>NW_026652284.1:82332768-82817421 GCF_009828535.3 Hylobates moloch
AAAAAAAAAAAATAGATTTAACTTCCATTTCATATAGCCCCTTGTACCTTAAAGCAACTTTTCTGGATCAAACAAGATCAATAGATAATTTTGGTGACAGATTTTCCAGGCTGGAGTTTAATCATCTAGGACTAAGCCGTGGTAAACAAAAACTCATAAACTCATCTCTTTGAGGTCAGTATTTGACACCAAGGTACTGCCTAGAGTGCTCTGCTGTCACACCTGAGTCTTTTTATCCCTAAGATGGGTCACAATGCTTCCTGACTCAGGACGCTGTGAAAAATGCTTGCTGTAATGCCTGCACCATTATGGCCCAGTACCTGGCACAAGGAAAGGGCTTGTAGTTTCTTTCCCCACTCCCTGTGCCCGCCATCTAGCCACCCTCTCCCCAAAACCCTCCACATCACTCTCCTGTAAAAAAAAAAAATGCTGGTCCAAATGGCATATGCCTTCTTCATATTGTGTTCCTCAAATTCTGTCATAAATTTTTCCCCTCCAAGTAAAATCTCAGCAAAGCCCCACAATGCATACCAAGCAAACTGGTGAATGTGTTCCTGAAAGAGCTTGCCTGAAGCCCCATTGCCTGGTGAAAAAATACTTGCTAGCAAAGTGCAATCCAAGCATCTCTGAGGACCCCAGTTGCTTGAGACAGTCCTGAATGAATTGTGATTGGACTCTACTGTATTCACAGGAAGAGAAGCAGGTTGGAGCTTTCATTGGTTCAGCCTTAAACCACCTTGGAATTTGGCAACACAAGCAGTCTCTGCAAGTGAGGAAAGCCCCCAGGGCAGAGCTGAGCACACACCTGTCTCCATTAAATCTGGCGACATACAGAACCATTTGTTCCTTGCAGTTCTCAGCACAAAGCTACAGTTATTTTTAATTCAAAAAAATACGGTACCATCCAAATGATGTCTCCATTTTTATCTAAGCCAAGCTCTGAAGGCCCATTCTCACATTAAGGGGAGAAATCTCCTGCCTGTATTAGCTGGTGAATTCACTACTCAGAATGGACCGAGAAATCTGAGTGGGTTTCTATTACTCAAGATTACATTCTCCTGTCTCTGAACAGCCCTCAGTCTATTCCCCCACACTTCGTAAAGATGATACTGTTACTTCAACATAATTTTTAGCTTTTCAAAGCCCTTCAACATTTATTTCATTTGACTAGAAGAAACTCTAAAAAACACAGTTTGGGAGAGAGTATTATGTTAATTATCATATCTTTTACATAAGTAAAACCTAGGTCATCGGATTCTCAGACAGGGCCAATGGCTGTGAGATCCCAGGGTGGCTTCTGCCTGGCAAAAAAAGACACACCTCAGAAGGACTTTTTAATTTCTTCCAGCATGAAACTTCATCTTGGTAACTACTACCAGATAATGGATGACATTTCATTACATTTTGTGATACATCTAGAATTTTCCATACTGAATCATATGAAATAACTAATATTTGGCTGTTTTTGACTTACAAAAACAATTTCATATGATTTGACCTAATACTTTACAACTTTCAGCCTTCTGCAGGCTAGATAGCCCCAAGCTCTTAGATTGATTTCAGGTCTGAAAAATGTATAAATTAGAAATAAATCTAGGTGTGTGTGTGCGCGTGTGCACACACGTGTTTACAGATAATAGAGCATACATCATTTAGCTTAGCCACTTAGGTACAACCCTCAAAGTTCTCTCAGAGTAATACTACAAATAATAATGATGAGAAGGAGAAGAAAGATGAGGAAAAGCAGCTCCATAAACATTAAGTAACTTACCTGTAACTTTCCAATCACTGATTTATCTCTGTAGTAACTTAGCTATCACAGACCATTTCTTAGCCCAAGTCCCTACTTATTTCAATTTCTACTCTCCAGATTCTTAGAATGCAGGAAATAACCTCTTTAATGCCTTTTACTTTTTAATAAGGAAATATGGAGATTTTGTTCAAGTATTTACATTACTTCTGCTGGTTTCTACTTTTTCTTCCAACCTCTTTTCACCTATAATGACCTTTTAATTGCATTGCGTATTATTGCATCGTAATAGTGCTATAATAACAAAATCTTTCCTTGCAAATTTTCCATCAATGGTACTGCCTGCCCCCTCCTGGAGGGAAGATTTCTACCATTAAAAGAGTCTGAACTTTTTGTAGAATTTTTGTGGCCCCAACCCAAAAAGCTCTATCTACTCCAAAAAATTATTTTGGCTGTACAGGCTAACTATTTTCTAGCAGTATATTACTCTATACAGTTGTTAAGTTTCAGGGCTCAAAGCCTAACATGTGGTTTAACAGAAACTAGGCTGCTCCTAGGAAGGCATATGACAGAATTCTGCTTCTATCATTGTTGTGACAGAAATTTTTTAACTCAGAAGAACCCCATAAACCCATTAAGTTGCATCAACGGTGCTTGCTAAAATGCTGTTCAAATCTGCCCCCTCACCCAATGCCAAAAATCATTCCTTCGAAGTGTTCTAAAGATGTTGCCACAGTTTAAATATGGTTTTCTGCTCCAATACTCTGGCTGAAATTTAATTATTGTTGTGGCAATGTTGCAAGGTAGGGCCTAATAGGAGGTGTTTGGGTCATGGGGACAGGTCTCTTATGAGTATATTAATGCCATCTTACAGGAGGGAGTTCACTCTCGAAAGACTGGATTAGTTGTTATAAAGTGAGGTCCCTCCCTGTGTTTGCCTCCTTGCATGTGCCCTCCTGCCTTTCTGCTCCTGCCATGTCTTGATGCAGCACATGGCCCTCATCAGAAGCCAAAAAAATGCTGGAACCATACCCTGGGACTTTCCAGACATCAGAATCATAACCTAACTAAACCTCTTTTCTTTATGAATTATCCAGCCTCAGATACTCTGTTACAGCCACACAGAATGGACTAAGACAGATACAAAGCATGAGGTGTCAGTGTGTATCATGGTCTTCAGCTTGACTTCTCCTGTCTGCAGCATCATTCCTTCCCTTAGACAGTAAAGATTAGGTGGTTGATATAGTTTGGCTCTGTGTCCAAACCCAAATCTCATCTCAAATTGTAATCTCCATAATCCCCATGTGTCAAGGGCAAGACCTGGTGGGAGGTGATTGGATCATGGGGGCAGTTTCCCCCATTCTGTTCTCATGATAGTGAGTGAGTTCTCATGAGATCTGATGGTTTTATAAGGGGCTCTTCCCACTTCACTCATTTGCTCTGTCTTGTCTGCTGCCATGTAAGACGTGCCTTTGCTTCTCTCTCATCTTCCACCATGACTGGAAGTTTCCTGAGGCCTCCCTGGCAATGTGGAACTGTGAGTCAATTAAACCTCTTTCCTTAATAAATTTCCCAGGCTCAGGTATGTCTTTATAGCTGTGTGAGAATGGACTAATACAGTGATGGTCCAAAGTGGTACCAACTGGATGCATAGTGGGCATCAACACAAAGTCATGCCTTCTGTTGATGGCTAAAATGGCTTAATAAAAGACCCTGAGACCCCAGAAAGACTGACCTGGCCTCTTGATTCTATTTTTATTTACCTGGCTGCCCACCTAACCCCAGTTATCCTCCCCCTTCCCTTCATCTTATGCCTGCCACATATAAGAAATCTGGAAAACACACGAGAAAATATGTAACGGCTTGCAGAAAGCCATGCCATCTTCTGCAGCTGGGAGGTTGGGCTCTTAGATTCATCTTGGGTGGGAAGAGAATTGGACCTGAACAGCCTTTCCATGTATTCTCACAAAACCTCTCACAGAAATCCACTGATTCACTAGAGGTATGTGAGGAGGGGGAGGATGTTGATGAGGATGAAAACTGATGTGCAAATTTAAACTTCTACCTCTAGAAAGCACTGGCAAAAATTAAAGGCACAAGTCAAGAACATGGAAAAAAATCAAGTACTTCCAATGACATTGGCACCCAGACTTCTGGAAAAGCAGTGAGGAGACAGGGCTTTGAACAGAGCCCAAGCTTTGTGGTCAGGCACAGTTGGACTCTGGACGGGCCACTCATAGGCTATACCACTATGCACATCTCAGCTTCCTTGTCTCTAATTGGGACAAAAATAACTATTTTAATATGTTGTGGGGATTAAATGAGATAACCCATCTGCTACTCCAGAAAAGTGTAACTATTTTTTCCCTCTCTTCCCCTTATTTTTGTTAGGATGGCCTTGATGAGAATAACATGGCTCAGAACCCACTTTTTAACCTGAAGATAATTTCTGCAGGAAAAATAATGTTTGAAAGCTTACCATGAAATCTGCTACTCGGTGAATTCAACTTATTTCTAGAAGGTTCATTACTAAGGGCATTTTTGAGTATCCTCAGTGCCTGGCACTGAATAGGAAGTTACTTTTTCCCATCCTAAATGCATAGTTTAGAAGTAGTTCAATGTCCATCATGAGGAAAACATATAGTTAATATTGAGATAAAGCCTTGAAAGATGAGTAAACCTTTCTCTCCCTGATGGGCAATGCTCCAGTTGGTGCAATTCAGCTGTCCTGAGCTAGGCCACACTGAAAGATTATGATCCCAGAGTTCCCCAGAACTACATAGGGTAAGCTGGATCTGGACTGAGGATCAGCTCACAACAGTTTGTTCACTTGCAGTGGGAACAGACAATTGTCACTTTAAGAGCAATTGGATGAGCCAGGGTGAAACAAAGAGCCCCCAAAGTGCTCCATGAAAAAATTAATGGGGATGGGGGATATTGAAAGTTGCCCCAAAGCAGGAGTGGTATGAGGAAGAGAAGGGCAGTGATATGGATGGGGGAGGAGACCAGGGCCAGCACCCTGACAAGGAAAGCAAGGGGGAAAATTTGCAGAAAGAAATTTTCTGTTCCAGGTATTAGAACAGAGGACCACACTTTGTTCAGATTTCCTTAGTGTTTACTTAATATCCTTTTTCCATCCCAGGATCCCATCTAGGATACCACATTACATTTATCATCATGTCTCCATAGGCTCCTCTTGGCTGTGACTGTTTCTCAGACTTGCCTTGCTTTTGATGACCTTGAGAGTTCTGGAAAGTCCTGCTAAGGCATATCATAGGACAGCCCTCTGATGTTTTTCTATACTTAGATTGAGGTTAGGGATTTGAATGAAATAGACTTCAGAGGCAAAGTACCATTTTCATCATGTCATATCAAAGGTGCATATTCCCCAGGATAATTTTTAAAAGAAAGCTAATATTTAACCCTAAACTATCTATGTGCTACTGTCCCCCAACTGGTATCCACAAAGAACTAGGAATGTCCACTGCACACAAATGTCATGTATGAGAAATGTTTGGGGTAAACCAAGGAGAAGAAGCTGGTGGTGGGTTCACACAGAGCACAGAGGGGAAGAGCCACAGGTGAGACAGATGTGTGACCAAGAGTTCTGGAGCAACCAGAAATCAGAGCAAAAGTGGACCATAAGACCACAAGCTTCTAACGTTGCAGAGCACCTAAGATAGAGTTCAAGTCCTTTTTATATATCAAAGAATCAGGCAACCCCAGGTAACATCTGAGTTACAAATTCTTCTGCACTTCACGTATTTATTGAACAGCTACTATGAGTCACGCACTGTACCAGGGGCTGAGAGCTTGGGAAAGACATAAAGATGAATCACATGCTTTTCCTTCTCTAAAGACCCTTAAGGAAATATAAATGCTACCATCCTGATAATCCTTCTAGTCTTGCACTTGTTCCATTCTTTCATCAGTTTATTATCTTCACAAGATCCCAGGGTCACATGTTAACAAGTGGCCAGGGGCAAGAACTTTAGCTCTCCCTGCCCTCAATAATCCTCCCCCAAAGCCAGTCCAAATTTTATTTAAAAGTATTCCTTGATGTAATTAATTTCCACTTTACCAATCTTCCATTTTATCAATTTTCATTTCATTGAAAGTAATGGCAAAACCCGCAATTACTTTTGCACCAACCTAATATAAATAAAAGCATATCTGGAAGACTTCTTAAATTTTGTGATCTTTGATATACAAACTAAGAAAAGCTGTGTAGTTCCTTTGCAAATTTACCTTCATGAAAAGTCCCTGTCCCACTCTCTATCCCCAGCTAAAAGATTACTGTCCCAAACCCCCTTCTATGTAGAAATTCTGGAGCTACCAGAATTTGTACAGAATTCTATGTAGAAATTCTGGAGCTCCCATGTGACGTAGGGAGGTGGTATATTATCATGGCCTTTTGACAAGAAAATGCAAGCACAGAAAGGACAGGCACTTGCTCAAGCACATGGGATGTCACGTAAGCAAAGTACACAACAGGGATCAGAACAACTTTGATCCTGCCTGCTGAAGCTGCTCCCTTAAAAAATATGTAATAGCCTAAATGCTTACATGACTAGCTCTGACACACAAGCTAATACAAGCAAACACGCAATGATACTTTCTGCAATTTTAGTGTGTGTTCAAAACAGCAATAAAAGATAGTAAAATAACAACATGCTGACAAGGGGTAACTGCTGTTCTAGAAATTATACATTTAGGGTAGAAAGATCTATGGGAAAACACCTTAGTTATGCCAGAAAGGACAGGAAATGGAAAAATAGCACCTCTGGGCATAAGCCAGTACTAATATTTTGAAATGAAACAAAATATGCCCCATCTATGTAAGCACTAAATATAGATACCACACATACTGAATCAATGCAATTGACACATATACACAACACCATAAAACATTTGAGCAAGACAGAACCTTAGGTCATCTCAACCAGAGGTTTTTCAATGCTTCTTAAGTCTTAGAACCTTATGTACAAATGAAATATTATAAAGATAAACATTACATTGGTTGGGTGAATTGGCCCAGTGACCCCTTTGGCTCTAAGGGGATGAAATAAACTCTGAAAACCACTTCTCTAATCCAATTTCCTTATTTTACAGGACTATTTGAAAATACGCCAAGAGTAAGAAAAAATTGTGTGTACTGGTGCAGTGAGGGGTGTTTTACTCACAGCCTTAAGTTTATTTCTTCGTGTTCCAAAAGTTTGCCACAGCTGCAAAGGCAGTACTTCTCAAACTTCAGTGTGTATAGGAATCACCTGGAGAGCTGTTGAAATATGGCTGTCTAAGCCCCACCCCCAGAGATGCTGATTTAGAAGGCTGGGGTGTGGTCATGGATTTGCATGTCTAATCAGCTCCCAGGTGCTACTGCTGGGGTCTCACTGTGAGTGTCACTGTACTTAAGAAAAGCCTACAGAAACGGCCTTGATCTACTGGAAAATGGAGGCACCAAAAATAACCCTTGTAAGGCTCCTGTGCCCAACACACCAAGGTGCTTGCAACTACTAGCATTTGTTCAGGTGACTGAATTTGTGAAACCTCTACGATTTAAGGTTAGCTGCTGCCAGTAAGCAGCAACTTGACATTGGCAATATCACTTCTCCTCCTTGGGACAGTGCAGAGGTTGACCTTCCAAAGCTCTCACATAAATGTTCTCATTTTAATGTGGGATTTTCATACTTTCCAGGCTTTCTGTTCCTCTGGTGGGCTTCTGTGGAGAGTATGCAAGCTGTGTTTTCTATCTTCTTTTTTACCTTATATCTTCTCTTTGCATTTCACCTTCACTGTCCAACCTATTCTACCCTGCTCTGGGCCTTGTACAATTGACCCTTATGGACCAAAGCAATGGTTCCCTTATGCCTTGACTGCTGGTTGGGTTGTACTCATAGATGGCATTGGCAGGAGATTGGGAGGTGGAAGAAAAGCATGCACTCCCCCAACTTCCTCCTGCCAAGATGCTGTGGGTTTGCTATACTCCATTACCATTTTCACAGCTCCTTTTAGGTGGCCAACTCTTTACAGCTCTTCTCTGTGGGTTCTGGTAACTCTCCATGCCTTGCCCTTCAGGACTAGAGGGAGTAAAGGCTCTCAGCTGTAGCTAGCCCTGGGTGCTGCACTATCTCTAAATGATTTCTATAAATGCTGCCCTCACTTTCACAAGTCACCCCTTTGTTAAATTCTCCTCAAATTACCCATTTGAGAGTGCCTGCCACCTCCTGTTGTGACCTTGGCTGGTACACAAGCAATGTCTCTTTGAATGTTCTCCTGAGAGACCTGGGATTGGGGACATCCCGCCTCCCCGACTAATAATGACCTACTCTCCCTATGCTAACTTCAATTTAGCAAAACTCCCCTCTCCTTCCCTCACTCACACAGGGATGAAAAGATAAAATAATTTATTTGACCTCAATTTACACTTTTGGAAACTCAAATGTTCATATCCAGGCTAGTTGTAGCATTTGATGTATGCGATAGCTTAAATACCCAAAGGAATATACAAAATAAGTTGTACACATAGATCCTTTTATATTTTATTTGAAGCTTATTTTTTTTGATGGTTTGCCAAGTATTTTAAAGGCTGATTCTTTCATGAGGAGAATGCCTGTCATTGAATAAACATTATCTATTATAACAATATAAACTAAGCTCCTACTATGTGTCAGGCACTTGGCCAGACCCAGTGTATACCCAGGTGAACAGCCTACCCCCCTGTCCTCATGGACATTACAGTCTAGCAAAGAAGGGAAATACTTAAACATGAATCACAAAGTTTATTCTTAAATTACTACTGTGGTAAATGCTATGAAGGAGAAACACAGACACTATAAGAGCATCCAAGGCAAAGGGGCAGGAGTGAGGAAAGAGGAAGTGGGGGCCAGGGACAGTGCCAGGAAGTTGGGGAGGGCCCCTGACCATGCCTAGGAAATAGCAGGCTTACGTGGAGATACTTCATCTCACCATGATCTTTTGTGAGTCTTCTCCTGATATAAATTTAAATTTAAAGAGAAACAAAGACACATTAAAAATGTGAGTTCTTTGGCAAAGAAAAATGGTTATTTCTCATTTCCACCTTTTCATTACCTCTCTCTCAGCAGGTAATGAAAAGATGGAAATGAGAAATAACCATTTGCCCAGCATGAAACATTACCCAGAATTTTTTTTACAGTGAAAAAAAGAAGAAAAATATTGTGGTTATTACATGTGTTTTCGCACTAGGAGAACAAGTCTCCATTTTCTATTTTTGTCCTAAACTATATTTATTCAACATTCACACTCTATGTTTGGATACCTCTGCTGAAAAGTTAAAAGTATTCTAAGAGAATTGGGAGACTTTTTTTCCATCCCTTAGGACATTTTTGTTGGAATTATTGTTGTTAAGTTTCCCGAAGAAATTTTCTAAGTACTCAAATTGCTAAAAGGCATTTAAAAATGAACTAATTTTCAAATTAGCTAAATGTTCAAGCAGCAAACTTGTTATTAAGGTGGGGCTTGGCCCCTTAGACACTTCCTGCTCTCACTCTGTTTCAAGCAGACATCCCATTAAAGGCCACACAGTTGTGAGCACTCAAGGACAACGCCACCGTCTGTCCTTCCAGGTGCACCCACTCTGCCCTGAGTGTTTCTGGGGGCTGCAATCCTTAGACAGCTCTCAACCAGACTCTGGCACCAGCACAGACAGGTACCTGCCCTCCCATTTTGGTGACAAATTCCTCCTTTATGACACACACAGCAATCCTTTCAGAGTTTTTAGATTTTTATCCTAGCTCCGATAGGGCCACTAGGCATATTACTTACTTTCATGAAGGCCCTGGTACTTAAGATGGTCTTCAATTATTTAAAGAAAGGCTAAAAGAGCTCTAGGTAAGTCATGGTAAATAGAGCAGGAAATGAGCAAGCCCAGGGGCTCTGCCTCCTCTCCTCTTCCTTCTCTCCGCCCTCAGTGCCCCCTCCCCACAAGCCCCTTGTCCCCTCTCAGCAGCTTCTTTTTTAAGGTAGCTGTGCCTCATCCATACAGCAATCAGTGACCCGAATATAAATATTGTGCCCACCCCCGAGAAGTGCATATGCCTGCTTGTCAGTCACACTACACAGGCTGATTTTTCAAGTTAAAAAAATATGATTACTGTACTCATGTATCCCAACTATGTTTACCTCTTTTTTCCCCTTTGCTAATTTAAACAGAACCTTTTATCCTTTAGTTAAGCAAATGGCGATTAAGAGCACTTGGATCATAATCAAGGTCGAACTATTTCCACATCCTTCAACCAGGCTCCCAGAAATTACCACTATCCTCACTCTCATTACCGACACGGATTAAGGGTCAGGTCCTGTCCTAAGTGCTTTACATAAATTGTATTTCATTTTATCTTCCTATGAATTCTGCAAGGTGAAGACTAGTATTCTCCACATTATACAATTGAGGAAACTGAAGCATTAAGAAAGTAAGTTAC
The DNA here is from genome assembly GCF_009828535.3 of Hylobates moloch. NCBI lineage: Eukaryota > Metazoa > Chordata > Mammalia > Primates > Hylobatidae > Hylobates > Hylobates moloch. The sequence goes on from NW_026652284.1 coordinate 82,342,981, forward strand.
CTGGGTAATAAATGGAAGACCTGGGAGGTCAGCCCAGATCTGCCTGATTCTACAGCCCAGTCTCTACACCATGATGATATTTGTCAAAATGGAACTCAACCCTTCAACTGAAGCATGCATAATGTGTGCAGGTGGTGGTGGTGGGGAGGACACTGTTTTTATAGCAGTCTCTAACATGCATGAGGGGGCAGGCAGACTGCTTGTCTTATTCACCATGGATCCTCATCACTTAGCACAAGAGCTTGGCGCAAAGTAGGAGATCAACAAATGTGTGCTGAGGAGAGGAAGGAAGAAAGCAAGAAACGAAGAAAGGAAGGCAGGCAAGCTCTCCAAAGGAAAACAGTGTTTGATAAAAATCAGTGTTGGGTAAAAAGTAGATAGCAATACATAACTGAAGTTCAATTCCTGGATCTGAACGCTATGGCCCTTTAAGAAACAAGGAAGCAGTTTTTCAGTAGTTCAGAGTAATGAACAAGATGGGGAGCAAACTATTAGTCAAATGGTAGACTACTCAGATCAATCAGATCAGCCCACATACAAACAGGCAAGAAATGCTCAGAGAGCCAAACCCCAGAGAAACAGAAGGCAGTGGGCAGATTTTCATTCCAGAAGATTCCAAGAGCGGGGCTGGGCAGATGACCCCTGGCAGGGGGACACTGGGAGCAACCCCAAAGACTAGTAAGTAATCAGGAGGGTGTCTTTCAGGTAGCAGGCATTCTGGAGAAATTTCTTTTTGCTAAAACCTAACAAGGCTCATAAGGCCAGCCCTCCCCTAAAGTATGGTGAAGAATGCATTCTACACCAAGAATGACTTATCATTCATTCCATTGTTCATTGCATGTCTACCACACTGGATGCTGGGGACAGAGTAATGAACAAAGACAATGTTCCTACTCTCAGGCAGCTTACAACAAATCAGCAAATATGCATGAGAAATATCAAGAAATAAGTGCTATGCAGAGAATAAAAATAGAGTCCTATAGCACTCTTGGAGCTTACAGCATATCAACAAGTAACCATGAGAAATCTCAGGATGGGAAGAGGCATCTGCAGAAAAACCATGCTACCCACTTTAAAATAACACAGAAGAAAAACAAGAAGTCATTCTGAGTTTTCTCAGTAAAGCCAAAAGCTACAATCTCTTCTTCTTCCTGGAATTTATAGACATAGTTTTCCTTTCAGAATGCTGAAAGAAGTGTGACTGAGTTAGACTGTAACAGCTCAAATTATAATAAAACAGAGCAAGAACAACAAATAGAAAAATGTGAAGAAATCCCTATCGACAGTGTTAAGGATGGATTCTGCAGGCCTCGGTCATTCTGGCAACTAACCGACTTTCCCAGCCAGTCTAGATGCCCCAGAGACCCTGTTAGCTTCAAGGAATGGTGAAAATCAGAAACTCAGCCAGGATAGTCTTGTGTTACATCAGGGCCTGAGGGGCCTCATGAGCTCACTCGCAGGAGGACAGGGTGGTGGTGGTCCTGTGAAGGCTTGGCAGCTCTGAGGGGCAAAAACACAGCGCTGAGCCAAGGCCAAAATGGGGGCGGGGGCAGGGGGCACTGGTTGATTCCACATCAGCCTTGGCATCCCTGGAAGCCACATACAGTGGCCAGGACAACAAAAGCAGTGCCTACAGCACTCAGACAATGGCCTTGCTCTCTCACCAAAGGGGAAAATGTACAACCCCAAAACCCCTCTCCCCATCTTCTCCCCGCCCACTCACAAGGAAAAGTGGAGGTGGGGCGCATATTAGATGCCGTGTCACAGTTATGCCATGTCTTCTGGCACAGGTGGCATTTACTGAAGGGGGAGGCATGCACAGTGCAAACCTTTTTTAGCCCCCAATGAAGAACTATGTCACAGCTAAGCAAGGAGGCCAGATTTATTCTGTGGGCACTGCAGAGGGGCTGCAGGTTTTTAGTAGGGCTGGGATCAGACCCATGCTTTGCAAGAGAAAGACTATTGGTGAAGGGTCTCAGGATACATAGAGAAAACTGAACTAGAAGGCAAAGTATCTGGAAACAATGAAAAATGAGGAATAGCTGAAAGGACTGGGGAAGAAAAGAAAAGTTAGGGGACACAAAATAATCCTTTTCACATATTTCAAGGGCTCATATTTGGAAGATGGTTTTACATTTCTCTACAAGGAAAGAATTCAAATAGAAGCTCAAGGAGACAGGGATAGATTTCACCTGAAGACTAAACAAAAGTACTTTCTGATGACTAATGCTGTGCAAAAATAGAGCAGGTTACCCATGAAAGCAGTGAGTCACTGGCGGTATTCATGTACCATCCAGATTGCATAGCCATGAAGATCCCAGGCCATTTTAAGCCCTATTATTTATTGCTTTTCTTCTGTCATCCCTAAGGCCCTTCTAAGTCTATCCAAGTCCTTCTCCTCCTTAAAAACCCAATTCAAGTTCCATCTCCAACTTGCTGCACACTTTTCCACAACCATCTCTCTCTTTTCCAAATAAAGCACTTATTACCAGTACCATTTATCTGGAAGTTAAGTACAGTTTTGTGGCATTATTTCAATTGAACAGTCATTTAATTCTTGTATATCAATCACTTTTCATGGGTTTTATCTCTGCAATCAGATTACCTCCTTGAAGGCAATAACCTCCTCTTACATTTCTCAAACTAGCTTTGCACCTAGCAAATGGCCAACCCGTTGGTTTATTACCAGGGTTCCTTAGTGCCTATTCTGAAAAACTACAGGACTCAGTATAAATTTCTTGTATGCATACCTACAAGAAATCTTGTGGGTTCCTTCAGATATCCTATCTTGATTATTTCATTTCCTGATTATAGCCAGTTATATTTTAGTTTTATTGAGCTAAATATTTCTTCCAATTAAAATAGTATTCTTCCACAATGTATTTTTAGGGAAGGGGAAAAAAAGATTAAAACTTTTAATTAAAAACATTTTATAACCTTTCTTTCCATCACAAAATAAAAGGAATGGTTCAGCAGCAGAATGTCATCCAGAAAACCAGCCACTTATGAAAGGATTAATTTTTCTCATGGCTGAATTAAACAAGTGCAATTAACAGTACTGATTTATTCTCCTGCCCAAAGGTTACCTTTGTGAATATTTGAATTCAAGACCAATGACAAATTAAAGTGACTTTCAAATTAAATGGCCATAAGGAACTTCTCAGCTCCTATGAATCTTTTTATGGCTACATCTGCTGAACCTGGCTTTTTAAGGAACTCTAACCTATTTATGTGAACATTTCTTTTTCTAAACAGTCTTCAGTGTATACGAATTCCAAGTATCAAAGGGTAGTTCACATCCTTATTTTGGGAGAAGGAGCCAGATTCATTCTGATATGAATGTTTTGTCCCCTACCAATCTCATGCTGAAATGTGATCCCCAATGTTGGAAGTAGGGTCGTCAGGGTGGTGTTTGGGTCATGGGGATGGATCCCTATGAATGGCTTGGTTCCCTCCTTGTGATAATGAGTGAGTTCTCCCACCGAGTTCACGTGAGATCTGATTGTTGAAAAAAGTGTGGCACCTCCTCTGTCTCTTTCTTGCTCCCACTCTCATCATATGATGTGCTTGCTCCCCCTCTACCTTCCACCATCATTGTAAGCTTCCTGAGGCCTCATCAGAAGCCAAGCAGATGCTGGTGCCACGCTTGTACACCCTGTAGAACTTTGAGTCAAATAAACCTCTTTTCTTTATAAATTACCCAGTCTCAGGTATTCCCTTATAGCAACACAAAAACAGACTAACACACATTCTAAGCCAAAGAAATTGAAACTACCTTAAGACACTGCTTTGAGCAGGTGCCATGAGCTTGTCATACACCAACTCCTTTTGGATATTAGGAATTAAGGCAGACTGAATGGGAAGTAACTATAAACTATAAGTTTTACAGTTTACAAAGCACTTTATAACTATGAACTATAAACTATAAAATACTATGAACCCACCTTGTATGTTGAAAGCCACTGTGCAAGAAGTTAGGCTTCTCATAAAAGGGTATAGCCTTGAAAACTCCTATGATTTCTCATACATAAAAAATTCCATAGCTGGGCATGGTGGCTCATGCCTGTAATCCCAGCACTTTGAGAGGCCGAGGCCAGTGGATCAGGAGGTCAGGAGATCAAGACTATCCTGGCTAACATGGTGAAACTCCATCTCCACCAAAAATACAAAAAAATTAGCTGGTGTGGTGGCACACGCCTGTAGTCCCAGCTACTCGGGAGGCTGAGGCAGAAGAATTGCTTGAACCTGGGAGGCGGAGGCTGTAGCGAGCCCAGATCACACCACTGCACTCCAGCCTGGGCGACAGAGCAAGACCTCATCTCAAAAAAAAAAAAAAAAAAAAAAAAATCCATACGCCATTGTCATGTAACATGTGTTCTGCGACCTTGAATAAGTTAGCATACACTGGAAACTGTGAGGGGTTTAGCAGACACATGCTGTTCCCTTCCATCTTGTGCAGCTTCAGCACCAAAAGGCAGCCTAAACCCACTGAGTATGCAGAGTCTAAACAATTCCATTTTTAAAGGAGAAATAAGCCACAGTGTGACTAGACCCCCAAGTGGCTGCATTCTACCAGATACATATACTTCTGAGATACAGGCTGAATGAGTCTCAGAACTGCCCTCCCTTTTGAGCACATTTACCATAGACGTTCACCTACCTTTGGGGTTCTGTCCCTCTGCTACCAGGTAGTGAGGGCTGCTGTCACCTAACTGATGGGCATGTTTTCTCTTCTTCCCCACCCCTGGCCCATCTCAGGGGCTCTGCCGAGGGCTTTTTTTCTGTTACAGAACTAAGATTTCCTTTTCTTTAGGAAAGGTTAGTTCTAAACACCTTAGCCCTCCCCTGTTCCCTAACCCCAGGACTCCGTCCCTATGCCATGGCCTGAAGAAAGCCAGAAATATGAAGTTTCAAATTCTCTTTGTCCCAGAGCTAATGATATTTTGGGATGAATTTTATGCAATCTGAATTTTCACCCTTATCTTAGTAGAGAGAAACTTATGTTAAATTCACCCATGCAACTTAGTCCTCCCTGATGAGCTTGTCTTTGTGAAACAAACATTAACTAACTGAAACCGTAGGGTTGTGTGTATGTGTTGTGATGGATACTTTCCGCTGGCTCCTTCAAATCCACTCCCTACCCTTTTCCACACTGCTCTGTACCCCAGAAGGCTGAATTTTATGGAACGTAGCAATGGGCCTTCTGGCCTTTCTGGGCTTTGGTTGAGGTTTGCCAATGGAAGGCCTTGGCAGGTGATCAGAAAGAAGAGGAACTGGTGGGTTTACTCTTCCCACCATCTTCCTGGTGGGTGGATGTGCTCCTCTGTGAAAGGCACAGCCCCTGTCCAGTGGCACCTCCCGCATCTGAGTTTGGTGCCCTATCCAGTCCCCTCCAGGCTTAGGGATTACAGTGGCTTCTCAGGGTGCTTTCGTCATCCTTTGTTAGTTTCTTTTAACCATGCCAACACTTTTGTAAATAGGTCTCTCCTGAATCATCTGCTTGAATATGCTATGTTTCCTGCCTGGACCCTGTGACATTATTTTCAGTCTAGCACTCTTCAGAAATGTCTCCATCTGAGGTTTCCACAAACCATGAGCACCTAAAGAACAGGATGTTTATAAAAATGGCTCACTCCTTATTACTTGGACAGTTCTGTTTCTAACTCTTTAACCTTCCTAAAGATTCTAATGCCAAAAACATCGTGTATTCAATTAAAATATTTTATACCACAATTCCAGGTACTGCATCCAATGGAAAAAGTTTCTGCTTTCAAGACTAATTGTATAGACATAGACTTCTTCCAACATAGGGTTTCATTACATAGTCTTGATAAATGCCAGTATAACAATATATATCATTGTGACATCAGATAGCATCACTTATAGAATAAATGGCCTGAGCTTTGAAGAATAAGGGCAAAAACCTGCTCTACAGGACAACTGACTAATAAATGTTGAAGCTCTGAAGCAAAAAGCGTTTGCTTAACCCAGTTTAATTATTTCTAAATGACTCAGAAACAACTCTCAGAAACTTGGGAGGCCAATAAGCACTGAAACACGTTCTTTCCATCAGCGGAGACGGCTTAGAGGACTCTCCAAACAACATCCTCTCTCACCCTACATTTGAAACTGAAGACAAGCCAAGAGCTACCAAGTGTAACTTTAGCCACGCGGAACCCATTTGAAGCAAGCGGAGTACAGCAACATTCTCTTGATTAAGTTTCCTTTTGAGCAAAATTAAAGGAGTGCTGAAAACCCAGCACTTAACTTTTAAATCACAGAGAATGGTATTTAATGATTGATTCTGTGCTTCTCCAAGACAACGCTACCCAGGGGGTACCCACCATCACCTCAGTTCACATCACTGTGACTCAACTTCCCATCTCTGCTGAGAACTCAGGCACCCCACACACTTTGGGAGCTGAAATACCTCCCATGGACACCAGCCCTTTAAGTAGCCTATGACAGAGGACACCAGAGTCAGGGACATAGATTTTAAAGAACTATGTAGCTTAAGGCCTACCCTTATCCCTTAATCAAAGGGTGAAAGTTTTCGAAGCACAACCCAAGTTACTCACAGAAAGCATATTACAACCCCTGATGTTTACCTTTGGAACTCAGCCGCCATGCTGCGTGGAAGCCAACAAGCCATGGAGGGGTGCACATGGACAGAAACCAGGGCTCCCCTCACCCTGGGTCTTCTGATGACCGCCTCCCCCCCAGCCCAAGCTCCCAGCTGCCAGTTATGTGAGTGAGCCGTCTCAAAGGTGGACCCTCCAGCCTCACTCGACCCATCCCAGCTGATGGTATGCAGAACAGACCTGAGCCCTCCCACCTGGACCAGCTCAGATTAGAGATTCGTGAGGTATGGAAGTGATTGTTGTGTTAAGCCCCTAGACTCAAGGGTGATTTGTAATGCAGCCATAGACAGCCCAAACTTTTCCTGGTAATTCCAATATGAAACCTGTTAAATATGTCCTCAGCCAGTGAGAGGATGGAGAAATGAGAGATGAGGCAGATTCTATAGCTTTTATATTTTTAAAAACTGTGAGAGGCTAAATATAACAAAGAAAAGCAGTTGTGGTCTTTCACAGTTTGACATTTTACTCTGTTTTAAGGGCTAGAAAAATTAAAGGAAGAAAGAGGATGAACATTAATGTTGCTGGGACCAGAAAACCAGTGGGCATTCCAAGCCCTGTCCCTTCACGTTAGGATCCCTCAAACATTTCCTTTTTCTTCCCAAGCTGCTTATATTGGCTGGAAAGACTATTTATACTCAACATTTCTTCCCAAAAGGATCTTCAGATCAAATTTTTAAAATACTCATTTAATAACATTCAAGGAGTAAGGGTTGGAACTTGGAAGCCTTAGGGACTCTTTCATCTCAAAACTATCTTGCACACTCCTGCCACACAAAATTCCTCAAATTGCCATTGGTATATCACTCCCTTGTTCAAAAATAAATGGTCATTCCTTTTTGTTTACAGCACTCATTCCAGTTTTCTTTCCTTTTTTTTTTTCCTTTCCTTTTCTTTTTTCTATTTTTTTGAGACAGAGTCTCACTCTGTCGCCCAGGCGGTGGCGCGATCTCGGCTCACTGCAACCTCCGCCTCCCGGGTTCAAGCAATTCTCCTGCCTCAGCCTTCTGAGTAGCTGGGATTACAGGTAGGTGCCACCATGCCTGGCTAATTTTTGTATTTTTAGTAGAGATGGGGTTTCACCATGTTGGCCAGGCTGGTCTCGAATTCCTGACCTCAGGTAATCTGCCTGCCTCAGCCTCTCAAAGTGCTGGGATTACAGGCGTGAGCCACCGCACCCAGCCCACAACATTCCAATTTTCTTTGTCCATCTTTTATGGTACTATGGCTTCGCCTTGAACTGGTTCTGAACATGCCTTGGCTATTCCCACCTATAAGCTCTGATTGACGTCAAGCCATGGGCTCCTACCTGTGTCTTTTGTTCAGTCAGCCATCTTGCAAAGTCATGTTCAAACCTGATCTCAATTAAAAAAAAAAGAAAACCCTGCCCACCGCAGCTGCCAGCAATCCCTCTCCCCATTTAAACTCGTACAGCACTCATCACTTGCAGCTCTCATCTGACTCTATGCAGCTTTGCCCATTCTCCAGCATCAAGGGCAGGGCCATCTCTCTTGCATCTTTGCACTCCTCCTCACTCAACTCCACACACACCCAGAGCCCAGCTTAGTATCTTTAATAGCTTATATACTGAATTACTGCTTATTAGATTAGTTAACAGAACTAAATAATTATAGCAAGTGGCTAACAAAGATTCTTCCAGGAATATTTTTGTCTCACCCAGTGCTTAATCTTAAGGAAAGAATTCTAATTAGGTAATTTTGAACTTGAGCCAGCCAGTTGGGGTTGATAAGTCAGAATGTGAGGGGAGTGAGGACTCTCCAGCAGGGAGGTGCTGCTGATGCCCTGCTAGACATGCTGGGGGTCCCCGGAATCACACCTGCATAGGACAGATGGGATCTTAAAGGCCACCTACACAGAGGTTTATCTTAAATTTATTATGTACGAAGAAAGGTATAGACAGTATTTAGTGCAAACCTTCATGTCACAGATGAAGACAGTAAAACTCAGAGGATAAGTGATAAGCCCCCCAAATCAGCAGAAATGGCCTCAACCTCAGATCTCCTCACTCCTATTCCAACATTCTTTCCACTACAGAAAACTGGGCGACTATTGCCTTTTCTCAACATGCACTCCTCTTTGAAAGGCAGACTAGCAGCAGTGTTTCAAAGTGAATGTTTGATTAATGTTTTTAAAGCCAATTTTTCCTGTGAAGAGTGACCTAAATTGCCAGACATTTTCTTCTTGAACAAAATCAAAAACTTCCTACTTTTGTCCTCTGACTGAGAAAGGTGTGTCCATGTATGTAATATCCAACCATTTTTTCCAAAGGAGAAGGGATATCTTATTTGAGCACTGCATCGTACACGTCTCTGGGCCGAAAACAATGAACTGGGCCACCTAATTGGCATATCCAAAAGAAAAATATAAGTGATAAAAGCTGATGCATGAAAAACAAATCCAAGACATAGGCAGGATATGTACATTTACTTGAGAAATTGTTAAAAGCAACTTAAATTACAAACTCCTTTCCTTCAGAGCCTCAGCACCACCCCTGTCAGTATTCTAGCACATCCATTTTACTAGACGGATATTCCAGAGTCCAAGATGTATTACATCTTTCCACCGACCTTCTCAAAACACGCCTTTTCCATCACGAGAATAAAGTAACACCATAACCTAGATCAATAAGATCTGACACACAGACTGACACAGTAGCACAAACTCACCTGGAAAAGGAATTTTTAATTAAAAGAAGTAACTCATGGCCGGGCACGGTGGCTCACGCCTGTAATCCCAGCACTTTGGGAGGCCGAGGTGGGCGGATATGAGGTCAGGAGATGGAAATCATATTGGCTAACACGGTGAAACTCCGTCTCTACTAAAAACACAAAAAAATTAGCTGGGCGCGGTGGCGGGGCGCCTGTAGTCCCAGCTATTCCGGAGGCTGAGGCAGGAGAATGGCGGGAACCCGGGAGGCGGAGCTTGCAGTGAGCCGAGATAGCGCCACTGCGGTCTGGCCTGGGAGAAACAGCGAGACTCCATCTCAAAAAAAAAAAAAAACAAAACAAAAAGGAAGTAACTCATAAGAAATGGGTACTCCATAGTGTTTTCAAGTTCTTGCTCTACATTTTGACAAAATAAGGAAAATCTGAAAAGTGTTATATATGTAATATACAACAGATTAACATATGCATGTATGCGTGCATGTATGTGTGCATATGTATATACACAGGCTGAAGCAGTAGAGTAGAGCAGTTAAGAACCCAGACTTTAGAGCCAGATCACCTAGTGAACATCCCAGCTCTGTCACTTACTGTATGACATCGAGAAACTTACTTAAAACATTGTCTAGTTCAGTTTCTTCAACTAAAACATGGAGTTGATCATATTAATTAATTCAAAAGGTTGCTATGAAGATTCAGTGACAATACACGTCAAGTGCTTAGAACAGTGTGTGGCCTGACTAAACATATAAGTGCTGTTGTCATTATGTGGTTGGGACAAAATTATAATATGTGACTATCCATGGTCTTCCCCCATCTTTGTCTGCTTCTAATGAAGGTATATTCTTGCCTACCAGGTCAGCTTCAGGGTTTTTCCCTAGTTATATGAAGTCTGAGTCTGAGAGAAAATCCCCCAGAGGACATTTAGACTCTATTTCCCCAGAGAGGTTCTGTACAGCAAGAAGAGCCCTGTGGGTTGCATGGGCCTTGGGGAAGATGGCTGGATAAATGAGCTAGACAGCAGGTGCTAGCAGAAAAAAAAAAAAAACAGAGAAGCCAATGAGAGGTGAGATAGCAATGGGAAGAGAGATGGAGAGGCGTCTAGCAAGTGCAGCGTGTGTCAGAATTGAAAAGGAGAGGACCGGAGTTTTAAGAATGTCAACTAGATTTCTTTGAAACAATAAAGATCGAAATTAAGTATTTCTAATTAATTTTGATTGTTGGACATTTCTTTGAATTTGGTGCTCTACTGGGACTGAAACTCGTGGGAACCTGGCTTTTGTGTGGGCTGTGTGGCGAGTGACAAAGAGGGAGCAATGTGAAGTATCAGTTTCAGATTTATAACAAGTACAGGTGATCACAAAGCAGTGAATGTCAGTGAGCAGAGCACACAGTTTTCAAAAGGAGCTAAAATAGGCCCTGGATGTATTCACTACAGCCCTTTGAAAAATATTCTGGCAATATGTATCCAGAGCCACAAAAATGTTTCTCACCCTTAATGCACTACTAATTCATCCTAAAGGAATAAAGAAACTTTATACACAAAAAGATACTCATGGCAACATTACTTATTATAGTTAAAAAAAATTGGAAATAACCAACCAACTGAATTAGAGCAGATTGATTTAATAGGATGCTATGACTTTGTTTAAAATTATAATGTGGCAACTTGGAAAACAATTTTGTGATATAATATTCAATTATAAAAATCCAGAACACTGACTCTAATCCTAGAGCTGTCCATATGCAGTTTAAAGGAGACAGGAAATATCATTGTTCTTAGATTGATGGACTATAGCCCTGTTTGCTGATGTTGTTCTGCTGACTCACTTGCTTCTCCTGGCTTTCAAAACTCCTTTAGTTTCCTTGGAATAAGTGACTTATGGACTAACCCTCATCTGATTAGAGCTGTGGTATCTGTAAGTGCCCAGCTCACTTTAAAGAGGTCTGGTCCTAGGCGCTCTCATTCTCCTGGTTCTAGTACAGATGATAAAAAAAAAAAAAGAATTTGCATTCATTTTAAAGTTTTGAAGCTTTTACAATTTCAGATTCTCTGACAATTAATTGGGTTTAGAGGGTTAACACAGCCTTTCACATTACATTTCTTTAAATAAACGTCCCAGCACACCTGGGTCAGTAAGTAGACTGCTTAGATAACGCTTTTATTGAGAGCCTGCATGATCCTGCCACATCCCCTGTAGAATTCATCCTGGTTTTTTATTTAAGAAACTTGCTGGAAAAAGGAGAAACATAACATCTTAACACCATTCATTCATTCACTCATTCATTCCACAAGGAAGCACCAATTATATGCCAGACACTGTTTTTGCTACCAATTATGTCACAATCTCAACCTGTAAAAAGTGCACAGAACAGGTAATTCTCACAAAATGTGATGATAGCCTTGAGAGAGAAATTATGGGCAAGACCTAGGAGGTACAATGAACCAAGCTTTGAGGAAGCCAGGGAGGGAGATAGCATTCCACGTAAGTTCAGTCCTGATTAATTCAAAGCAATCAGGTGGGAAAATGAAGAAATAGGCTCAGCTCAGGTTCTGTATTCATGTTTCTAAGCCACTGATATGGTTTGGCCAGTGTCCCCACCCAAATCTCATCTTGAATTGTAGCTCCCACAATTCCCATGTGTTGTGGGGGGGACCCGGTGGGAGGTAATTGAATCATGGGGGTGTGTCTTTCCCTTGCTGTTCTCTGGATAGTGAATAAGTTTCATGACATCTGATGGTTTTATAAAGGGGAGTTTCCTGCACAAGTTTTCTTCTCTTGTCTGCCTCCAGGTGAGATGTGTCTTTTACCTTCCACCATGATTGTGAGGCTTCCGTGCCACATGGAACTGTAAGTCCATTAAACCTACTTCTTTTGTAAATTGCCCAGTCTAAGGTATATCTTTATCAGCAGCATAAAAATGGACTAATACAACCACATTCTCTCAGACTCCCACAGCATTAGGGCAAGCAATATTCTCCTAAATATAGCCCCCTGCCAACCACCTATCAGTAGATATCATAAAAGTAACTTGCAGAACAAAAATCCCCTCAGCACATAGCAGATGAACTAACACCTGAGTGCCCGCTGTGGCTAGGCCCTTATACTAACTGATAATCTTACCATTTTGATTTGCTTTGTCCTAGACAAAAATATCCTGCTGCATCTTAGCTAGGCTCTAATTTGGCTCTGTGAATGGCAGTTGCAGAAAGTAATTTATTTGGGTCTTAAGCAGAAAGGAAGGCATATTTTGTTAGAGTGTAGAGGGCATGGTGATTCATTTTTTGACTGCACTGTATCAACAACATCCTATTTTTATATAAAAAATTCATCTCCTCCAATTCTGATGGTGCCCTGAGTCACCTCTGTGTGGCAATCAGAGAAACTACACAGCCTTGTCATAATTGCTATCAATCATCAGGTGCCCCTAACCTCTCATGGAAACACCACCAATGCTACCTGTTCCTATGAGGCTGCTACCCTTAGAGCAGCAAGCAGGATGAGAATTTGAGGGAAAAGGAGTCAGTATTGATCTGTCTCTATTGTAATCTCACTATCACAGAGACTTTAACCTTAAAATGAAAAACCTTCTTATTTTGGCCTCCTGAATGAAATTTTGGGAGGAAGAAAACTAATTTTGAAACATTCAGAAGGTTACAGAAAGTTACCTAAGACATAAATAGTACCAATTCATGTGTCTGAGTTCTCCTCCCAGGCAGGTAAGAGCCAAGAAAGTTCAGGAAGGCCTAGGGCGGTCAGAAGTTTCTGGTGCCAATAGAGGAAAGCAATACAGGACCCTGAAAAGAGAGAGCAATACAGCTCAGCAAACCATCCTATGCAAAGGGGCTGGCTAGGTCAAGGAAGGACCCAGGTTGAGAGTAGGAGAAAATAGAAGAATGGAACAAATATGTTGGTGCTTTTCCTAGATGGTCTGTGGCCAAGGAAGGTGCCATGGAGGGCCCAGAACCATTTCAGAAAACCACTGACCACCATGCAGAGCAAAAAATAGTCTTTTGAAGAGGGTGGTCCTCTTGAAAGTCCCTCAGAAATGTGTCTCACTGGGGACTTGCCATGTCACTCGTCAACAATTCCAGCACAGCTAGTTTTTTCTTCTGGTATTGAAGCAAACCCCTGCTTCTCTGGTTGAGCACCAGCTAAAGTATCTGGCTTCAGTTATAGGCTATGTTGTATGAAAAGTGCATTACTACACTCTATGTGGCAAGATGCCTGCATTATGAAAGTTGCATGGGAACTAACGCCATCTGAGCAAAGAACATGGGCTGGTGACATATCCTTTCCTGGAGCCAGATGGATGGGTGGATAGACGTGCTGGTACTACTCAAATGTCCGGTGGGCTTGTTTTCATTCTCTCTCTCCCCAACCCCCATTTCCTCTTTCCTTTCCTCTGCCCTAATCACATATAGTTGAACTTGATAAGTAACAGTATATAACCTTTTCCTAAGGTCAAGTGAATTTATGAATTTCTATTATTAAACTGCAATTATATGTATTATTTAAGGCTAAAAATATAAATGCTTCTAAGAAATATTAAAATACACAAAGACAAGCCATGCATTATGGGTTAATAAAGAAAATCAAACTATTAAGGAGATCTTTCCTCCGTTTTGTGACTGACAGGAAAGAGGTCAACTGTGCTGGTCCACACCACAATAATATGAATGGTTCACACCCCAGCTTTGCCACTTACCAGCTGGCTAAACTTGAGCAAAGCCATTAACATCTCTCTGTCTGAATTACAAACGGGAATAATAATGGGTTGTTGTAAGGCTGAAAGAGCTAACACATGTGAAGCACTCACAGCAGTTTCTGGAATGGGGTCATTGCATTGCACAACTCCAGAGTCATATTCACATCGTTGTCCACGTGAAAGGCACCCCTGGGAGCTGTGCAGTGTTCAGCCCATGCCCAGGCCTGGCACACAACAGGTGCTTACTCGACATTTACGATTCTTATCCTTTACTGAGCTCTTACTATGTGCTGAACAATGTGCTGAGTGATTTTCAAGGATGTTTTTACTTAATCTTTTGAATAACGCTATAAGGTAGGTACTCTTATTTCCATCTTCAAAATAAAAAAAGTAAGGCACAAAAGGTTTAAATAGCTTGTCCGAGATAAGCCGAGGAATCAGGATTCAGAAACTGGTGGTCTCACGCTTATTAGCCATACTAGATACCACAGATGGCAGGGGCATGCAAAGGGTCAAAGGGACAAGCCCTACTTAGAGTAAGTTAATAAACTAAAACAATCCACAACCTCACTCTACAGGAAAAAAAAAAAAAAAAGATGGTAACAAATCATTCCTTCTATTTCCAGAATATGTAGCCCTGGGCTCATTACCTACTGCCGCCACTTTTCCCTGGTGCTACAAAAATTTGGAATGCCATACCCCAAATTACAAATATCGTTAGTTTTCCAGAGTCATCAAAGACTTTGCTGTGCCCACAGTGCCTAACAAGGGCACCTGTCATTAGTTAAATAAGTAAACTACTTGGTTGGTAACAGAAGGGTCAACACAAATACATCTGCTAATTGGCTGTTGAATCAATGTCCCAGCAAAGGGAAGAGGAGCTCCACCGCCCACAGTGGGACCTGGAATTTCAGTCTTTGGCTTTTGGACTAACTCTTGCTGTCTAAGGAGTAACACTGGGTGGGAAAATGTTTTACACCAGAAAGTCCCAAGGATGGGGAAGCAGGGGCAGGTCTGGCACAGAATGGGGAAGGGTAGGTGAAGCTCCAACAAGTCCCCTCCTCTTGGTCCTCCTACTACTGCCTCTCCCTACTACTCCAGGCTTCTCCTGCCTCTCCTACTACTGACTGTCCATTGTGTTTGGGACATACTGCACTTTCACAAGCTAAAAGGACATAGACTTCTTGAAGCAATGTGGCAGAACAAACTCTGGAATCAAACCGGGTTGAAATCTTGACTCTACCACCTATCACTGTGCGATGTGCCAAACTCCTTGGAGTCCTCTGAGCCTCAGTTTCTTCATCTATACAACTGAGATATGAATAGCATCTCCCTTAGAGAATTGATGTGAAGATTAAATGCAAGTCACCTCCCAGCACTGCATAAATAAAAGCTGCTCTTCCAGACTCTGGACTTATTGAAAAGTAGTGACATTTTCTTTCTCTAACTTATAAGAATGTAGACATTAAAATAAGTGCTATGTTCATCAAAGCAATTGCCATAAGAATATCTCTAGGCAGCATTTTTTCCTAAAGCTTCTTGTACTTAACACATTTCTACAACTTCTTCTCTGGAACTGCCTTCAGTATGTATGTCTTTGGTGATCTCTTTCCTTAGGGGATGCATTGAGACAAGAGTGACCATTCAGAGCCAAGGGAGGTATTGGGAAAAGAAGCATTTTGTTGGTCAAATGCAAGAGGCGACTGTGAAGTCCCAATCTGGTTCCAACACTATCACTCTAGTGTTAGTGTCTCCAGCTGTATCACTGCCACCCATAGCTCTCTGACTCTACACACTCAAGCCTCACCTCAACCCTGGCCCAGCAGAGTTTTCCTGTTCCCAGAGCTCCTTGAGGACTACTGTTCCTGAATGAAGTGTCACAGCCTTCTCTTCCTGATCCATCCAGAGATATCCTATTTATCTAGTAAACCCCAGCCCACATGTCAACCCTTCTGTGAAGCTTCTCCTGTCCATGAGCCACACTAGCACAGTGGTTAAAGACACAGACATGAGAGTCCAATGACAAGGGCTGAGGAGAAGCAGCAGGGCAGGGTGGCCATGTGCACGGCCCAGAGAGCCACATCGCTGGGGTCTGAATCCTGCCTTTACTACATGGTCACGAGCTTTGTGACTTTAGACCAGTTACTTCATATCCCCAAGGCTCATTACTCTCAATGATGAAATAGAATAGAGTAGTAGCTACTTCAGAGGTCTACTCTGGAGTTTATATAAAGCACCTAGAACAATACCTAGCAAGTATTTGTTCAAGAAAGTCCTAAAATCATCTCTTAGCTGGGTGACCTTGAGTGGCCCATCTAACTTTTTTTGCATCTCACTTTTTTGTCTTTAAAATTTGAAAGAAAAATAACATCTACTTTGTAGGATCACTGAGGATCAAATAAAGTAATGTATGGCACTTGAGCAGTGCCTAATTGTGTAGAGCCTTGCATATGGTAGGATTTCCACAAAGTTATTTTTTAAAAAGTTTGCTTCTTCTGAACTCAGTAACACCTTATTTATATCTCTATTATGGTACGCATCAAATTATAATAGCCCAGACTGGGGACTTCTTGAGAACAGGAACTCTGTCATTATCCTTCTGATGAAGCAAAAGCCAATTCAGCTGGCAACTAAGATGCGAGAAGGATCTGAAAAATCAAACCAAAACCGTAACTTGCAAAATTAGATTATTATTCACAACACTGAAAACCTATATAAGCCATGACATGCAAAACAAACTAAACCCGGACTTTATACCTGCTCATTCAGACACATATTGTATTCAGCCATTCTTGCACTGATATAAAGAAATACCTGAGCCTGGGTAATTTATAAGAAAAGAGATTTAATTGGCTCATGGTTCTGCAGGCTGTATAGGAAGCACGGCAGCATATGCTTCTGGGGAGGCCTCAGGAAGCTTCCAATCATGGTGGAAGAAGGCAAAGGGGGAGCAGGCACATCACATGTTGAAAACAGGAGCAAGAGAAAGGGGAGGTGCCACACACTTTTATACAACCAGATCTCCTGTGAACTCAGAGCAAGAGCTCACTCATCACCAAGAGGATGGCCAAAGCCATTCATGAGGGATCTGCCCCCATGATCCAAACACCTCCCACCAGGCCCCACCTTCAACACTGGGGCTTACATTTCCCAAACATGAGATTTGGGTGGAGACAAATATCCAAACTATATCACATATGTTCTAAATAAGGCCACAGACAAACTGATCTACCTATGATGCCACAGAGTCACGTGTCCTCAACATAAGAGCACTGATTGTTCCAGCAACTTCCTGGTTTATGGATTCTGACCAATCTCTTCTAAGAGCATCCTATATAACTAACTTCAGCCCTGCAAACTCTATAGATATTCTTCCCAAGCTTCCACCTGTTGAAATGCCCCACACCTCTCCATGGTGTGACTCTCTTTTACTGCAGCAGCAAGGTAATAAAGCTAAGTTTGTTTGCCTCTGGTGTGTTCCTGGCAGTCTGTTCTGTGGGCTTTCACACATTTTGGCATACCAAGGGCTTGGCATGGTGCCTGGTACTAAGCAGGCATTCAGTAAATTGTGTCTTGAACAAAAGGATGGAGTAGGAAGACTCTTTTCATAACTTAGGAGTTCTGAAGAAAATTCTAAATAGACAGTTTCAAAAATATTAGGAGCCACATCTAACAGCCTTGAGAGGACTAGGTATATAAGTTTTCAGGCTGTATGCCTTAATGAGCTATCATCAACTGAAGCTATGTAATCAAGAATGCTGATGAAAAGCCAGTCCTGTTGCTGGGCACTTCTATGCATCAAGTATAATTCCTGACCTACAGGAAATTATAAACTAACCAAGGACACAAGGTGAAGAAGCAAGCGGACATGATCTGGGTTCCTACAGCACCGAGCATTGGATCTTGCCCATAGCAGTTGCTCATAACAATATCTTCATTGGTTACTGACAGGGGTTTTACTCTGTAGGTAATAACTGGCTGAGAGTTTTTAAGCAGAGGCAGATCCTGATAAATATGATCTAGGTCTAGGAAGCCTACTGTGGCAAGAGGAGGCAGACTTGTTGGAGGTCATCTTGACAAGTCAGGGCAGAAAGAAGGTCCTTGCCTATGAAACTAACAGTGGAAAAGGAAGGATGTATCTTTCAGAGCTAGAAGAGACAACCATGGCAACTAACGGATCTCCAGGGACCATGGCAGGCAACAGAGTTAAAGACACATCAATGTTACAACCACAGTGATTTGGAAAATAATCCTGACACAGACAAGAATAGCTGCAAAGGACAGAGATTATCTTTACATCAGTGCTAATCCCCATTATCACGGGCTTCAGGTTCTTAACTTAGGTTAAATCACAAGCTAGCATGGCGTTGCATTAACTACTACTTGCCTGCTCGAACACTTTGCACAGGTCAGATCAATAAGAGCAAGATAGGCCTTGGTATCTACTTAGAGTCAGTAACTATGAGCAGCTTATGGATTCCAGCTACTCAGAGTCATGACATTCCTTTCACAAGCCATGATAGACAGATTTGGCTTTTTAAGCTTTGCTCAAAATTTCAGTTAAGCTCATTTAAGCTCTGAGAGTCAAAGACTCTCAAACTTTATTTCGGCCAATCAGCCACTAGAGCTAATAGCTTTTGATGTTTTAACTTAACATTTTGTGATATAAAGAGAGCAGGCAATATGGCTGAGAACAAAGCCAGGCCAGACATTGTTCCAGGCTAGGGAACAAAGGAAACACAGTGTAAACTAATGAACAATGTAAATACATAAATAATATTTTTAAAGAGCATGCTTTTTTTTTTTCTGGAACCTTTTAGATGAAGGTAGCTTTGCTCAAGAACCCATCACCAATAGGGGAAGAAAAGGTTGGGTTAAATAAGACAAAAACATCACTGCAGATAGGAGGCTGAGAAGCTTTCACTGTATCATGTTTAAAGACTTGATGCAAAGTACTTCAGAGAGGTAGTCCACCGGGAAAAGGAAAATCAAACACGAATTTCTTTTCCCAAGAATGTAAGCTTCTCGGCATGCCGTTTTGTTGCTCACTAAAAACTCCCTGCTAAAGAAAACATTTTCAGGTCGCTCCACGGAATCTGCTGCAACTGGTCTATTTTCAGCTCTATTTCTCTGAGCCTCGCAGCAGAAGTTCTTAAATTATCCTGGGACCAGGTTTGGTTAAAGTTGCCAAGAGCATTTAAGATTGTGTTGCTTTGCTTTTGTTTTCCAATAATCTACAACTGGGCGTATGAGAGGCTACAGTGGATGTTTTTCCCAGAAACACACCTTTCTACCACTGGGTCATCTGAATCTATTTTCATTAAATAATGTATGCACAACTAATCAACGAACAACTGGAAATGATTATTTAGTAATTACATTTAGCTCCAACAGAAATAGCCCATTAGGACAATAAGAGTATTCAGGTAATGACAGCCATTTTTAACTCTGAAAATGCCAGCTGGGGCAACCAATAACAGCTGTGCCATCCCTCCAGGCCCCTTGAGGTCAAATGCAGCCTCCACATTCTTAAAGATCAACACCTTTTTCACCACATAATGAGGCTAAGAAAACTCAGGCAAACAGGGTCTTTATGCACCAGAACTTCAGAACAGGCTAGGGGAATAGCAAGTCATTTTAAAATAATAAAACTGACTCTTTTCTTAAAAAAATAGATTTAATCATTAATTTAATGCATCTGCTTTGCATTTCCTGCAAACCTAATGTCACAAGTAATAATTTGGGGGGCTCAATTGCAATGGGCCATTTTGCTGGTATTCCCTGTCTCTCCCCACCCCACAATTCCTCCAGCCACACTCCACCTCTCACTGTCCCAAAGTTATCTACACTGCCATGACCCCTGGCTTCTGTTAGGTCTGATGAAGGGTAGCACCAGCCAAAGGTGGGGGAGTGGGAGCAGTGCAATGGGGTGCTGTTTCTCCTACCCTCTCCACTTCTCTGCAGTGTCCCACAATGGGTATGTCCCTTCACAGCTCTGGCTTCTGCTCAGTGGCCCTTCCATCATGATTACAACCCTCATGGGTCTCCACAATTTGTTCCTCTTGTTTCTGTGGCCCAAGGATGGCAATGGCTTACCCTGCTGCTAGTTTTTGGGAGCCAGATCACCCTCTGTTTATTGCTATAATCCTCCCCAGGGGTCTGCAATAGTCCCTTCATTAGACTCTTCATTCAAACCCTCGGAGGCAGATTCTGTTTCCAGCCAAGGCCCCAGTGTAACCATTTTTTAAAATAAAGATAAAGGTGTCCCTTTCCTGGCTGAGAATGATGAGCAAACCCATACCTATGAAAAATATGCATGAGTAAAACAAACTTCCACTAGCCTTCTCTTTTAGCAAACAGTATATTTAATGTCAAACTTAATGGCAAAAAATGCAAATTATAGCTAATATTCCTCTTTTCTAACTTCTACTCATGGTTTGAAATGAAGGGAAAAAAAATCATACCCACTCACACTCACCATTAAAAAAAAGCCCAAGAAAGTCCAGTTCTAAAGACTAGTGATTCCACATAAGTCCCATGGATGCTTGAATAATAAGAGCTCTTTAGAAGTCATTATATGAAAAAGATACTTGCACACATATGTTTATACCAGCACAATTCACAATTGCAAAAATATAGAACCAGCCCAAATGGCCAACAATCAATGAGTAGATAAAGAAATTGTGGTATATGTGTATATATATATATATATATATAAAATGGAATACTACCCAGCCATAAAAAGGAATGAAGCAATGGCATTCACAGCAACCTGGATGGAATTGGAGACCATTATTCTAAGTGAAGTAACTCAGGAATGGAAAACCAAACATCTTATGTTCTCACGCATAAGTGGGAGCTAAGCTATGAGGATGCAAAGGCATAAGAATGGTACAATGGACTTTGGGGACTCGGGGGAAAGGGTAGTGAGGTGAGGAATAAAAGACTACACCTTGGGTACAGTGTACACTGCTTGGGTGATGGGTGCACCAAAACCTCAGAAATCACCACGAAAGAACTTATTCATGTAACCAAACTCCACCTGTTCCTCCAAAACCTATTGAAATTCAATAAAATAAAGCAGCTATATGTATGGAAAATAAAAAAATTAATAAAAAATAAAAGTAGGCTATTATTCTCTAAAAATAAAATAATAATATGAGCTCTTTTCCATTCAAGTGCTTATTCCTTCGCAATTACAAAAAAAAAAAAAATTGAAAAACATTTTTCTGAATCTTTTTCTTTAGTTCCTAGAGTTTGATTCACTATACTGCAGAAAGGGTAATCATCTCTCCTTTCAAAAACTGGAGAGTTAGGGGTGGAGCCAAGATGGCAGAATAGGAACAGCTCCAGTCTACAGCTCCCTGTGTGAGTGACACAGAAGACGAATGATTTCTGCAGGTCCAACTGAGGTACTGGGTGTATCTCACTGGGGATTGTCAGACAGTGGGTGCGGGACAGTGAGTGCAGTGCACCGAGCGTGAGCCGAAGCAGGGCGAGGCATCACCTCACCTGGGAAGCGCAAGGGGTCAGGGAGTTCCCTTTCCTAGGGGTGACGGATGGCACCTGGAAAATCGGGTCACTCCCCCCCCGAATACTGCACTTTTCCCACGGTCTTAGCAAACGGCACTCCAGGAGACTGTACCCCGTGCCTGGCTCGGAGGGTCCTACATCCACGGAGCCTCACTCATTGTTAGCACAGCAGTCTGAGATCAAACTGCAATTGCGGCGAGGCTGGGGGAGGGGTGCCCACCATTGCTGAGTAGGTAAACAAAGTGGCTGGGAAGCTCAATCTGGGTAGAGCCCACTGCAGCTCAAGGAGGCCTGCCTGCCTCTGTAGACTCCACCTCTTGGGGCAGGGCATAGCCAAACAAAAGGCAGCAGAAACCTCTGCAGACTTAAATGTCTCTATCTGACAGCTTTGAAGAGAGGAGTGGTTCTCCCAGCACACAGCTTGAGATCTGAGAACAGACAGACTGCCTCCTCAAGTGGGTCCCTGAACCCCGAGTAGCCTAACTGGGAGGCACCCCCCAGTAGGGGCAGACTGACACCTCACACGGCCGGGTACTCCTCTGAGACAAAACTTCCAGAGGAATGATCAGGCAGCAACATTTGCGGTTCACCAAGATCCGCTGTTCTGCAGCCTCCGCTGCTGACACCCAGGCAAACAGGGTCTGGAGTGGACCTCCAGCAAACTCCAACAGACCTGCAGCTGAGGGCCCTGACTGTTAGAAGGAAAACTAACAAACAGAAAGGGCATCCACACAAAAACCCCATCTGTACGTCACCATCATCAAAGACCAAAGGTAGATAAAACCACGAAGATGGGGAAAAAACAGAGCAGAAAAACTGAAAAATCTAAAAATCAGAGCGCCTCTCCTCCTCCAAAGGAACACAGCTCCTAACCAGCAATGGAACAAAGCTGGATGGAGAATGACTTTGACGAGTTGAGAGAAGAAGACTTCAGACAATCAAACAACTCCGAGCTAAAGGAGGAAGTTCTAACCCATGGCTAAGAAGTTAAAAACCTTTAAAAAATATTAGATGAATAGCTAACTAGAATAACCAATGCAGAGAAGTCCTTAAAGGAGCTGATGGAGCTGAAAACCATGGCACGAGAACTACGTGATGAATGCACAAGCCTCAGTAGCGGATTCGATCAACTGGAAGAAAGGGTATCAGTGATGGAAGATCAAATGAATGAAATGAAGCGAGAAGTTTAGAGAAAAAAGAATAAAAAGAAACGAACAAAGTCTCCAAGAAATATGGGACAATGTGAAAAGACCAAACCTACGTCTGATTGGTGTACCTGAAAGTGACGGGGAGAATGGAACCACGTTGGAAAACACTCTGCAGGATATTATCCAGGAGAACTTCCCCAATCTAGCAAGGCAGGCCAACATTCAAATTCAGGAAATACAGAGAATGCCACAAAGATACTCCTCGAGAAGAGCAACTCCAAGACACATAATTGTCAGATTCACCAAAGTTGAAATGAAGGAAAAAATGTTAAGCGCAGCCTGAGAGAAAGGTCAGGTTATCCACAAAGGGAAGCCCATCAGACTAACAGCTGATCGCTCAGCAGAAACTCAACAAGCCAGAAGAGAGTGGGGGCCAATATTCGACATTCTTAAAGAAAAGAATTTTCAATCCAGAATTTCATATCCAGCCAAACTAAGCTTCATAAGTGAAGGAGAAATAAAATACTTTACAGACAAACAAATGCTGAGAGATTTTGTCACCACCAGGCCTGCCCTAAAAGAGCTCCTGAAGGAAGCACTAAACATGGAAAGGAACAACCAGTACCAGCCACTGCAAAAACATGTCAAATTGTAAAGACCATCGAGGCTAGGAAGAAACTGCATCAACTAATGAGAAAAATAACCAGCTAACATCATAATGACAGGATCAAATTCACACATAACAATTTTAACCTTAAATGTAAATGGGCTAAATGCTCCAGTTAAAAGACACAGATTGGCAAATTGGATGAAGAGTAAAGAACCATCAGTGTGCTGTATTCAGGAAACCCATCTCACATGCAAAGACACACATAGGCTCAAAATAAAGGGATGGAGGAAGATCTACCAAGCAAATGGAAAACAAAAAGAGGCAGGGGTTGCAATCCTAGTCTCTGATAAAACAGACTTTAAACCAACAAAGATCAAAAGAGACAAAGAAGGCCATTACATAATAGTAAAGGGATCAATTCAACAAGAAGAGCTAACTATCCTAAATATATATGCACCTAATACAGGAGCACCCAGGTTCATAAAGCAATTCCTTAGAGACCTAGAAGGAGACTTAGACTCCCACACAATAATAATGGGAGACTTTAACACCCCACTGTCAACATTAGACAGATCAACGAGACAGAAAGTTAACAAGGACACCCAGGAATTGAACTCAGCTCTGCACCAAGCAGACCTAATAGATATCTACAGAACTCTCCACCCCAAATCAACAGAATATACATTCTTTTCAGCACCACACCACACCGACTCCAAAACTGACCACATAGTTGGAAGTAAAGCTCTCCTCAGCAAATATAAAAAAACAGAAATTATAACAAACGTCTCTCAGACCACAGTGCAATCAAACTAGAACTCAGGATTAAGAAACCATTCAAAACCACTCAACTACATGGAAACTGAACAACCTGCTCCTGAATGACTACTGGGTACATAACGAAATAAAGGCAGAAATAACGATGTTCTTTGAAACCAATGAGAACTACGACAAAACATACCAGAATCTCTGGGACACATTCAAAGCAGTGTGTAGAGGGAAATTTAGAGCACTAAATGCCCACAAGAGAAAGCAGGAAAGATCTAAAATTGACACCCTAACATCACAATTAAAAGAACTAGAGAAGCAAGAGCAAACACATTCAAAAGCTAGCAGAAGGCAAGAAATAACTAAGATCAGAGCAGAACTGAAGGAAATAGAGACACGAAAAAACCCTTCAAAAAATCAATGAATCCAGGAGCTGGTTTCTTGAAAAGGTCAACAAAATTGATAGACTGCTAGCGAGACTAATAAAGAAGAAAAGAGAGAAGAAGCAAATAGACGCAATAAAAAATGATAAAGGGGATATCACCACGGATCCCACAGAAATACAAACTACCATCAGAGAATACTACAAACACCTCTATGCAAATAAACTAGAAAATCTAGAAGAAATGGATAAATTCCTCAACACATACACTCTCCCAAGACTAAACCAGGAAGAAGTTGAATCTCTGAATAGTCCAATAACAGGCTCTGAAATTGAGGCAATAATTAATAGCTTAACAACCAAAAAAAGTCCAGGACCAGATGGATTCACAGCCGAATTCTACCAGAGGTACAAGGAGGAGCAGGCACCATTCCTTCTGAAACTATTCCAATAAATAGAAAAAGAGGGAATCCTCCCTAACTCATTTTATGAGGCCACCATCATCCTGATACCAAAGCCTGGCAGAGACACAATAAAAAAAGAGAATTTTAGACCAATATCCCTGATGAACATCGATGCAAAAATCCTCAATAAAATACTGGCAAACCGAATCCAGCAGCACATCAAAAAGCTTATCCACCATGATCAAGTGGGCTTCATCCCTGGGATGAAAGGCTAGTTCAACATACACAAATCAATAAATGCAATCCAGCATATAAAGAGAACCAGTGACAAAAACCACATGATTATCTCAATAGATGCAGAAAAGGCCTTTAACAAAATTCAACAGCCCTTAATGCTAAAAACTCTCAATAAATTAGGTATTGATGGGATGTATCTCAAAATAATAAGAGATATTTATGACAAATCCACAGCCAATATCATATTGAATGGGCAAAAACTGGAAGCATTCCCTTTGAAAACTGGCACAAGACAGGGATGCCCTCTCTCACCACTCCTATTCAACATAGTGTTGGAAGTTCTGGCCAGGGCAATCAGGCAGGAGAAAGAAATAAAGGGTATTCAATTAGGAAAAGAGGAAGTCAAATTGTCCCTCTTTGCAGATGACATGATTGTATATCTAGAAAACCCCATTGTCTCAGCCCAAAATCTCTTTAAGCTGATAAGCAACTTCAGCGCAGTCTCAGGATACAAAATCAATGTGCAAAAATAACAAGCAATCTTATATACCAATAACAGACAAACAGAGCCAAATCATGAGTGAACTCCCATTCACAATTGCTTCAAAGAGAATAAAATACCTAGGAATCTAGCTTACAAGGGATGTGAAGGACCTCTTCAAGGAGAACTACAAACCACTGCTCAATGAAATGAAAGAGGATACAAACAAATGGAAGAACGTTCCATGCTCATGGGTAGGAAGAATCAATATCGTGAAAATGGCCATACTGCCCAAGGTAATTTATAGATTCAATGCCATCCCCATCAAGCTACCAATGACTTTCTTCACAGAATTGGAAAAAACTACTTCAAAGTTCATATGGAACCAAAAAAGAGCCTGCATTGCCACGTCAATCCTAAGCCAAAAGAACAAAGCTAGAGGCATCACGCTACCTGACTTCAAACTATATTACAAGGCTACAGTAACCAAAACAGCATGGTACTGGTACCAAAACAGAGACATAAATCAATGGAACAGAACAGAGCCCTCAGAAATAATGCCACGTGTCTACAACTATCTGATCTTTGACAAACCTGACAAAAACAAGCAATGGGGAAAGGATTCTCTATTTAATAAATGGTGCTGGGAAAACTGGCTAGCCATATGTAGAAAGCTGAAACTGGATCCCTTCCTTACACCTTATACAAAAATTAATTCAAGATGGATTAAAGATTTACATGTTAGACCTAAAACCATAAAAACCCTAGAAGAAAACCTAGGCAATACCATTTAGGACATAGGCATGGGCAAGGACCTCATGTCTAAAACATCAAAAGAATGGCAACAAAAGCCAAAATTGACAAATGGGATCTAATTAAACTAAAGAGCTTCTGCACAGCAAAAGAAACTACCATCAGAGTGAACAGGCAACCTACAAAATGGGAGAAAATGTTTGCAACCTACTCATCTGACAAAGGGCTAATATCCAGAATCTACAATGAACTCAAACAAATTTACAAGAAAAAAACAAACAACCCCATCAAAAAGTGGGTGAAGGATATGAACAGACATTTCTCAAAAGAAGACATTTATGCAGCCAAAAGACACATGAAAAAATGCTCATCATCACTGGCCATCAGAGAAATGCAAATCAAAACCACAATGAGATACCATCTCACACCAGTTAGGATGGCCATCATTAAAAAGTCAGCAAACAACAGGTGCTGCAGAGGATGTGGAGAAATAGGAACACTTTTACACTGTTGGTGGGACTGTAAACTAGTTCAACCATTGTGGAAGTCAGTGTGGCGATTCCTCAGGGATCTGGAACTAGAAATACCATTTAACCCAGCCATCCCATTACTGGGTATATACCCAAAGGATTATAAATCATGCTGCTATAAAGACACATGCACACGTATGTTTATAGCGGCACTATTCACAATAGCAAAGACTTGGAACCAACCTAAATGTCCAACAACGATAGACTGGATTAAGAAAATGTGGCACATATACACCATGGAATACTATGCATCCATAAAAAATGATGAGTTCATGTCCTTTGTAGGGACATAGATGAAACTGGAAACCATCATTCTCAGCAAACTATCGCAAGGACAAAAAACCAAACATTGCATGTTCTCACTCATAGATGGGAATTGAACAATGAGAACACATGGACACAGGAAGAGGAACATCACACACCGGGGACTGTTGTGGGGTCGGGGGAGGGGGGAGGGATAGCATTTAGAGATATACCTAATGCTAAATGACGAGTTAATGGGTGCAGCATACCAACATGGCACATGTATACATACGTAACAAACCTGCACATTGTGCACATGTACCCTAAAACGTAAAGTATAATAATAATAAAATTAAATTAAAATTAAAATAAAAAAAGAAAATGTGGCACATATACACCATGGAATACTATGTAGCCATAAAAAATGATGAGTTCATGTCCTTTGTAGGGATATGGATGAAGCTGGAAACCATCATTCTTAGCAAACTATCACAAGGACAAAAAACCAAACACCGCATGTTCTCACTCATAGGTGGGAACTGAACAATGAGAACTCATGGACACAGGAAGGGGAACATCACACACTGGGGCGTGTTGTGGGGTGGGGGAAGAGGGGAGGGATAGCATTAGGAGATATACCTAATGTTAAATGGCAAGTTAATGGGTGCAGCACACCAACATGGCACATGTATATAATATGTAACAAACCTGCACGTTGTACACATATACCCTAAAACTTAGAGTATAATAATAAAAAAAACTGGAGAGTTAACAAAATGGAAAAAAAAAGCACTGTTTTATCCAAACCTTACAAGGTAGTATATGCCACTCTCAAAATCCATGATCAATTCTAAGACTGTATCTCAGATGGCACTTCTTTTCTTCAGTTTGAATATTTACTTATTTAGCTGGAAGCTATGGTTTTTCCTCATATCATTAACCCACTAAAAGGATATTTGTTGAATTTGCAACAAGTTGATAAGCTGTACAGTTTCCAAGGCTAAACTTAATGTTTTCATTGGTTCTCTTTTTTTTTTTAAAGTAAGCAATAGGCCCCTAATAACATAGTAGCTATAAATTAATAAACAGAGCACAAGTTTTAATCCAGGCACAGTTAACTAGCCAGGCTATCTCCCTTGCATTCTACTTTAAAACAAATTCTGGTTATTGTCAGTTCAAGTCCTCCCTAGACCTAGCCTCCAGATCAGTTCCCGCCTTTCTCTCCCCTCTCTGTGCCCAGGAACAGTATGGCCCATTCCCTGCCCTCTGGCTTCTTGTTGAGTTCCACTAACAGGAGGCACCAGTAGAAGATCCAAGCTAGAGGAGGTAAGTCCAGGGTCTGACCCCCTCCACTCCTCTGTAGTTCAGAGTCTGGTGGTTCTGACAGAAGCTGGTTCTCCAATGGTACATCTCTTACTACCGCTCCCGCTGGGTGGCTCCAACTCCTCTTCCCCCTTCCCAAAGTGAATCAAATCTTTTCACTGTAAATAGTTCCTGGTTGCCTTAACAACCCTTATTTGTTCGCTTATTTCTGTCTACACTTCTGTAAATAGTGCTTTGTTACATTTGTTAACTTCTCTCCAGAGTATGCCTTATGTGTCCTGCTGGGTCCCCCAGTGATACTGGCATGACTTGGGATGAAGAGCACAAGGCACTGCTCAGGCCAGGGAAGGTCCCTTCTCAGCACCTGTGAGGTGTGCCCTGGCTTTAGAAGAGCAATGGTGTTCACTTCTTGTGTCTGAGAACCACCTGGAGAGCTTATTAAAAATGCAGATTCAAGGAAAGACTAAAAAACTATCACATATCCAAGGAGACTAAGGAGATACGAGGACTAAATGTATGTGATAGCCTGGATTAAACAGAAAAAAGGGCAGTAGTGGAACAATTGGTGAAATCTGAATAGTCTGTAGCTTAGTTCGTATTACTATACCAATGTTTATTTATTAATTTTGACAAATTATCTTTTTCTATAAGAAGTTAGAAAAAGCTGGGTGAAGGAAATACGGGAACTCTTTGTACTATATTTGCAACATTTTGTTTCAACATTTGCAATATTTCTATAAATATAAAATTATTCCAAGATAAAATGTTTACTAAGGGGAAAAGAAGCAGATTCTCAGGTGCCTGAATCCAAATTTCATCAGTTGATACATAAGCATGTGGCTTGAGGACTGAATCTTGAAAAGTACAGCTCTAAAGGACTTGGAAAATACTAGCTCTGGTAGGGATAAAGATGGAAACCATTGTTTACTGACGCTAAACTACAGCATGATTACTTGACTATTTAAAGAAAAATGCCAAATGCAGCTTTGTCAAGGTTCACCTTCTATTCCAGTTAATTAGAATGATTCATCCCTCGACCAGTTGCTGAATTTATTTTCATCCATGAAAACACTTGTATGTAGGTGCAGGTAATTATAGAACCAAACAAAGACAATGACACCAGAGTTTTTCTACTTCCTCCTCCCTCTGAGATTAAGGTTTTTTGCAGTGCATGTCCACACCCTCCCCCAAACTTTGAGTTTCCAAGAAGGCAGGGCCAACCAAACAGACTGACAGTGACTTTCCTCATCGTTTTCATGGTGGGTGTTCTGTTTCTGAGTATACTTTGAGCTCCCCAAAGGCAGGAGCTAGATTTTCAGTTTCTTTTGTGCTTTTCTACAGCCATTCAGTGTCCTTTACCCAGTGCTTTTGGCAAATCAACAACCTATGCTTCCCCCTCTGTGCCCATATTTTTGCCTATTTATTGTAGGTATAATTCTTCCATTCAACATTTTCTATGCCTTTGGCATGTGTAAGAGGTGGCATAGGCAGAGGTGAAAATGTTGACATTATTACTTGTTTCTTAGCAATGTTAACTGAGCACATATTATGTGCTGGCCATTATTCTAGTCACTGAGTATCCAACAATAAATAAGAGAACCTCCACCTTCAAGGAGCTGAAAGTCAAATCAAGGAGACAGACAAGCAAGCAGACAATTCCCAAACAATCTGTGAGCTCTCCGTTCCCATACTCATACTTGGCCCATCATGACTGAGCAACCCTTAGGGACAGGAATAGGTTCTAGTTCTAGGTCTGCCACTGGTAAGAACTGATTTTTTAAAAGGCACAAACTCTAAAATAATTAAGAA
This sequence comes from Hylobates moloch, assembly GCF_009828535.3. Taxonomy (NCBI): domain Eukaryota; kingdom Metazoa; phylum Chordata; class Mammalia; order Primates; family Hylobatidae; genus Hylobates; species Hylobates moloch. Next base: position 82,373,231 of record NW_026652284.1, read on the forward strand.
CGTGCCACTCCAAAATATGCTGTTCTGGCATATTGATGATTCTGAATTAAAGGCAGTTAAAAAAAAAAAAAAAAAAGACATGCAAGATCATTCTGACCTTCCTTCTGTTTCTTAAAAGCAGGAGATAAAACTCCCAGGTGAAAAAAATGTCTTCCTTATATCAGAAGGAAAGCAACATTCCTAACATCAAGGAAAAGAAGTTGAGGCCAATAGAAATCTGTACAAACAAACCTTGATAAACTCACCCTTATTTTCCTAGTTGCTTCTCTACCCAGTTAACTACCCCAGACCAAGCCCCTTTGCCTTGACACCGTTTCACAATTTACTAGTCTTTGTCCAATTCAGTATAGAAGTAACTGATTCTTATTGCTTCTTTGGGTCTTCATTTCCTTGTAAGGGCCCCCAGGCCACATAAAACTTGTATTAAATAGATTTGGGTTTCTCCTGTTTATCTGAATTCCCAAGCCCAGCTACCGCCCGCACCCCCACCCCCGCCCCCCTACACACACACACACACACACACACACACACACACACACACACGCCCTAAAAGGGAAGAAGAAAAGTTTTATCTCTCCTATACCTTCAATCCTCTAATTCAAAAAATAAAAAAGGGGAGAAGAGTAATTTTTTAAAAAAATCTGTCTCTCTGCCTCACGGCATTGTTACTCCATTGTGGCTCAAATAACAATGGATGTAAAATTGTTTTGAATACTGCCAAGTGTTATAGAAATGTCAAGCAATAGAAATTAATGACTTAGACAGTCCCTGCCCACCAACTCTAAGGCAAAAAGCTGGTGGTCCAATGACCTTTCTATTAAGCACAAATTTCAGACAATAAGATTGTATAAAAAGCAATCCTTTCAAAGATTTAAGCTCTGTTGCTTTAGAGTTAGCAATTAATGAGAATTAGATTAACATCAAAGAACTGTGTCAGAAGGGGAGAGGTTGTCTGTGCACAAAGTGGACCTGCCATTTTATTCAGGGTAGACCTGCTTTTGTTTCTATCTCCCTGAATAAGGAGGAAAGCTCAGGGTAGTTCAACCCTTCTCTGAAATTGGAAGAGATTTCTTAGCTGGGGTCCTTCATATTTCTATTTTATTCAAAAAGAAGCTTCCATCAGAGATGAAAGAAAAGCTGCTACAAGTCAGTGCTGGAGCATATAAACCGGTGAGCAATTTTCAGCAAATATCTCATAAAAGATTATGCTTGAGAGAAGTTTTGAAGATCAGATTTGCTGTTTCACATAAATATACTTTTTATTTTCAGCCTGCAAGGTAGAAAATGCTCTATTGGAGCAGTTTACCATCTTTCTGTCTGGAGAAATCGATGAGCTTCTAAGGGCTCTCTTTAGATGCCATGGTAACCACATGATTCAGGTCAAGTCTTTCGTGTCTGGGATACAGCTTAAGGAATTTTAAAATGCTACCTCAGAAGAAAAGCTCTTACAGTAGGCACTGCTGGTATGTTTGAGCTGGACATGAGACACATTCACTTCAGGGGCACAGGCAACTGTAAGGCCCCACTGTGTCCCCCAGTACTGGGAAGCACTTGGGTAGCCAAGATGAATAGAAGACACTGTATTGAGGGACTTACAGTGGGTGTTGTGGAGTCCTGATAAGAGAAGTAAGCAACAATGAGGAAGGGGCCCCAGGTTGGGGAGGGCCCCACTGTGGGGAGAGCAATGACCAACTGTTCTGAGAAATAGCTAATGACGAACACGTAGTACCCTCCAGCAAGATGTTATAAAACTTCCCTCCAACCCTTGCCTCTTTGCAGACAGCCCTTTCTCTGCTGTGCTACCCATTGCATCCTTGCAACGTATTTGCATACTTTCTCTAATAAATCTGCCTTTCTTCACCTACAACTGTCTTGGTAAATTCCTTTACTGCCCTTGCCACTGGCCCCAAATAGTTGCTACCCCCAGCAAGTATGGTGCCCAGGGATCAGCAATTAAAAAATATCAAAGAATATAGAGTAATTATGACATCATAAAGTCTGAGCTTTTTAAATTTGGTTTTTTAATTAAAATTTTTTTCTCTAGTTTTCACTGTGACTTCAACTGTAAAAGTCTTTCATGAGGATTACATTGGTTAAATATAAACATGAGAATAAGTTGAGTGTTGAGCAGGAAAACAGTAACAGGATCAGAAAGAAGTTTAAGCTGTTCATTTGGGCCCTCAAATACACTTAGCCTGAAAAACCAGGAAGAGTAAAAGGAGAGCTGTCAGCCTGTGGGAAAGAACAGCAACTTTGGCTTTACTGGTAAGGCAAAATCACCTCCAGCATGTGGGTCTCTCTGACGTTTCCCTAGAGATAATAATTTTCCTTTACTCAAAAGTAATGAACAATTATCAGGTGATGGGGACTTCCTCTTCTTCATTGTGTGTGTGGGTGTGTTTATACCACATAAGATTACATCAGGAAACACTTTGGAGGTCACCATACACATTAACCAATGAGCAACTCATTCATTTCTATATATGTACAAGAAAGTTGATAATTTCAACCAAATGATCATAAATCCCATGATTGAGCTGTAAATTTCTTCAGGGAAGGATACACAAGAGAAATGTCACATCTGGTTCCTTTTTTACCATGTAGTTGAGGCAGCAAAAACAGACCCACAGGAAACATGGACAAGAGACATTGTTTGATCTCTCTTGAACCTTACCTACTCTTCATTTCTTTCTTGACCTCACGGAGTCCTCTTTGACTTCTACCCATCCACCATATCCATTAACCACTTTCTCCGTCTTTATGGTCAACCCCTACTCCCCAGACACAGACACAGATACACCTTGGTCTCCTTCCTTCTGTGCCCAATCTGAGAATGTTATGAACTCTCCATAGATGCTCAATATTCTTCTCCTCTTATCTTTTCAACCCTGGATCAATCCTGCATTCTTTACTCTCTGTTCCAACACTGATAACTCCAGGAGAAAAGCTCCACAACCTCAAAGATCCCTTCGAGGAAGTCATGAGGTCTCACTTGAGAATGTTAACTTCTCAGTTAGGCTGTAAGTTTCTTGAGGACAGAAACTGTGTCCCATACTTCTTTGTTAAGACCAAGGGTACCCCTGAAGGCTCAATAAATCTTTGATGCAATGAATTAATGCCAGAAATAAGGAACTAGAAAGGTCAGTGCTCATTTGACAATCTTATGTATAAAACTTTCCTACCTAGTTTATGTGTAAATAAACCCATAAAGTAGGTACGTACTATTCCAAAATAATTCAAATACATAGCCTCAGAAGGGACTGCTACCTAAAAATCAGCACGTAAAAAATATTCTGTGGATTTCAGAGTTGTAAAACTCTTCAAATTTATTTTATAACTCAAAATATTTTCTAATTTAAGATCATCCTTCCTGTTAGTTAAAGCAGTGTAGTGAGATCTTACTATACTGTATGAGAAACCACATTTAAAGTTTCACCAAATGGAAATTCATCTTCAGGTCATATTTTTATCTCTCCCATGGAAAAACAAAAGGGTCTTTCCATGTTCATCAGAAAGGCAAATATCAAAGGAATCCTGAAATATCTCATTTCAGGAAGAAGAAAGTCAACATTCTAATGAGGCAATGGCCACTGTGAGGTATAAAGTTTCAATGGGACATTGCCCCGAAGGAGTCCTGGGTACTTTGAGTCCACACTGGGAATACAGAATGCTCTTCCCTTAAGTCAGTGGCAAACTGGTCTCGGCTGTGTGGGCACCACTGCTCTGCCAAGCAAACTGTGCTGCAGGTCATCAACCTCATACCAGCTTGGCAGGAACAAGCCCGAATGTCGCCTGATTCTCCTACAAATGTAATAATATCCAACAAGCAACTGATTGGACAGCACACAATGTCATTTTCTCTAATTAAGGAACTCTCAAGAAAAACCAAAATAGCCACAGAGCACTGTCAGCAAAGCAATCAGTGGCGACAATTAGCTGTCAACTCCAACTCCTGGGCTGAGCCTCGGGTAGGGAGCTGGGCTAGTTGCTGAGTTTCCAAATCAGCATTACATCAGGAATCAAAGACAAGGACATAAGGAGAGGCCAGAGCCTGCTACACACCAACAATGCCTGCCTCAAACGCTCCTCTAGTGCGGGGAATAGTGGGACGTGTAATCACAGGAGCTACTGCCCAGTCATCTGCATTTGCTTGTTTGTTTGTTTTTTTGAGAAGCAATGCAGAGGGATCTAATGATGAATCATGCAGTGAGCTTCTGAAACAGCTGAAGGCCTAGTGGCTGTGGTCCTTGCTGTTTCTTTACCCTGAGTCACCCTTCCTCTTTACCTGAACCAAGTCTACCCATTCTTTAAGATCTATAAGCAGTTCAAGCCCATCTCCTTTAAAAGGGCTTCACGACTGCAAAACACACATGAATTTTCCCTTTTCTTAGCTCCCATAGCAGATCACCACATTGCAAGGCGGTGTTAGTAGCAGGAGTTGAGTAAATATATAAAGCAACTAATATAATACAGTTGTCACAATATGTAATAATATATAACAATCAGATATTTTTATATATACACACATACGCTCACACACACACACATAAATATATACCCTCACACACATACATACATAAGTATTAGAAGAAGCATCATTCTCTCCTTCTCAACATTCCTACTACCTGGGCACATAAAACAAAAATGTTTATCTTCTTGAAACTACTAGAAGGTGATTCTTCTACCTCGCTACATCCCTCCATGCTCCCTCAAGGGAGTGAATTGAATTGCTGAGCCCGAGAGTGGGTAAGCACATGGTGGGCTAGGTACCTCCCCTTCTCTCTATTTCTGGTCTCAGCAGCACATATTTTTCTTTTCCATGAAAGATCTCAGCAATCAAAGTAATAGGAGATGTCATTGTAGATGAACCTGTTCATAATTTAAGCTCATTCTCCAATACAGCAGCACTGCTCCTACTGCTAACCTTTAGCTCCCTGTTGGTCTGATGTCTACATTTGGTTCTCCATCCATAGCAAGCCCAGCCCCAATTGCTTTAGCAGAAAGAATATGCCCAACTTAAAGATACATTTCTCATCCTCCTTTGCAGCTAAGGGTGACCATTGAGACTGTGCCAGAATTCACTGGCCAGGGCAACAAGAACAACTCTTTACCTGGGCTGACTCCACTGGGAGGTATGACCTCGTGCCCTTCTCTGGCTACCTGCTTGGAACACATATGTAATGGTCCCAAATTGAACAAGATATGTTAAAAAAATTAATGATGTTGCCAGATGTTTTGACTTCATGTCTCTTACTAAGTGGGGAAAGGAATGAGCTTAAAATACCTGAGTCCAAAAACAAAAGGAAAGACAAAAGGAGAGCAGGTACTTTAATCCAGAAATCATGGCTAGCATTTTCTATGGAATTAAAGGAAAGAGAACAGCTTAAGAATTTGGATAAATGTAAAATTAACCTTTATCAAGAGTTGAGAAAACTAGAATTTTGGCAGCACACTCCCTTCACTGAATAACCAGATACTCAAAATCGAGAAGATTAAGAAGTTGAGAGCTCTTGGCAAGAACCTTGTCAGGGGAATGGGTCCTTGCTACAACCCTGTGGGCCAGGTTTTTGAAGCATCAGTAGCAACTTCATGCAGGAACCTGTTTCTTAATCTGATACCAATATGGAGAGGGCAGAATTGCCCTAGGAAGCAGGCTTCATGTGAGTCTCTGTCCATTTGGGCTGCTATAATAAAATACCACAGACTGCATGGCTTATAAGCAACACTTATTGCTCACAGTTCTGGAGGCTGGGAAGTCTCAGATCAAAGTGCCAGCAGATTCGAAATCTGGTGAGGGTCCTATTCCTGATTTATAGATTGGTGCCTTCCTTCTATGTCCTCACATGATGGAAGGGGCAAAATTCCCACAGGTTTCTTTTATTAGGGCATGAAGTCCATTCATGAGGGCCCCACTTTCATGATCTAATCACCTCCCAAAGACTCTCACCTCTTAAAACCATCTCTTTGGGGCTGCGTTTCAACATATGAATTCTAGGGGGTATACAAACATTCCCATCATGGCAATAGGTCTAAAAAGAAATCTCTTTATGAGAGAAAGCACCAGAAAAATCCCTGCTACAAGAAAGAGTTAATGTTTTTAAATGCTAGGAGCACAGAGCTCAAAAAAAAAGTTGAAAAGTAGTAAGTTTTAAATATCAATGATAATTGTTCAACTAAATTGATAATTTAACTAGAAAATGCATTTACATGCCTTAATTCTGTGCACTATACCCCCACCCCACCAGGTTTTCCTTACAGTAGAGTTACCTTCACAATATTTTGACTTTGAAAGTTTTTAATCTCATTAAAAACAAAGTCGACTGCAAAAAACACAGAAACCATGATTACGTAAAACACTGCATCTAGTGCATTCTAGACATTCTAGTACACAAGAATCACTCAGGGATCTTGTTGAAATGCAGATTCTGATTCATCAGGTCTGAGATGGGACCTGTGATTCTCGATTTCCAACAAGATCTCAGTGGGTGCAGATGCTGCTGGTCCCTGGACCACCCTTTGAATACCAAGGGTGTACACGCTTAATATAACCAAGCTGAAAGTTGAGGTGATGCTCCCAAGATGGCTAGGAAATCAATAAGTTGTGGAATTAGAATGATGTACTTCTCGACCCATAGACATCAGTAGTCCTTCTTTAAGATCTTTCATTGTGCACTCCTCTTCTGAGAAGCTGCAAACTTCTCCAGAATGCCCATTCTACTGTCTCATTTTTGTATTTTTTTCATTTTTCTCCCTTTCTCATCACCCTGTCTTGAAGGTATTTATGGCAGGGAGAAGCCAATCTTCCTCTCCCCCTTACCCCAGACCTCAGAATAAAGCTATTCTATTGCAACATTCCTGCCACTGTAGCCATGTATTTCCTGCAAAGGAACAAAGAAAAATGCCAAACACAGCCAACCCAAGAAAAGAATAAAATAAAAGTCCTCTCAGTTTTCCTATTAAGTTTTAGATTGTGGTTTTATTGCCTTCTTTTGATTTGGTTTCCATTCATTTTTGACTGGCAATTGTATTTACAACCAAAATTTTCCTTTAAGCCAGTGACTCTTAAAAAGTTGCAACACAGTTCTACATCCATGTAAGATACAGAAAACCACAGAGAACATCACTCTCATCCTAACAACAAGAAAAGCTTCATAATCAACAAAATTATACTTGTATTGAACTCATTAGAGAGCTAAGGACACAAGGCAACCAAGTGAACTAAGTTTACCAAGAGTGGCATGCCCTTCCAAGGAGAAAGGGGTCACACAAACTGTCCCCTTTGGCAGGGCGCAGTTGGAAGAGGCAGCCATCATGAAAGCAGGAATAAGAAAACAGCTAAAATGTTAATAAATTTCTAAAGGGCAAGTGTGGGCTAGTATGACAGTATCCCTGGGAGACTCAGAAACATGAGATGAGCCCCAGCTCTCTCTCAAGCCTTTTCCCAGGGTTCTGCAATGAACACTCATTAAAAAGAAGAAGGGTGGGGCTGGAGACTGGGGAGTTCTCCTTTTAGTAGGGCACAGGCAAGAAACTCCGTCTACTTCCCAAACTTCATTTCATATTAAGCAAAAGCTTTCAACAACTGGTAGAGGACCAAAACACCTTCCTAGCCCCAAGGTCCAAGGAAAAATCCACTGATTCTTGGAAAGGGGTACAAGCAAAAGCCTGCCATCTGCCCTGAGGGAAGGACAAGAAACTTGCAGGTCCAGGATCCTGTGCTGACACAAGTAAGAGGTCTGTTACCAGTGAGGGAGGGGCAAGAAACTCTCTCCCACACAAAACACTCCACAGATACAAGGCAAAGGTTGGCTGCCTTGAAGATAAGCAGGAACACTAACAAAGCCCCACTCCCAAGGCCCAGAAACATAAGGCCTACCTAAGACCGAGGCCAGCCCAGGTGAACTGAGAACTCACCCCCACTACCACAGCTCTGCCTAGTACAATGAACAAGAGCAATCTACTGCCAGCAGAAGAGCACAAACATGAAGAGAGAGGTCCCCTTTATGGAGCAAGGGTGAAGAGTCTGCTGAAAACTGAGGATGAAGCTTAGACATGGAGAAAAATCTTCTGGCATGCCAAGAACAAGGTCACTGCAGTCCACCACTGGAGAACTTTGGAGTCTGTTACACTGAAGGTAACTACAGCAATCACAAATTCAACTCCACCCAAACTCAATACTTATTATCAATCTTGTTAACTACTAACAAGATTGACTCAACCCTTCATATCAACAATCTTACAGAAGAAAAAATATACCCAATTCTGAGTAACAATATTATTTACTTTATTATCTACTGCTCTTCTACAAACGCTGTCCAACATGCAATCAAAATTACAAGACACTCAGAGAAGCAAAAACAAAAAAAAACCTTCACCTCATTGTCAAAATAAAGCAATCAACAGAGCTAGAAAGAGAGATGGCCTGGATGTTAGAACAATCAGACACTTTAAAATAGCTATGATTAATATGTTAAAGGCTCTCATGGAAAAGGAAGATAAAATGCAAGAAAAGATAAAGGATCTTAGATGAAAGAGAGAAACTATAGAAAATAAACAAACTTAAAGAGATTAATAGAAATTTTATCCAAATTGAAATCGAAAGAGAAAGAATTTTTTAACAAAAAGATCACGCAAGAGCTGTCAAACAGTATATGATGGTCTAATATGCATATAATTAGAGTACCAAACAGGGGAGAGAAAGATAGAGGTGTCAAAGTAATTCAAATGGGAAAAGAGTAGCTTTTTCAATATGTGATGCTGGAAAATTTAGACATCCATATAAAAAGTCATTCTTGACCCTTATCTCACAAAAGACCTAAAAATTACCTCAAAATGGATCATATAACTAAATATAAAGCTTAAAGCTTTAAAATTTCTAGAAAAAAATAAGAAAATCTTTGCATCCTTCATTTTAGCAAAGATTTCCTAAATAGTACTTAAAACTACTCTTCCAGGCTGGGCGCAGTGGCTCACGCCTGTAATCCCAGCACTTTGGGAGGCCAAGGCGGGTGGATCACCTGAGGTCAGGTGTTCGAGACCAGCCCTGTCTCTACTAAAAATGCAAAAATTAGCCAGATGTGGTGGTGGGCACCTGTAGTCCCAGCTACTTGGGAGGCTGACGCAGGAGAATTGCTTGAATCTGGGAGGTGGAGGTTGCAGTGAGCCAAGATAGCACCACTGCACTCCAACCTGGGCAACAGAGCAACACTCGGTCTCAAAAAACAAAACAAAACAAAGTACTCTTCCATTTTTAAAAACTGATAAACTGCAATTCACCAAAATGTAAAACTTTCTACTCTTTGAATGATACTTTTGGGACTTTTAAAGAAACAAACTAGAGACTGAGAAAACGTATTTGCAAAGCACATATTTAATAAAGCGTTTGTATCCAGAATATATTCTAATTAGCTACATATCATTAAGACAAATAATTTTTAAATGGGTGAATGATTTGAAAAGACACTTTATCAAAGAAGATAGGCATATGGCAAAGTAGAACATGAAAAGGTGTTCAAATGTCATTAGGGAAATGAAAATTAAAGCTACGATGAAATAATGCTATACACTCAAATTGCTAAAATTACAAACAATGATAATACCAAGTGCTAGAGAAGCTATGGAGCAACTAAAACTTTCATATATTGCTGATTGGAATGTAAAATGGCACAGTCATTTTGGAAACAGTTTGGGGGATTTTTAAAAATAGTGTTTAACATATACTTGCTATGCTTTCCATATGATACAATAATCCCACTCCTAGTAATTTACCCAAGAGAAAGGAAAACATATGTCCTCACAAAGGCCTGTTCATGAATGTTTGTAGCAGCTTTATTCCTAGTAGCTAAATACTGTAAACAACCCAAATCTTCATCATTTGGTGAATGGATAAACTTGTGGTATACCACACAATGGAATTCTTCTACTCACCAATAAAAAGGAACAAACCACTGATACTTATAACAGCATGGATGAATCTCAAAAAAAATGCGCCAAGTGAAAAAATCTGAAACAAAGGCCAAATACTATATGATGCCATTTATATATTCTGGAAAAAAGAGAAACCAGAGAGCCAAATCCAGATTGTGGTTGTCAAGGGCTAGAGGTAGACGGAGTAGATTTACTACAAAGGTGCACACTTTCAAGTGTTAGATACGTTCTATCTCTTGATTGTGAGGTAAAACAATGATTATATACATTTTTCAAAATGTATCAAACCATATATTTTAAGAGAATGAATTTTACCATGTGTTAATCATACCTCAGTAACCCTAACCAAAATAGACATATAGTGCTATGGCAAAAGAATGGTGTTTGGTCACATGGAAAAAAATTAACTTTGACCTTGTACTTCACACCATGCACAATGAAATCAATTCCAGACATATTATAGATTGAAATGTAAAGGTAAAATAATATATGAAATTCATAAAATAATGAACTTCTGTTCATAAAAAAGAGTAAAAAGGTAAATCACAGAAAAAGAGAAGATATTTGTAACACATATATCCTACCAAGGATATATCTAAAATATATATTATTAAAAATGCCTACAACTCAATAAGAAAGACAATTTAATTTTTAAAACAACCCGATTTTTTCACATTGTTAAGACCTGAAGGGACTTCTCACAAAATAAGATACCCAAATGGCCAATTAATATATGAAATGGTGCCCCATCTCATTAGTCTATACGGAAATGCAAATTTAAACAATATGATGTTAATACATACCCACCAGAAGAGCTTAACTAAAAAAACAAACAAAAACAGAAAACACCTTGTTTTGGAAAATATGTGGACTAATTAGAACCCTCACACACTCGTGATTGTAGCATAAATTTTTAAATTGATGCAACCATTTTTGAAAACTGTTTGATAGTATCTACTAAAGCTGAACATATGCCTGCCTTATGATCCAGAAATTCCCCTCCTGCATATGTATTCAACAGAAATATGTATATGTAACTGAAACCATAACAAAGCTGACTCAAGAAGAAATAGAAAACCTAAATAAATCAGAAACTAAATCAGTTAGTAAAATTTCTTTCCTCAAAGAAAACATCTGGCCCAAACTGTTTTACTGTCAAGTTCCACCATACATTTAAGTAGCAAGTAATTCCAATATTTTGAAAACCATTCCTGACAAGGAAAATAGCAGAAAGATTTTAGTCGATCTCATTTATGACTAAAACTTAGCAAATTAAATCTAGCTAAGTATAGAAAAGGTAACACGTCATTACAAAGTTGGTTTTATCTCAGCAATGCAAGGTAGCTTAACATTAGAAAATCCATTAATGTAAACTAAAATTAACAAATGAAAGCACAAAAATCATTTGATCATCTCAGTGGATATAGAAAAGCATTTAATAAAATTCAACATGTATTTATAATAGAGACTTTTAGCAAACTAGGAATAGAAGAGAACATCTTAAGGTGATAATATTTTAAAACTACGTCTATCAAATGAATGTACCATAATTAATTTAATAAAATTTGCCTACTGTTGGATATTTATATTCTCTCCTTTTCATTTTGTATTATTTTACTATCATAATGTATGCTGTGATGAACATTTTTGTGCATGTCAAGTTGCCAGTGCCTCAATTTCCTCATGTATAAGATGGAAATAAGACTCATAAGGCTAAAATGAGGATTACATAGAATGTTAGGTTTATGTATGTCTTAGGGAATCTTGGGAGAAAATTGTTGTTTACAAACCTAAGAAAAACTTGTTCTCTACTTACCTGGTGGTGGATCTCTCACAGCACACTGCAGGCTCAAGCCAGAAGAAATCACTCTGTCAAAAATAAAATTCTTGTCTTAGCATATCAGGAACTAGGAATAATCATTAAAAAGTCTAAATACATCTAACAGATGTATTTATAGGTCTGTTAATATACATAAAATACAAATTTTAAGTCTTAGCATTGTATCACACTTTAATATGCCACTATTTCTTTCTTTATTATTGGTTCTGCACTGGTTCTGATTGTTTCTAAAATCAGAATATAATATCTGCAGAATGCAATCAGTGATGGGGATTATTGCTTGCTCTAGGATTCCCTTGTATCATTTGCTATTTTCCGCTCATCCCACTTCCATCCCGCTAATCAAGTGAGTATGACTACTACCATGCTTGCTTCATCTGACTGTGATATACAGCACTTCAGTTTTGCACAGTAGTCAGAGTGATCATTCTAAAATTTAAGCATAACACTCTTCTCCTGGAACCCCTTCCACAACTTTCTCTTCCCCTGTGGATAAAAGCCAAACTCCTTGCCATGACATCTAAGGCACTTCATCATTTAACATCTGCCTACTTCTCTAGCCTCATCTCTCATCTCTGTACCATTGCCTGAGCTCCAGCTACTTCACACTTCCTTCAGTTCCTCCTCACCCCTTGCCAGCTCCCAGCGTTCATACACACTGCTCCCTTGGCCAGGACTACCTTTCTTCCTTCCCCACTCACCCTGACTAACTCCTACTTGTCCTTCCATTCTCCACTTAAGTGTTGCTCCTCCAGTCAAGTCATCTGCTGCACTTGACCATCTTAAGCTAATTTATTAACACTCCCAAAGAACACTGCACTTTTTCTTTTGTAACATCATATATACAAATATATATTCAGTATTTCTTGTCTTCCCTGTAAGTTCACAGATCATGTCTGTGTCTTTCACAGCTGGATCCTCAATGCCTAGACCAGGACTGGTCTCACAGAAGACGTTTAATAAATATTTATTGAGCAAAAGAATTAACAGAGCTATCCTCAGTCCTTAGCTTTCCAATTCATCTTTTGATTCATATTGATAATTTAATAAGCTTCCTACCATATTTCATTTATTAGGACTCACTCATTGTAGAAACAATACTATTTTATATACCAATTATAAAGAAAGAAATGGTGGCACATTATAGTGTGATACAATGCTAAGACTTAAAATTTTTATTTTATACATATTAAAAGAGCTCTATTAGACATTTTTGGATTTTTATGATGCCCATAAAAAAGGAAAATATAAAGGTATAAGTGAAATAAATTGGCTTACATATTCACATTCAGAACCACGGTATTAACAGGGCACCAGGCTGAGGTGGGTGAGGGTCAATCAGCCCACAGGCCTCTAGCCAAGCCCTGGCACTAGGTGCCTCCACCATGGTGGAAGGGACACTTTCTGACCTTCCACTAGCCCAGTGAATGACAGTGTACTCCCAGCAGAGACTCTTCTCCCTAACTACTTTTTTGTCGTATTAAAATACCATTTTTAAGGACACAGTTTTTTGATACATAGAAGTTTCTTAGGCATGAGCCGTCACATTGAAGTAGAGAGGATGGGAGTGCCAGAGGTCTCCTAATCCCCATCCAGCACTCTAGGACTCAGGATCTCAGGTTGGAAATACTCAACCATGTCTGGGAACATGAGGAGGAAAGAGACACAACCGGAAAAGCCATAGCCCTCTCTGTGACTCAGTTTCCTCATCTGTAAAATGGACATACAGAATTAGATGATGTATTTGTACAGGGTCCCAGCAGAAAAGAGATGATACACTCAAATGGGAGCTTTAGTGCAGGGGACTATTTACAGGGTGTGAACAGGGTTAAGGGAACCACCAAGAGGTGGTGATGCAGGTGCCTCCCATTGGCCAGATCCAAATAGAAACCAGAGGTCAGGGGAGCCCATTGATGGGATCCATGGAGACCAGCCTCCCTGGATCCAGAACAGTGTGGAAAAGGGGGAGGGTGGGTCTGAAAGGACAAATGGAGACTCCCCAGCACAGATCATCTCTGAGTCCCCACAGAACTGAGAATAATCCAGTATTCTATGATCATTTCAGTAAAGCATTAAGCTTTGCAATAGCAAGAAGAGATTTATGTTTATTCCAAAGACTTGAGGAAAATCCACCAGGATGCAATTTTTCATCATTCCTTGTGCTTAGCTCAGATGACTGCACTCTCTTGCAGTTCTTCAAAATGGTTCAGATTGAGAACACCGTACTATACAGACCCTGTTTTTCTCTAACTGAGCTCTTAAAATGTAGGGGGATTCTGTTTTGAGCTAGTATTGATGTGTCCCCTCTGGTCTCATCCTCCAGATCCTTTTCTTTTCAGGAACAGGTTCTTGCAGTGTCCACTACCTTACAGGAAACAGGTTCCAGCAGGAGCAAAGCAAAGGCTTTCACTTTCTAAGCCAAGCCCCTAGAGTCTCAGAACATAGTCAACATGATGAACTAGAGCAATACTTACCACCCCTCCCACACATCCAGACCAAAAACCATTCTTTTCTACTGGAAGGTATGGAGAGAAGGGTAGAACTGTGTAGTCATTGTGGTTCCTGAGAAAGAGGCTTCTGGTGAATCCATTTGCCCCCATCTAAGCCAGTAAATGGTAAGCACCACATGTGTTATTGTTCTCTTTCCCCCTCACAACTCATTTTTAAAACTCTCATTCTTTCCCTTGACTGGGCCAGTGCTCCAGGTATCACCCACCCCATCTCACACCCTCCCTTCAGTGGCAACCAAGTCCCATCAGCACTCTCAAGTCATGGGGTGCTTGGTCCTAGGGCCAAGGTATGAGATTTGTCATTTCAAAAATCAAAGATCCTTTCAAAAATTTCATTTGAATAAACAGCTGCTTCTAAAGAAGTTCCAAGCATCACCAGCCCTAAAGGCCCAGGCAGTGACACTGACCACAGTTTCTAGAAACTGTTCTTTCCTGAATTTAGAGATGATGCTATGATCCAAAGCACACAGGGTTTCGCTGTAACCATTATACTGAAGCCCAACTAGGCAACACTGGCCATTAGAGAGATGTCATACTGTGCCGTGAAAGTGCTCTTAGAATAGAGAGGAGTCACACTGGGTTAGAACGAAAACTCATTTAGAATAAAACAAAAATAAGTTTTCAGAGAAAAACATCTCTTTTTTTCTTTCAAATGAGTCACGTGATTTTTATAAAGTGAATGAAGACTCTTTGATTTCTGGCAAAAATAAATAAATAAACAAAAATAAAAATAAAAGGAGGAGAGAGGCTGCCCATTCCCAAGAGGGAATCTAGCAGGGGCAGGGAGTTCGGTATATTGACCTTGACCAAATTGTGTAAACTCTCTGTCTCATTTTTCTCATCTGCAGAAGTGCCAGGGATTTGGATTAAAACAGTTATCGAGGTCCCTTCCAGTTCTAAGAATATATGGCCTTCAAGCTAGGAAAGGGGCTTTCCAGTTCCCAGACCAAGGATTTGCCATAGAAAAATGAAGTAAAGAAGGAAGGTCTGCCATTATCAGCCAACCAGGGCTCTAGTCTGACAAATAACAGAAAAGAAGTGCTGTGTGGATCTTGTCATCGTGGTGCCTTGACCCGTCCTAGCTATGTTTCTGTCTCAATGATACGATACAAATGGGCTATTCCAGGCATCTCAAGAATGCCCCAACCATAAAAGGAATTCTCCTAAGCGGCTCCCCGTGACATTACGCAGAATTCCTCTTTACATGGCAGTTTCACCCAGCTCCAGATTCAACTCTAGATGAAAATATTACAATTGGATGATTTGACAAGTGCTGAATCTAATCCTTGTTGCTCTTTTGCCAGAGTTCTTATAAAGAAGAATGCCAGATGTTGTACTTGTATATTTCATGGGTAACTGAATGGGAAAAAAACAGAATACAGTAAACCTAATTGTAATATTTAACTGTTTTTGAAAACCCACAATACAAACATACCAGAAATACCATATTTTCAAAACTGTGGCAAAGTCAAATGTCTCTCAAACACACAAAAAAAGCCTGTCATGAGTAATTCCGAATAAAGCAATCTGTCAGTTGTAAAATGCAAGTACTCCTTTATAAATAGTTTGCATGCTTCCGACTTGCTTAATAAATACCATGTTAATAGATCAAAAATATTCAGAGAGAACTTCTTCAAGCCCAGGAAACATGAACTAATCAGTTGCTTATGTAACATCAGGCTGGATCTCCCTTATCATTTAATGGGTACAAATCAAACTTATCAGGGGCACTTATCAGGGGCAAATCAAAACACCATCGATTGTCCAAAACAATTCCTTCTCTTGCTATCCTTTTCCACTCATCACATAGCCAGGAGTCTGAACACCATTTAATACTCCACTTCTTCCTCCTCTCATCAATAACCAAATCCTGTAGATAGTGCCTACTGAGGAACTTTGTCTTCTGGTCTCCACCGCATTTCCATCGCCTTAATTAAGCCTTCATCCTCTACCTACTGGACAACTGCAAGATCCTCCAGCCTTCAGCATCTTCAAGTAATTCATTCATCTTTGAGATTTCTCTTTCTCAAATACACTTTTGATACATCACCCCTCTGATTATACTCACCCTTCAATGGCTCCCTGTTGCTTCTAAGAACTCAAAATTCAACACGATGTCCTCCCTCACACCCCATATTCCAGCCTTGTCAAGTTGCTTTGTTTTCCAATTATCAGGATACTTTGTTCTCCATGTCCTAACAAACCAATTACTCCCCATCCCAACTCCAAAAGACCCCATGTAACCATTATGGTTTTTTTCAAGAGGAAAAGTTCTTCCTTGGGCCTTGTGTGACCTGTCCCCTGCCTCTCTCTCAACCTGACACTACCCTCCTCCCGGGCTCGACTCTAGCTGTGCCAGCCCTCTGCAGGTTCTGCTTCCTTCCTCAGTGGAGACATTTCAACATGGAGGCCCCTTGCTAGCTACTCTTCACTCACCTAACTTGAACTCATTCTTCAGGTTCATTATTTGGCTCAGGGTCAGTGTGACTCTCTCAGTGAGACCTCCCATGATGCCCACCCCAAAAGGAAATTTGGTCTTTGCTACATGCTCTGCAGTCCACTATTCTTTTCCTTCATTTCATTTATCACAACTGATGGTTATATATTTAATATTGAGGTTATTACTTCAAAGCTCATTACCCACAATGAATACTCACTTCTGTGAAGTACAGATGTTTCAGGTTCAAAGTTCATCCCCAGACACTAGCACAGTGCCTAGTACTCAATAAAAGTTTAAAAATCAATGAGTGGTAGCTCCAGCCTTACTCCTTCTGTACATAATATTCTGTTCTCCCCAACCATGCAGGTAGAAAAGTCCACTGCCTCCCTTGCAACTTAGCTGTGCCCTGAGCAGAATTAAATTGGAGCACCCATGATATATAATGCATTTCCATCTTATTCTTTTTTCTACTAGACTACAAACTTCTCGTGGGCAAAAATCATGTTATATCTTTGAGGCACGTGGATCCTTAAGTATAACAAAAGGTGTGCAGAGGAGGAACATATGCCTACAGGTATACATTTTGGAGGGTGCCACAAGGACAGCAGTGTATTAGTCCATTCTGACGCTGCTATAAGGACATACTTGAGACTAGGTAATTTATAAAGAAAAGAGGTTTAATTGACTCACATTTCCTCAGGGCTAGGGAGGCTTCAGGAAACTTACAATCATGGTAGGGGAAGCAAACACATCCTTCTTCACACAGCAGCAGGAAGGAGAAGTATGAGCAAAAGCAGGGAAGGCCCCTTATAAAACCATCAGATATTGTAAGAACTCACTCACTGAGGGTAACTGCACCAATGATTCAGTTGCCTCCCACCAGATCCCACCTACAACACATGGGAACTACAATTCAAGATGAGATTTAGGTGGGGACACAGCCAAACCATATCATTCTGCCCCTGGCCCTTCCCAAATCTCATGTCCTCACAATTCAAAACACAATTATGCCTTTCCAAAAGTACCCGAAAGTCTCAATTCATTCTAGCATTAACCCAAAAGTCCAAGTCCAAAGTCTCCTCTGAGACAAGGCAAGTTCCTTTCACCTATGAGCCTGTAAAATCAAAAAGAAGTTATTACTTCCTAGATACAATAGAGGTACAGGAATTGGGTAAATGCACCCATTCCAAATGGGAGAAATTGGCCAAAACAAAGGGGTTACAGGCCCCATGCAAGTCTGAAATCTAACAAGGCAGTAATTAAATTTTAAAGCTCCAAAATAATCTCCCTTGACTCCATGTCTCACATCCAGGTCATGCTGATGCAAAAGGTGGGCTCCCATGGCCTTGGGCAGCTCCACATCTGTAGCTTTGCAGGGTACAGCCACCCTGTCAGCTTCCTTCACAGGCCTGTGTTGAGTGCCTGTGGCTTTTTCAGGCACACAGTGCAAGCTGTCAGTGGACCTACTATTCTAAGGTCTGAAGAATGGTGGCTCTCTTCTCACAGCTCCACTAGGCAGTGCCCCAGTGGAGGCTCTGACCCCACATTTCCCTTCTGCACTGCCCTAACAAAGGTTCTGCATGAGGGCTCTGCCCCTGCAGTAAACTTCTGCCTGGAGATCCAGGCATTTCCATACATCCTCTGAAATCTAGGCAGAGGTTCCCAAACCACAATTCTTGACTTCTGTGCACCCAAAGGCCCAATACCACATGAAAGCTGCCAAGGCTTGGGGCTTCCACCCTCTGAAACAACAGTCTGAGCTGTACGTTGGCTCCTTTTAGACACGGCTGGAGCTGAAGCAGCTGAGATGCAGGGCACTATGTCCCAAGGCTGCACAGGGCAGGGAGACCCTGGGCTTGGCCCACAAAACCATTTTTCCCTCCTAGGCATCCAGGCCTTTGATGGGAGGGGGTGCTGTGAAGGTCTCTGACATGCCATGGAGACATTTCCCCATTGTCTTGATGATTAACATTCAGCTCCTCATTACTTATGCAAATTTCTGCAGCAGGCTTGAATTTCTCCCCAGAAAATAGTTCTTTTCTATTGCAGCATCAGGCTGCAAATTTTCCAAATTTTTATGATCTGCTTCCTCAGGAACACTTTGCCACTTAGAAATTTCTTCTGCCAGATACTGTATATCATCTCTCTCAAGTTCAAAGTTCCACAGATCTCTGGGACAGGGGCAAAATGCCGCCAGTTTCTTTACATAGCAAGAGTGACCTTTACTTCAGTTCCCAACAAGTTCCCCATCTCCATTTGAGACCACTTCAGCCTGGACTTCATTGTCTATATCACTATCAGCATTTTGGTCAAAGCCATTCAACAAGTCTCTAGGAAGTTTCAAACTTTTCCATATCTTCCTATCTTCTGAGCCCTCCAAACTGTTCCAACCTCTACCTGTTACCCAGTTCCAAAGTGGTTCCCTCATTTTTGGGTATCTTTACAGCAGTGCCCCACAACCAGTACAAATTTACTGTATTAGTCGATTCTCACGGTGCTGTAAGGACGTATCTGAGACTGGGTAATTTATAAAGGAAAGAGGTTTAATTGACTCACAGTTCTGCAGGGCTGGGGAGGCCTCAGGAAACTTACAATCACGGTGGAAGTGGAAGCAAACACACCCTTCTTCACACAGTGGCAGGAAGGGGAAGTGTGAGCAAGAGGTGGGAAAAGCCCCTAATACATTTATCAGATGTTGTGAGAACTCACTCCCTATCCAAAGACCAGCAGCATGGGAGTAATTGCCCCCATGATTCAATTACCTCCCATTGGGTCCCTCCCATGACACATGGGGATTATGGGAACTGTAATTCAAGATAAGATTTGGATTCTGGATCCCAAACAAGTTTGAGGAAATTTGAATATGGACTATATTTGAGATGATTCTGTGAAATTATTATCTTAGGTGTAGTAATGATATTGTTTACATAGAAAAATGTCCTTATTTTGAGGAGCATGTAGAAGTATTGAAGGGTGAAGTATCATGATATCCTCAATCTATATTCAAGTGGTTCAGGAAAAGAATATGAACAGTTATGCATACATCTTACTTAAACACAAACTTGAGTCTATGTGTATATACAGGAAGAAAGCAAGAGAAAGAAAGCAAACGTAGCAAAATGAAGAGAGTATGACTACGTACTATTTTCTGTCAACTTTTCTGTAGGTTAATTTTTTAAATAAAAAGGGAGGCAAATAAATAAAGCAAGCCTCTTTCACATGTGAACTAAATATTCTACACAATGCCCAAGTATACTCCTTTGAAGCTCTAAATGCACTAGCCACTGAGGGGGAAACAATGCCCACAGCCTTCATGTTGGAAAGGATTGTTTATCAAACCCTTGGGGAACCCAACCTTCTGATGGGAAAATAATAGCCCCTGGGCAGTGCCATTAGGAGGACTATCTCTGGGAGGAATCAAAACTAATCTGGTTAGCATTTCCTGATGACCCAGGCAAAGTGGTCCCTGCCCCAACACAAGCCAGTCTCTTTTCTACTATATGTGAATTACACTGCCCATCATATGTGAATTACACTGCTCCTTGTGTTAAGTGACCAGAGAGTAAAAGATGAGTATGATGCAGCCCCAATCTTCTGGTCATTTATTCCAAAGGTGACCATTTAATTCATTGTCCAAACCAAGATAATTTTGAGAGTAAAAGGGGGGTACTAGCCAGACAAGGTGCTGAGACAACAGGTATAAACTGGGAGTGTCCCAGGAAAATTTGGATGTATGGTTGTCACCCCAGAGTGGTGACAAACACATAAACAATAGCAGCAACAGCTAACCACGTAACAAAATAATATAAAGAAACTGTCATGAAGACATTGCCTGGGAATTCGGAGGAGTGATATTTCTTTGAAGGAATCAGGAAGGACTTCATGGAGGAGGAGGAATTTTAAAATAATGATAGGATCTCTGCAGATAGAGATAGAAGAGAAAGTCATTCTGGATAGAAGAAACTGTGTGAGCAAAGACCAAAGTAGTAAAATGTAGGGTGTACCAGGAAATGGAGGCAACTGAAATAGCTGATCTGAAGAGATGTCCATAGGAAAGACAGGGAGATGGGCTTGGAGAGGTAAAAATGGAATCATGGTGAAAAGTGTATACTTAATCCAACAGGCAACAGGAAGTCACTAAGTGTTTTTGAGGAGGACAGGAATAAGTCTGTGGAGGGCCTTGAATGTCAGGCAAAAGACTTAAAGCCAGAGAATCCAATCTTTTGCAGAGGAAAGGGTCTGCTACAACAGAACTCATAAGTGAAAATCTATATTACCCAGCCTGCAAACATGAATGCTATAAGCCAACAGACATTGATGTCATAAGCTTTTCAAAATCACCTTTATTCTTTCTTGTGGGTGATTCTGTTTCATGTGCTGGGCCAAGTATTATTTCTCCTGTCAATGTTTCATCATAAAAACCTTCACAGCCCTATTTCCATAAAGTCGCTGTCACAGTAACAAAAATGAGAGAGTTAAAATGTTCAGAACTATCCAAGCTAGAGGTGAAAACCAAAAACACAGCATTCGAGCTGAAGGAAAAGCAGGTCACTAAAAGGGGAGGGATGTGATAAGCTTGCGGTCAGGACGAGAAATTACATTTTGAAGGCACAGCTCACTTTAATGCAAGTCCTACTGCTCTCAAAGAAGCCTGAAGCACTCTCACATTTAATAAGATTAATTATATTATTCCTAAAGTTTATTTATAGATCTTTACTGGGTTGCATAGAAAATTTCAGGGGGAAATGTTAAAAGGCAGATTTTCAACTATTTTCAGTTTTATTCCAGATATTTGTCTAGACAAGAGCACATGCCTCCTAAAAGAATAAGTTATTCTAGAGAAAACTATTAATATCAGATCTTTCCGGAAAAGGTGAAAAACACTGGTGAGGCAATCTCATTTCCAGAGGAGAATGGCTCAACAGGAAGCCAGCGTTCAGGTCTCTAAAGACAAAGCCAGCAATATTTGTAAACAGAAACCATGTATTCCCTTTCTATAGAGGGTGTGCCCCACTCTTCAAAACATATTCCCTGGTCATTTAAGGCCATGAATGAATCAGAGACAGGCCTGAGCTGGAGAAGTAGTTCTTGATTTTTCAGTTCACAAGAGTTTTATATCCACAAAGAACATCCAAGAATAACATCCAGGAAAAAACAAACAGAAGCCAACTTTCAAAGGCTTCCACCGGTCAAAGATGCAGTAATTTGAGCTTTCAGAAAGATAACTGCAATTAAATGGAACCCATTAAAAATGCTTAAGTCCACGAGTTCATGTATGTATATAAACCTTTGGAGGATGAAAGAGAACCAACTTATTATTTTGAAACCTGGTCGATAAAAAGAATCAAATATTTATCTTCTCTCTCTGTATGAACTATATCACTGGGTAACTAAAAAGTAAATAAGGGGCTGGGCACAGTGGCTCATGCCTGTAATCCCAGCACTTTTGGAGGTGGGTGGATCACTTGAGGTTAGGAATTCAAGACAAGCCTGGCCAACATGGCGAAACCCCATCTCTACTAAAAATACAAAAATTAGCTGGATGTGGTGGCGCACACCTGTAATCCCAGCTACTTGGGAGGCTGAGGCATGAGAATCACTTGAACCCAGGAGGTGGAGGTTGCAGTGAGCCGGGATTGCACCACTGCACTCCAGCCTA
Organism: Hylobates moloch; assembly: GCF_009828535.3. Classification (NCBI taxonomy): domain Eukaryota; kingdom Metazoa; phylum Chordata; class Mammalia; order Primates; family Hylobatidae; genus Hylobates; species Hylobates moloch. The sequence goes on from NW_026652284.1 coordinate 82,395,607, forward strand.
GGCAACAGAGTGAGACTCCATCACAAAAAATAATAAATAAATAAATAAACAAATAAATAAATAAATAAAATGTAAAGTAGATAAAGGGAAGCAATTCTTTGTATCCCAAGTGATAAATGAAAAAAAAATGTCAAAATGGAATATCATCATCTTAGAAGCCCCAATAACTAAATGAATCTAAGCATTAACCATTGTTAATATTACAAAAAGACAAACAACACAAATGTTATATGCTTCCTGATGTAAAAACACACCTATAACCTTGCCAAAGGAATTGCACCTGAGTTTGATCAGACCTCAAATTCCAGCCACCATGCTGCAGGAAATACAGAGGAACACAATGAAATGTACCATAAGATTGCAATCAGCAAAATCTAGCCCATGAGAAACTCTACAAGTCACAAGCCTGGGTTCATCCACAGATAAATGATAAGGAAAAAGAAAGGGATGGAGCAGGAATGTACAAATTAAAAGAAAGGTATACCAACGTTCATTAAATGAGCAGAACTAAGCTATAGTACCTAGGGATGCATAGCTGGGCAACTGATATAAAAGTCCAGGTAATGGTTACTTATGAAGTGAAGGGGGTTATGATGGAGATGGGTCACACAGAAGAGACTTCTAGGGAGGCTGGTGAAGTTCTCTTTCCTGGCCTGAATGGTAGTTACAAATGTATTTGCCTTATGCTAATTCATTATGCTACATATTTGATTTGTAGTGGAGGTTACATCTGTGTTTTATTTTATAATGATGTAGTTTGATTTAAAAAGAGTAAAGAAAAATATCTCCATCAAACTCCTTGAAAACATGAAAAATCTGATCATTTTCAGAGGTATAACAGGTAAATAAGGCAATAATAATTCCTATTGAAGGAAGGTGAGCAAAAATATAGTCAATAAATTGCTATGATCAATATTAGAAAAAAGTTAGCTAGGAATAAATAGGATTTGAGTATGAAAACATGAAAGGAAAGATGTTCATTAATCATAGAACTCCGTGGCCTCTGATCTCCCTGTGATCCCTGGAGGTGTAGTTCATTTCGCTATGTACAAAAGGGGATTGTGTACAAGCCTAGAGTAAGCCCTATGTAAGAATCACGGCTTAGAGTACTAGAGTTTTGGAGCAAAACCAGCCTCTTCTGCTAATTTTCTCTCTCTGAGTAACAGCTGCTGATTTTTCCCCTTGAAAGTATATTCTCAGGCTCTTGTGGAGACAGAACTCCTGCCCTAGGACACTTGATGACCATATGAGCTGAGCTGCCCATCATAAAGTAACCGGTCAGCATTTAATCCACCAAACCATAAAATCAGCTAAGTGAAGTCACACTCTGTCACCAAGTGGAAGTGGTATATAAGATGGGTCTGTAGCAAGTCCTATGGATACAAGTAAGCCATATGATTTGACGGCTCAGATTCCTATGGCCACCTACTCCTGACACATTGCTTCCTCTCTCTCAACCCACACCTATGGCTTCAAAAGGAGTTCCCTGTAACCAGATGATGATAGCGGAAAAAAAGACTTGGATATGTTTTGCATATGATACTCCATTATATATCAGCAACAGCTAGAACTAAGCTGTTGTATACCCACTCAGGGATGGCCCTGAAAAATAGTGTAGAGAGAAAATCCTCCCAGTTGATAGAACTTCATAACACATCTGGATATCTGTTTTGGCTAGACTGAAAGATGGCCAGAAGTACAAATCTATGCTAACTCATACATAATGGATAATGATTTGGCCAGATGGTCATCGACTTGGAAAGAACAGAATTGAAAAATTGCTTAAAAAAAAAAAAAAAAAAAGGGGGGGGGACTGAGGAATAGGAAGATGGATGACCTCTTGGAATGGGCAATGAGTGGGAAATATTTATATCTCATGTGCATGCTCACAAAAGGACATCCACTGCAGAGAAGGCTGTCAATAATCAGGGGGACAAGATAACATATTCTGAGGATGTCAGCCAGCCATTTCTTCCCAGCCACCCTAGTAACTTCTCCATGGACTTATCTTCTGAGTGGACATGACAGTAATCAAGGAGTCTATGTGTAGGCTCACCACAGTGAATCTGGCTAGCACCATTACTGTGTGTTCACCCTGCGAACAGCAGGGGCCAGCAATGAGCCCAGGTGGACTAGTTAGCCATGCTATGGTGTGTGAATTACACTGGATTCTTTCCAGTATGAAGTGGGCAAAGATTTGTTCTTAAGGAAATAAACATTTCCTCTGGATATGGGTTTGCCTTTTGTAAGTACCACCAATTACATACTTAGAAAATGCCTTATTTACCATTGTGGCACCCCTCACGACATCACTTCTGATCAAGGCACTAATTTCACAACAAAATAAGTGCAGCAATTGACTTGCAGCCACGGAATTCTCTAGTCCTGCCATATTTTCCATCATCCAGAAGCAGCTAACCTGGTAGAATGATGGAATCACCTACTGAAGGCTCAATTGTCACTAACTGAATTAACCTCTTGAAAGCTTATGGCACTATATCTTACAGGATGTAGTACATGCTTTGAATCAACGACCCCTAGAGAGTGGTATTCCTCCCATATCTATAATACATGGGTCAGAGAATCAAAAATTAAAATGGGATAGTCTATTCTAACTATTATGCCTAATAAGCTAGTCACAAAAATTTTGCTACCTGTGCCTAAGATTTTTGGCTCTGCTGGTTTAAAGTTATTCATTTCCAAGAAAATAAAAGTCAGCTGCAGAAACAAGAATGGTTCCACTGAACTAAAATTTGAGATTACCACTTGGTCATTCAGACTCCTTAAGCCATTGTACAAACAAAAATTGTTCTACTGCACTAACTGGGGTCCCAATTACTAAACTAAAATAAGATTGTTGCTGGATAATGGAGGCATTAAGAAAGATGTCTGTAATGCAGAGGATTCTCTGGGGTGCCTTATTACTTCTATATCCAGTAGTAAAGTTAATAGAAGATTTCACTACACCAACAAAGGAGGGATGTCTAAGGACACAGACTTTTCAGGAGTAAAGATTTGCATCAGCCCTTCAGAAAAAGAATCCTCACCAACCAAGGGATTAAAGAGAAAAGCATATGGGAGTTGACACGGGAAGAAAGAAGACATATAGATATAGATATATATAAATGTAAATCCTAGACCTTTCCCTTTCTTGCTCTCTCTCTCCTCCCTCTAAATACACACACATACACACACACACACACACACACACACACACACACGCAGCTTTGTGATCAGTTACAGAAGTGAGGACTATAGCAACTATGTGTATTTTCTTCCTTGTACATATTTGTATATAGAACTCACTTTCCCCTTTTTCCTTTCCCCAAGTGTGTCTGTTATACAAGGAGTGTGTCATATAAGTTAACTACAAACTAGGTGGTTAACTTTACAATTTAGTCTTTTAAGTTACATGATAAATGAGATTTTGATTAACCTGTAAGGGGAATTAACATCATCAACATATAAATGTAAATGCACCAACTAATGGCACTTCATATCCCCCTTATCAGGGAACTAGTGAGCATGCCTTCATTTGTGCAAGGGATAATTGCATCAACAGAAGCATTATAATGTTGCTGTTGTTGTTTTATCAAGTTTATATATGGGTGGAGGGCTGTGTGTGGATGAAAAAGAGACAAAGGGGTGGACTGTGCCTAACAGTGTATCGCCAACCCAAATTCACATTCATCCTTATACCTTCCACCATAGTGATGGGGAAAGAAAGTAGCATGCCACATTTCTCAGAATAACTCACCAATTGGCTTCTTATTGGGCTTTGTCATGGGGGCACTAGCAGGATATCGTAAGACCGGAAGAAGGGATGAGTGTTTTTGTCTCTTTGGGCTTCTGGCAGTGCCTTCAATGGCAGTGGCAGTGATGACATCATGGTTGGCTAGTGTGGGCTTCTGGGCTGCTGCTCAAGATCCTCGGTTTAACAGCAGAAGTGGACCGTGAGACAACTGAAAGCAGGGACTGTCTTAAACTTACGTGTCCCCTACAGTGCTTGGCCTAGGGCTAACTTCCTAGTAGGCACATTTATAAGTGTATAGTAGTGTTCATTGTATGCACATTGTTGTGTAACGGACCTCTAGAACTTCTTCATCTTGCAAAGCTGAAAGTCTATACCCAATAAACAACAACATTCCTTTTCCCCCCACCCTTAGCCCCTGGTAACCACCATTCTATTTTCTATTTCTATGAATTTGACTACTTTAGATAAGTACGCACATGGTTTTTAAAAACTTACATAAGTGTAGAATCTCCAAGAGTTGAAAACGTTATTAGAAGTAATCTAGTGCAAGGTCTTGCCCAGGGCATGGGCCCCACCTTTTTCCTCTTAAATTCAGTAACGTACTTTTTGATCACCTGGTCTCTGCTGGAAGAATCTCAGTGACTGCTTCAAAAAGGTGAGCCACGCTATGGGGGGACTCTTCCTGTAATAACAAAGTTCTTCCTTATATTAACCCAAAATGGTGACCTTTTACCCACTGATATTGGTCTATTTTCCAGAACAGAACACATTCCCTCCCTCTTCCAAAGTTTAAATGTTTTTATGTTATTTTAAAAACGTATTTTTATCACACTTGTTTTGGCCTGCCATGAGACAATGATTCACATGGAGAAAATCAGAAAACACAAAGAATATCAACTTCTGTTGAGATCCAACACTCAGCAACAGTGTACTATGTAGCCAGAGGTCTCCATAGTCCAGAAAAAGGCAGTAGAATCCAGGAACTAATTAAAACAGTGAATCAGCGTTTGTTCCTGAGGCCCTCTGCTTGACTAGGCTTTTAAAAATAAATATTCTTCCACATGTCCATGAGATTACTGACAGTTTCTCATTAGGTAACTACTTGTCTCTTTAATGAACCAAAAGATTCTCTCCCAGGTAGTCACAATATTTACCACAATTGCAAAGATAAAAATTTTCACTAATAGAATTTCATTCGCAAAAGCCTCCTCATTCAAAATGATTTCTGAAGTTGCAGAGGCAGGACATAGTCATGTTCTTGCAGCATTTCTAGCAACATTCATGGCAACCCTTTCCCCAACTAACTGCATATGTTACTTATATCACAAAATTATATTGTTGCTATAGAAACATAGCCAAATAATAATAATAATAATAATAAACAGTTTGAAGAACACAGAGACTATGACAAAATATCTCTAGTAGAAGATCAGAAGCTGGTCAGGAATGGTGGCTCACACCTCTAATCCCAGCACTTTGGGAGGCTAAGGTAAGAGGACTGCTTGAGGCCAGAAGTTCAAAACCAGTCTGGTCAACATAGCAAGGCCCATCTCTACAAAAAAATAATAATAATAAATAAATTAAATTAGCCAGGTGTAATCATGCCCACCTGTAGTCCCAGCTACTCAGGGGGCTGAGGCAGGAGGATCACTGAGCCCAGGAGTTTGAGGCTGCAGTATGCAGTGTCCTGAGATCTAACCACTGTACTCCAGACTGGGTGACAGAAAAAAAAAAAATAAATAAAACTTAATATATATATCACTATATATTTTTTTCACTTAAAAGAGAAAAGTAAAAATAAGTAAAGTTCAGAAAGCAATAATTTATAAAGAATAAATGTAAATGCTAAACATATGGAAAAATATACATCTAGCTTGCAATCAAAGAAATGCCAATCAAAACAACGTAAGAGGCCAGGTATGGTGGCTCACGCCTGTAATCCCAGCACTTTGGGAGGCTGAGGCGGGAGGATCACCTGAGGTCAGGAGTTTGAGACCAGCCTGGCTAACATGGTGAAACCCTGTTTCTACTAAAAATACAAAAATTAGCTGGGCATGGTGGTGCATGCCTGTTAATCCCAGCTACTCAGGAGGCTGAGGCAAGAGAATCCCTTAAACCCTGGAGGCAGAGGCAGCAGTGAGCTGAGGTCGTGCCACTGCACTCCAGCCTGGGTGATGGGGTGAGACTCTATCTCAAAAACAACAACAACAACAACAAATATAAAATATAAGATACTACCATTGCCTTGACACATGAGGATAAGGGGAAACAGACACTCAATACTGCAGGTGGAGGTGCAAATTGGTCAACGTTTTATAAGATTAATTTGCCAAAAAAGTAACAGAAATCTGAAAAAGATTGATATATTTTGATCCAGAAGCTTTATTTCCTGGAATGTAACTTAAAGAAAAAAATTTTTAATCGGCACACAAAAAAGCATGTGTAAGCGTTTTATAATCTGTAATAATAAAAATTGGGAACACCTAAATATCAAACAATAGATAAATTAAATAAATTACATCTCCCTCAGAAGATAGAATTGTACACAACCATTAACAAAAGCAAGGAGTTATATAGCACTATTAAATAGCAGGCTCTATTTTAAGTAATTTATAAACATATTAACTCATTTAATCTTTACTATAATTCTATGAGATAAGTACTATTATTGTCCCTATTTTACAGAGATAAAAGAAAGGCATAGAAAAGTTAAGTAACTTGCCCAAGGCCATGAAATCAAATAGTGTTAAGCCAGTATTCATTCAAACTCAGGCAATCTGGGCCCAGATTCCATGCTCTTAACCAACATACAATTATACTATAGAAGAATATTTAAGAACATGTTAAAAATCTCAAAATATACCTGTAAAATGTTTATGAAGCTACCAAATTGTAGTTCATAGATGTTGTATACATTTGGTGTGTGTATAAATAGACATAATACACATATCATACATGTATTATCGATGTCAAAATATCAGGAGCTATCTCCTAGAGATATAAATATAAATAGCAGGAGCTATCTCTAGGTGTTGAGATTAAGGGCATTTTTTACTTTCTCCTTTCTTCTAATTTTCCAATGTTATTTTTTATGATTAACATATATTACACTTACAATAACAAATACACAAATGCTCTTGGTACCAACACTTAAGTATTCCTGATAGGCCACTGCCTTCAGCCTAGAACTTGAGAGGACCCAGTTCTTAGCATGGCCATCTGGGAACACGTAGAAGCACTTCATTTTGGTATACCTCCTTTATTACCATGAGATGTAGGGTTTGCTTTCATGAAGAAAACAAAAGAGTAAACAATCCTGGACCTGAACTGATAGCACTTCATAAATAAAAACATTTTACATCAACAAAAGGTTTTTATTATTCCAATACCAGCGGTTTCAAAGAGCCCACCATGTATCCAGATAAGATGTCTTTATTTCCCCCCTTTCACTCATAAGTCATCTCCGTTTATCAGTTTGCAGGAATGTAAGCTTCACACAAAATTCCAGTCTGGGAGGAAGAATGCTGCTTATTACAGGGCCTTATGCCACGTGACTCATTGGGATTTCCTGACGGCCTTTGCCTTACTGTACCAAATTGACCCTGGAGCTCCTAATGGTAATTCCCAGCTGAATCAATTTTGAGATTTACATTGCCCCTAGGAAAAGGACAAGTGAGATGTGACAGAAATTAAACCAGCACCTTCCCACACAGACCTGCCCACGCCACGGGAAAGAAAACAATTGCTGATGGGTCAGCAAGACAGAGGCAATAATTATATTCTCTCAAAGAACAATCCCTGCTCTGGATAAGACAGGTTTAGCACACAATGCTCTGCATGGGGCTTGCAGAGTCTATGAGAAACACAGTGAGCCTGTAAGCCAGCAAGGATGCTGCATCAACTTTCATCAGGATCAAGTCCAGGAAGTGCTTTGGCAATTTATACCACCTGGCATTTGGTGGCCTTGATTATTCCCATAGCAGCAAAGTCCCTAGAAGCCCTAAGTGGCAGGGCTCCAGCTTCTGCAGCATTCACCAGAATAGCACATGAATACATTTCAGTGGCATATCCATATTCGTTAGTAACCCATTCCACAATTTTCCCACAACTCACTTTAGCCATGTGGCTGAAACCCCCAGGAACTTCAAAACCACAATAATCACAGTGGGCAGAATTCTAGAATGGGCCTCTGAGGTACACATCGTGTATCATCGCTTCCCCTTGAGTGCGGGTGGAATCTGTAAGAATGATAGGATGGTCACTTCCTCAATTAGGTTAAATTATATGGCAAATAGTGATGAGCTAGTCACTCCATACTAGCCAACTAGAGAGGGATCAGAAGTCAGAGAGACACACTCCTGCTGGCCTGGAAGAAAGCAAACATCTGTGTTGCAACCTGCCTATGGGGGCTGCTTGGCAAGGAATCACAGGAGCCCTCTAAAAGCTAAGCAAGGACCCCAGCCAACAGTGTGCAAGAAAACAGGGACTTCAGGCCTACAACTTCAAGGAAATGAATTCTACCGACAACCAGTAAGTTGCAAAGAGGAACTTGAGCCTTGATGAGAATTCACAGGCCCTGCTACCTCCTTGATTTCGGCCTGATGAAACTCTCAGCAGAGGACCTAGCTAGCCTGTGCTAGGTCCTCTGTACTTGGACTCCTGACCCCTGGGACCTCTGAGATAATAAATGTATGTTGTTTAAGCCAAAGCCCCTAAATTGTGGTAATTTTCTTACACAGCGATAGAAAAGGAATATAATGATGATTGTTAGAATATGGGTTGCTGATGTTCTTTATCACACTTGCACTGTCTTCAGAAACAAATAACACAGTTTAGAGGGAAGACATTTGTATCTATAACATTCACCTCAAGGAGCCTAAAAGAGAGCAATCACTGACATTTGTCTAATAGTTTGGAGTTTATTTAACTTTCATATACAAGCTCATTTGAATTTTATATCGTTAATATGATAGAGCTTGGGAAGTAGTAAATAGGAACTAAGATTCTGGAGCCAGACTGCCTGGGACTGGCTCCCTATCCTGCCACTTACGAGATGAGCTCAGTCCAGTTCCTTGACCTCTCTGTGCCTCAGTTTACTCATCTGTAAAACAGGTGCTATGATTTGAATGTTCATCCTCTCTAAACCTCATGTCAAAATGAAATCCCTAGTGTGGTGATGTTGGGAGGTGGGGCCTAGTGGGAGTGTTTGGAAAGGGGGTAGATCCCTCACTAATAGATTAACGCTCCCTCTCAGGTTGAGTTCTTACTCAGTTCCCACGTGACCTGGCACACTACCCACCCCCAAACACTTCCTCTCCCAACATGTGATATCTGTACATGCCTGATCCCCTTCACTTTCTACCATGAGTCTAAACAGCCTGAGACTCTCACCAGATGCCCAATCTTGAACTTGCCAGCCATCAGAATTGTGAGCCAAATAAACCACTTTTCTTTACATATTATGTAGCCTCAGGTATCCCTTTACAGCACACAAAAGGAACTAAGACAACAGGGATGCAATAACATGTACTTCCTAGGGGTTTGTGAGCGTTAAGTGAGTTTACATACATAAAGTCTAGCTTATAGTAAGGATTGGATACATGTTTGTTGCTACTGTTATCAATGACATTATCTACCAGCAAAGCAAAACTGGCTTTGCTCACTTCTTATTGTAACATGCTACTACAGTTGAAATCTAAGGTTTGAGACCAGCCTGGCCAACATGGTGAAACCCCATCTCTACTAAAAACAGAAAAAATAGCCAGGCATGATGGTGCATGCCTGTAATCCCAGCTACTTGGGAGGCTGAGGCAGAAGAATCACTTGAAACCAGGAAGTGAGGTTGCTGTGAGCCAAGATCGCTCCATGGAGCTCCAGCCTGGGTGACAGAGTGAGACTCCGTCAAAAAAAAAAAAAAGAAAAAAGAAATCTAAGGTTTCAACAGATACTGCAATAAAGAGCTTGTGTATCAACCTAGAGAAAGGTAACCTGTAGCTGGGAAAGAACACCCACTCAGCCTCTAGCTGTTATCCTGATTAGAATGGGGAAAAACAGGCAAGAACGAATGAGCTTGCTGCATACTCCAGAAAGGATCCTGGGATGAGCAGGAGTATGGTTGCTTCCTTTTGTCCAACAGGATTCTGGGTTTGAGATGAGGACACAGACCCAAGTGGGTTCCTACCACTACGATCAGCATTACATAGCCTCCATCACAGTCTTGAGCACAAACAGGCATCTGTCTTCATTACAGAGCCAGACTCATAAAATGACACTTTCTAGTCGAAGATTACACCACCAAGCCAATGGGAAGCTCCCTATGCCAGGGCTGCTGTGGTCTGATGGGGGAGTTTTGGTTTCCGGGCGCTGATGTGGTTATGCCCTGTAAAAGTTTAAGGGGTGGTTACAGGTGTATTTTCCCAATGCAGGTTTCTGTCCCATTAAAGTACCATGAGCCAGAAGACCTTCTCAGTCACCTCTCACCTATTCTGCTAATTTCTCAATTCAGGTTTTAAAGAACAACTCTTACTGGTAGGAGAAAAAAGCATATCTGAGTAAATATCTACTTGTCTCCTTTCTTTTATTATCTGCACTCTTTTGTCTCTATTCCTCACCTTTGCAGCCTTTGTGCCACATAGTGACACATGCCCAATGTCCCCTTTCTATCTTATCAAGTATTTCCAAAAGTCACTCCTCCTCAACAACAACAAATCATGGATGGATAAAAGGAAAGGAAAGTTACAACTAAAAACACTTGACCTTATCTCCCAATAACTCAAAGGCGTGTTGGTTTATTTCAGAGAGTTTACCTTAATTCGCACTGGAAGATGTCCTAGAAGATCCAAGAAGTGAAGCCCAAATGCCTGCAGGATGTGTGCAGTTAGCATGCAGGAACTGCGGGATCTAAGGTGAACCAGAGGAGCTGAGATGACCTGCCTTTTAAAACTCTGTGCAGACCTAACAGAATGGCCCAACACAACGCCCACAGTGAACCACGTATGGCTGGGGCCGCTCACCTGTAATGACCAAAGGCCTAGAGAGTAGGAGGCTCTTTCAAAGCCAGTTTGATATAAGGAATGCAGACACTGAACAAAGGCAGGAGGAGCTCAAGAGAAAGTCAAAGCAATCAGAACTGCTTTCTGAAAATTGCCATCCTAGTTGAGTTTTGAGCTCAGAATTCTCCACTTGGCCTGTTCCAGTCCAAAAGGGAAGCTGGAACCACACAGCAGTCTGAATGCAAAGGCAACAATCAAGAGGAAATGCCTCAGCTGCTAGCGCTCAATTAATGATCTTGGATATTTTGATCAAAGAAAAATGTTTTCTCTCTTTAACCAAAAAAGCGAAATCACTTACTATTATAGAGTGGGTTTTAAACCATTTGGCAGCAAGCTCCACCCATCAGAGCATTACCTATTGGGTAGAAGGTTTTTAAAATAGGCTTTTCCCCAAGGAAGAATTCCCTGCTAAAATCCCTTGAGAGAAAATGTTGCCCTAGCAAAGCTTGGTCTAGGCCTAACAGTACACACAGTCCTCAAAGAGTTTGGTGTACTTGTTATTTGTACAACAGGATGCCAAAATGGGAAATTTTTATATCTCAGTTTAGAGATTAATAGACTCCAAGGCAGAATTTCAAAGTTAATGAACAAGAACCAGTTAGAAGACAGAGACCTCCCACCCACAACAAGAATATCAAAGTCAGAGACAAGAGAAAATCTGCTGAGAAAAGAACTTGTGAGAAGGATTTCTTCGGAGAGAGCTGTACTTTAACCCTTGGGAAAGGTTTAGGGAGCGTCTATTCTCACTTCAAGCTAGGTGAAGGGGAATTCAACGGGACCACTCAGAGAGCTTCACATGGGGCTCCTACAGTTTGGAAGGCTTTGTGGATGCAGATCCTAAAGCAGGTGATACACTGCGGCTGCTGACATGAGCTCAAGGAGAGGTAGCTGTGTGGGAATCCAAGTTTCTGAGTGCAGAGGATGCCTGGATGTGTCCCACAGACCAGAAGTGAGCCACTCACAAGAGAGCTGGTGTGAGGTCACATTAGGTTATGTCTTGTTGGGTCTCCTGGACATTTCATGAGATCCCCAACTAATGAAAGCTGGAGGTGACTACCAACCAGACTCCTTGGGGTGAAGAAGGAATCAGTGAAGAGCCAGAGAAGAGAGGGCACATTATCTGCATCGCAGAAGCTAGAGATGAAAACACCCCAGTGATCAGGGTGGCAAAGGGTAAGGGCAGAAAGCAGAGGGGGTTGGGGGATGTTAGGGGGTGCATAGTCTCTGAAAAATCCACAGAAACATCCAGAAGGAAAAATGTTACATAAACCTGCCAGGACCAGAGAGTTCAAGGCTATCTAACAACAGTGACACCAAATCAAAACTTCTGGCTCCCCTTATCTTTCCATTCCAATGTGGAAGAGCCAGATGCAGTCCAGTCGTGTAGGTAAAAGGAAGAGGAGAGCATGAAGAAAGTAGCCAACATACTACTCCAACCAAAACAGCTGAGATTTATCTTCGATCTGCTCTGTCGATGCATTAAGACCAAAGTATAACCTCACCTCTCCCACAAGGAAGTCATTCGGTCACATGGGCTTATTCATATTTGAACTTCACCTAACAGTTATGAGCAGTTAACTGTATTTCCCAATTCGTGTAGGGCTCATGTTCTTCACCCATTTCCATTTGAGGATGATAATTTGCTAAAGTTTAAGCTTTGGAAACTCTTCTTTAGCATGAAAGAGATTCCAGTTTTTAAAATTTGTTTAGTTTTTTGTTTTGTTTTGTTTTTGGTGTTCTTCCTGCTGCCTTCTGTAATTGTTTCCCTAGAGTTGACGGCTATCTTGCCCTTAACACAGAAAGCTTCTGTATTCTTGACTAAACATTAATAGACTAACATCAATAGTTGAAAATCTGGATGCAAGCAAAATGCTGTAATATAAAGGCTGTGGATTTGGGGGCATGGAGAAGGAAAGGTCAAAAGAATTGAGACTATAAGGAGTGAACTAGAATGGGACTTGAAGTATAAAAGGTAAAATGTTAGGTGGTTAGTTAGGAGCTGTTCATCTCCATTACAGACAGGAAATGAAAAGAAGAGGAAGAAGAAGGAGGAGGAGGAGGAAGAGAAGGGGCAGGGGACAGGGAGGGGGAGGAGGAGGACGGGGAAAGGGAAGGGGAAGGGGAAGGGGAAGGGGAAGCAGCAGCAGAAGCAGCAGCAGCAGCTGTATGTGTTGTATTAAGTCAGGCTGGCATTAGGGGGCTTGGAAGGAGAAAATTACATCACTGCTCATTTTCTTGGCTTCCCTCTCCCTACCTAAAGGCCAAGCCAGAAAGAAGATATCCTAAACTCTGGGACAAGGACTCTGGTTACATTCTTACTGGGAAGAAAAATAATTTGAGCATTTGTTCAAAGACTCTAGTTTGCCTCAAATTCTTGAAATTCAAATGGTATCAGAATCTCTGAGCACCAACACATGAATTTTAACATATATTCACTTACTTGCAGCCAGTGATGACCTTCATTTTAAGCAGAATATGTTAAAACAACACTTGAAACATTACTACATGGATTATTTTTAAAAAGTTCTTTTTTGAGAATTTAAGTCTGATAAATTTAAGCCTAACGAAGACTGGAAGAAACAGAAGAGGAATTTGGAAAGGTAATTGGAGATGCTGTAAAGTTATTATTTATGAATAAGCAAATAAAAATAGTTAATCCTTGCTAGGGAATGTGAGGACACACGGAAATGGGTTTAGGAAGAGAGGCACATTTGGGAAATTGCTTCTCTGGGCTCAGGGAAACCTTAGCATAACTTCTACAGGCATGAGAAGGGTGAGGCCATATTTCATTCCACAAATGGAGTTAGCAGGCAAGAAGAGAGATGGTATGACTCTATTGAGTAGACATTTCTGCATCGTTTCTACCAACCATTTCTAAAATCTCAAAGACAAAGTTCACCAGTGTTTACTGAGCCTATAACGCGGTAATCACTGAGCTAGAATCTGAATGCTAAGATAACTTTCCAATTAGATAATACATTCCCCAAAATAATTTAGCATGTGATAAAAATTATTCCATGGAGAGTCAGAAGGGACTCAGAGAGGTGTCCAAAGACTTGAGGGGGAAACTTTAAGAATTCCTTTAATGTTTCTGGATGATCTTGTTTGTGCCACAGTTAAGAGCATATGGTTAAGAGCATAGCTCAGGAGCAGGTCTACATGGGATGAATTCCATGGTAGCTGTGTGAGCTTGGGCAAGTTATTGGTCCTCTCCAGGCTTCAGTTTGGACACCAGTAGAACAGGGATGCTAGCAGGACTACTAGGTGGAGTCCTGTGAGGATTCAATGCATTAGTACATGGGAAGTGCACCATAGGTGCATTTAAGTGCACTGGCCCCTGGCTGGACAACAGCTCTACAAAAAAGAATAAAGGAAATCAAGAAGAAAGCCAAGACTAAAAAGTTTAGCAACTGCTCAACATCATACTCAAACCTAAGTGCCTATTTCTAAACGCAGGGCTTTCTACAGTAATGCACGGCTGCCATGAGACCAGGGGCCCATAACCAGAAGGAATCAAGTTTAGTTTCATTTCCTCTTGCCTTGCTCTATGACAGGGTCATTAAGCAGTGATCAAGTGGTTGAGAACTGCCTTGTTCTACAGGGTCTTAAAGTATAACATGGTGATTCTAGTCCATTAACCCTAGAGGCAGAGTCAGTTCAAATCACATCTCAGCTTCTACCAGCTGTGTGACCTTGGAAACTGCACTTTAACCTCACTGAAATGCACACAGCTCACAAATAGACTGGGAATGTTATGTGCCTACCATACCGGGTGCTTATGAAAACGAAATTAGAAAACGCTTACATTTTATTCTTTATTACATAACTGAATTATATAAAGCATTTTCCAAATAAAAAATAATTTATATTTAAGAAAAAGTACTGGTTTATGGTAAACAGTCAAACTATAGCTGTTTTTGTCGTCATCACCATTATCATCACCAACACAGGGTTCAACTAGCCAATTGGTACTTGAATTTCCTCTATATCAGTCTCTTTTAAACTTTTTTTTTAACCACAATCCATGGACAATAAAAAAATTCATTGTGACGCTGTATGCCCATACATATATATTTAAAGCAGACATTTTATAACACAATATTTTCCCTTAATACATGCAATGTATTTTTCATTCTATTTCACTCCGTTTCACTTTTTAAATGTTCGTCATGACCCACTAAACTGATTCCATAATCACTAATTGGTTCCCACCCACCATTTAAACAATGCTATGTTGCATCGTTTCTGCCAACCATTTCTAAAATCTCAAAGTTCACCAGTGTTTATTGAGCCTATAATGGGGTAATCACTGAGCTAGAATCTGAGTGCTAAGATAACTTTCTAATTAGATAATACATTCCCTAAAATAATTTAGCATGTGATAAAAATTTTTCCATGTACATTGTAAATAAGCAACAGTTACTAATTTTGCTTTTATAGATCACAGGTAATGTTCACCAATTACATTAAAGTAATTCATTGTTGGCTGGATGTGCCCTGAAATTGCAACAAGTATCTACAAACTCTGCTTCACCAATTGAGAACAATATATGATAACTCTCCCAGGTCCTTAAAGGGTCCCCCTAGAAAAAAACTCGGCCTGTTGCCAAGATTATGCCAGGCTTTCCTTTCCTTTACTGTATCTCACAATTCCATATATGTTTAAGCTTCTCTGGCAGAATCAGACATTTGTGCTCATGTATGTACTCTCCATGCATATTCTTAGACAACTTTTACAAATCAGAAAAGCAATAGCAATGCATTTCACTGCCCAATTAATTTTACCAGCTAGATAAACATCTAATCTTCCAGTCATTTTTTATTATTATAGGTTTATCTTAGTTCATCTCACAATTAGTATTTTATTTTTGTTTTATTTTTTAGACATGGTCTTACTCTGTCACTCAGGCTGAAGTGCAGTGGTGAGATCTCAGCTTACTGCAACCTCTGCTTTCCAGGCTCAAGTGATCCTCCCGCCTCAGTCTCTCAAGTAGCTGGGACTATAGGTGTAAGCCACCATGCCCAGCCAATTTTTGTATTTTTTGTAGAGACAGGGTTTGCCACCCATCTCAAGCAATCTGCCCATCTCAGCCTCCCAAAGTACTAGGATTACAGGTGTGAGCCACCATGCCTGGCTCACAATGAGTTTTTTTTTTTTTCCTTTTCTTTTTTTTAAACTTTTATTTTAGGTTCAGGGGGTATATATGAAGGTTTGTTACATAGTTGTTACATAGGTAAGCTCATGTCCTGAGTGTCTGTTGTACACATTATTTCATCACCCAGGTGTTAAGCCCAGTACCCAACAGTTACCTTTTCTGCTCCTCTCCCTCCTCCCATTCTCCACGCTCAAATAGACCCCAGTGTCTGTTGTTTCCTTCTTTGCGTTCATAGGTTCTTATCATTTAGCTCCCACTTAAAAGTGAGAACATGCAGTATTTGGTTTTCTGTTCCTGCGTTAGTTTGCTAAGAATAATAGCAGCACTGGTGTTCCTGCAAAAGACATGATCTTGTTCTTTTACATGGCTACATAGTATTCCATGGTGTATATGTACTGCATTTCTTTATCCAATCTGTCATTGATTGGCATTTAGATTGATTTCATCTTCATTGCAGCACTATTCATAATAGCACAATGAGTATTTTTTAAATGTTATAGAGGTGACATCTGATGTATATTAGTTCATTAATTAGCTGATATTTGAAAGATACTCTTGGCTTATGAATTTCCAATGCCATTAATATACTCTAGAGCAGCACTGTCCATGAAAGCTTCCTGTGATGATGAAAAGGTTCTATATTTTCACTGCCTGGTATGGTAGCCACTAGCCATGTGTGGTATTGAGCCCTTGAAATGTGGCTAATGCAACTGAGAAACTGAAAATTTAGCTTTGTTTTAGCTTAATTAATTTAAATTTAAATAGTCACATGGGCCCTGTAGCTACTTATTACTGCAGACCTAGAGCATTTATCATAGAACATGCTAACGATCCTGGTGAAAGAAAATTACAATAAAAGGTACCATCTATTGAACATTTATCAGGGACCAAGCATTAGCCTAAGCCTTTTTTACACACTTTATGTAATTTACTTCTTCCGACAATCTTACCTAGTAGGTACTATTATTATTCTTCCCATTTTTTCAGGAAAAATCTGTAATACGGGACCCCTCCAGTTCTAAAACCAAATGTCTCTGTGATTTAAATAAAAGGGTTGAGATCAAGAGGTTTGGGGAATCTCTGCCCACTTGAGGATATGATGCTATTTTTACATTTACTTAAGATTTATTCTTACCAGCTTTTGAGAGCGTTTGAAGGGGCTTATAGACTAGATGGTGCTTAAGACATTTAAGGGTCATAAGGAATAGAGATCACTTGGGGAAAAAAATGATGGAAGAAAGGTCTTTAAACACCCAATTTCTGAGTCAGAAGATTGATTAAAGCTTTCCATCTAAGGCAAAAAAAATAAAAATATAATTAATTACTAAAAATATTGTGGCTTTAAGTTATACACAGAATCTGTTGTTATTTATTTCTTGACCAAGAAATCAATCAAATTGGTGTGCAGGCTTCACCAAAGATACGGGATTGCTCAAGTAATTCCTGTCTCTCTCTTCCTCCATAAAAGCAGACTATTGCCGGAAAATATAACTCAGTAAAGGCAATTCTCTGAGAAGTTCTATCACCCCAAGACTCACCTTTTGATAGCATATTAGTGTCCCTTTGTCCATCCAGCACTAACTCAGATGTGGCTTCCCTGACTGGTCCCTGGGGAATGGCCTCTTGTGTCTACTGTCGCTGCTGACCACTCAGAGACTCTTTCTCTAGACTGGAATGGGGGTTCACAGCCTTCTTCACCAGCAGAACAGGAGAAGAGTAAAGAACACAAGTGGCCATTTGGCTACGAGCAGGCTATTTCAGCCAACATGGAAAATATCTATAGGGGAGAACTGCCTGTTTTCATTTACTTGCAATTGAGCTGAATTGCTGTGTATACATGACATGTAGATGTGTGTGTGTCAGAGGTTTCATTAAACGTTTTGAATTTGTTTGTGGGTTTTGCCTCCTTAGGTACTTTCTTCTATTTGAAGAAGAGAAATAAGCATCAAAAAATACATGCACACACTTCTACTTCAAAACAATGACTTCAGTGGGACTCTGTAAGGAGAGGTGCCTTGTTTTCACCAGTCAAACAGAACTAAAGACTTAGTTGCCTCTTACCCTTCAGTACACAGCTGCCTCTAACTCAACTTTTCCTTACTATTTGCCTTAAACTTGTGGTGGTGGGAGAGTTAGGATAAGGAGTGCAAAGCCTGTAACAGCCTTAATGCTCCTCCAATTCCATAGGAAGAGAAAAGGAAAAGTTTATACTTGGTCTGCTTATCATATGTGAGGCACTTTATGTATCTTAATTTAATCCTCACAGATCTATTAATGGTAGGTATGGCCTTTTCCTCCATTTTAGAGATGAAAAACACTGAAGTAAATCACTCAGGATCCCACAGCCAGTAGCCATCTGTATCCATAGTTCCGCAC
The DNA here is from genome assembly GCF_009828535.3 of Hylobates moloch. Classification (NCBI taxonomy): domain Eukaryota; kingdom Metazoa; phylum Chordata; class Mammalia; order Primates; family Hylobatidae; genus Hylobates; species Hylobates moloch. The sequence continues at coordinate 82,413,945 of NW_026652284.1, forward strand.
CTGCAGTTTCAACTAACATCTGAGGAAAAAACAGTCTTTAAGGGACACGAAATCTGAGGATGCAGAGTGAAGGAGGCAACTTTCCACATGCACAGATTCCAAAGGGCCAACCACATGGATCCAATCCCCCATGGATATCGAGGGACAATGGTATGCATTTAAGTTTCCTCTAGGTCTTTTCATGGCTTGATAGCTCACTTCCTTTTATCGCTGAAAAAATATTCCATTGTATGGATGTACCATCGTTCATTCATTCATCTACTGAAGGACATCTTGGTTGCTTCCAAGTTTTGGCAAGTATAAGCAATGTTGCTGTAAACATTCATGAGCAGGCTTTTTAATATGCTTCAGTTTTCGATTCATTTGGACAAATACCAAGAAATATAATCGCTAGATTATATGGTTTGAGTATATTTAGTTTTGTAAGAAACAAGCATCCTGTCTTCCAAAGTGGCTGTACTATTTGGCATTCCCACCAGAAATGAATGAGAGTTCATGTTGTTCCACATCCTCACCAGCATTTGGTTGGTGTCCATGTATTGAATTGTAGATGTGCACTGGTATCTCATTGCTGTTTTAATCTACAGTCCCTAATGATAGATTATGTTAACCATCTTTTCATGGTTGGCATCTGTATCTCTTCTTTGGTGAGGTATCTTTTCAGACCTCTTGCCCATTTTTAAAAAATTGAGCTGTTTTCTTATCGTTGAGTTCTAAAAATTCTTTGTAGATCTTGGATATGAGTCCTTGATCAAATAAGTGTTTTTCAAAGATTTCTCCAAGTCTGTAACTTGTCTTTTCATTCTCTTAATAATCTCGTTTTTGAGTAAAACAATCAGGACATAGTCATGTATTTATTCTGGAATATTTTAAATGAACAGAGTTAATGTTATGTAATTGATACTGCAAGGTCAAACACTAAAAAGTGAAATAACTACCCATCATGCAAGGTTTTCATTTACTCTATGTATTAAATAATGATATTACTTCAATAATATGCTATAGGGCCTCTCAGGAGAAGACAGAAATGCAGCACTTCCAATTTTTTTAGGGTCTCATTCTATTAAAAACACTAAAAAAGATGACAAAAATTATACTATATTTATATTTTTAATATAGTATATACTTTATATAGCATACATTATGTTTGTATATATAATATATTCTATCATCTGTTTGTATATATAGCATATACTATATATTTTTGTATATATATTTACATACAAATTTTATATAATTTATATATAAATATATAATTTTATTTTTAATTTAATTAATTTAATTTAATATATAATATATAATTTATATATAAATAAATTTTTATATATAATTTATATATACAAAAATATCTAGTATATGCTATATATACAACATATATAAAGTGATTTTTTTATATAAAATCACCCAAAAAATGTCACACATGTTTATATACTCTCATTTGGAAGAAATGTCCAAAGCCTGCATGTGAGGTCCAAGCCAACTCTCTCTGCCCTATCTCTCAACCCCCAATAGTGTCCTTTTTTCCCAGTCTTGTTTTGACCTGCTTGTAAATTTTAGTTGGCCTCACTGATTTTCTGGAGCCAGGTGCTAGGTTTGGATCCTGGCTCCACCCCTAGGATCAGTGTGACCCTAAGCAGGTCATTTAACCTCTTAGTGCCTGAGGTTCTATTTACAAAATGCAGCTCGTAACTCCTGCCTAGAGTGCCATAGGGAGGATCAATGAGCTAATGTGTGGAAAGGACATGGACAGGTCTCAGTACGTGGTACCTATGAGAGCTCAGTATGGCTGGACCACAGTAGCCTTTGCGCTCCCCAAAGCAATTCTCACAGTTTCTAATCTTGTCAATTTACCTAGTCACCTCAATTGTTCTTAAAATTTTTTACTCATTTTTTTCATTGTTATAAAAATATAAAACTGCCTTTTCTGCACAATAATTATCTTCTTTCTTTTGTCAACTGGTTTACAAAAGGTGAATGAATGAATCTCAAACTCATTTACATGGATGAATCTCAAATGCATTCTGCTAATTCAGCTGCTGCTGCTTTTCCAATGTTGCTGAGCTGACATTTGGGTTATTCAGCAGCATTGTACTCCAAAGGGCAATAGCCTTGAACCCTTTCAGCTCATGACCAAGCTATCAGAACACAGAAGTCCAAAATCGCAGTGTGCTATGCAAAATCCAAACTACAATGTACCAAGTTTATCACATTTCATTACTTCAGTATGTTTAAAACACAAGACTTCTGGAAGATACTCGTCTAGGGTATTTATTCTGAACAATAACAAGGAACTATGCTGAAAAAGAAATTTCAATAAAAACTAAAGTAGAACTTCAAATGGGCAGAAGAATGCATATTTCCAAACTGCAACTTGCCCAGAGAATGAAACCCACCAGACTTTTTCCATCTACAAAGAAGCTGAATTTAATGTTCTTTGGGTTTTTATCAACAGCCAGGTAAACGGGAAGAATCTCTCAGAAGCACTTTATGAAGTTATACAAAGAACTATTTTAAAAGCATTTCATGGTTGGCAGCTTAAGATAATTTTTTTTTAATTTTTAAGGAAAGGCTTCTTAGTTCTTCTGATGTGTTGATAACATGTGCTGCAGATCTCAGTAATTGCAGCAGATCAATCTTGATGACACAGTTGAAAATATTACATCTTAAAAGTATGGAAATCCAAAGGAAAAACCCTCCCACTGGGTTAGGCACATTTTATCTAATGCATTAGGACCTAATCAAAATCACACATTACACAACTCCATTCACAGGCTCCCCCTTGACTGCCTGGACAGCAGACCCACCTGCCATGACAATGTTTTGGTGTCAACTCTGAAGGCATCCGCCTTTCTCTCATAGACGACTTCTCCCTCTCAAAAGTATTTTCACTTATGTTATCTTAGAAGGTAAGGAGAGCTTGAAGTGGTTAAATCCACATGTAATTCAGGAACTTTATTTTCCTTAAAGACTTCATCTCTTCCCCCACTTGGTAACAGTTTCCAAAATGGACAAAGCTGAATCTCACCTCTTCGGCTTTGTTTTCCCACATTTGAAATGAAACAGGCATGAAATTGGCCAACATTTCCCATAAAGGCCAGAGAGTAAATATTTTAGGCTTTGCAGGCCATTCCCAGTCTGTTGAAATTACTCAGCTCTGCAGTTGTAGCACAAAAACAGCCACAGAGAAGACACAAATGAATCAGTGTGGCTGTGTTCCCACAAAATTTCATTTATGGACATTGAAATTTAAATTTCATGTAATTTTTATGTATCATGAAATATTATCCATCTTCTGATTTTTTTCCCAGCCATTTAAAAATGTTAAAACCATTCTTAGCCTGAGGGTCATACAAAAACAAGTATTGGGCCAGACTGAGCCCACAGGCCAGAGTTTGCCCTAAAAGAAATCTCAAAACATTTCATAGTCACATATAAACAGGAGCCAGATCCTTCTACTGGAGTGAACTGTAGAATCCTGCAAGGAGACAAGCTCCCAATTTGCAAATATAAAGAGCAATATGCCCAGAAACTCTTTGTATGTATGTTTAAAAATTCACCATATGTCATAATCTCATTTCATGTCATAATCTCATGTCTTATGAAATTCAAACCTAATGAAGAAAACTTGATTTCTTTAAAATCTAATTTAATATGTCCTCTCAACATTAAGAGATGTTTAAATAGTAAGTATGTAAATACTAATATTAAATATGTATTTGGTATTTTAAATATAGATTTAAATAGTAAATATTTTAATTGGAATATTTAAAAATGTAATTTCTATTCTTAACTGGCTATAAAAGCAGTTAAGTAGGAAGAGAGGTGCTATGAGTAACACTGCTTGACCACGTACCATACATCAGGCACTGGATTCAGCATTTTCTGTGTGTGATTCATTTAATCCTCATAGCAGCTTTGTGAGGCCAATCATTGTTATTCTCATTTTACAGTGGAGAAAACCGAGACACGAAGCTAATAGACAGTGGAGCCAGGATCCCAGACAATTCAGCTCCAAAGCTGGCAACATTAACCACCTAGTAATACTAACATATACCAGAGGAGTTAGATGTCATTTCTCTTTGACTTTGAATCAGTAATCTTTTAGGATTTCAATGGCCTCTCATTTTTTATGTATTTTTACTTTACTTTTATTGACACACAAATGCATATTTTTAAGGACTCTGAGTCTTAAAATTGATTTGCCAATTTAGATAAAGTATATATAAGGAAGCTACCCAACTATGCACAAAAAATCTTAATTCTTTATTCACATACAAATCGAATGCTCTCCCAATTCTATACATATGTGATTCTTACACAGTTTGAAATGCTTTACATCTTTCTTCCTAACATAGTAGAACATGTCAATTATACATACGTGATTCTTACACAGTTTGAAATCTTTCTTTCTAACATAGTAGAACATGTCAACGGTGATTTTCCTCACTGACCCTCATGGCATCCCATACAGGTAAAGAACTAAGATAAAAGCAGAGTCAAATCTTTCTTTCAGTCATTCACTCACATGTTCAGTCAGAAACACATGCACTGAACACGTTTACCATGTGCAACCCATTGTCTCAGGGGCAGGGAGGTTTACAACATGAATAATGTCCCTCGATGGTTAATTTTACATGTCAACTTGGCGAGGCCACCATACCCAGATATTTGGTCGAACACCAGTCTAGATGTCACTGTAAAGGTATTTTTTGGATGGGATTAGCTTTTTAAATCCGTAAATTAGAGTAAAGCAGATTATCCTTGATAATGTAGCTGGCCAACTGCACCACTACACAGTATATTCATGTAAGAAACTTGCACCTGTACCCCCTAAATATATAAAAATAAATAACTAAACAAGATAATGTGGATGAGCCTTGTCCAATTAGTTGAACTCCTTAGGCAGAAAAGATTGAGGTCCCCCAAGAAGGAATTCAGACTGCCTTTAGACTTTAGCTACATCAGGTTTTCTCTGGGTCTCTAGACTGCTGGTCTGCCCTACAGATCTCAGACTTCCTAGGCTCCATGTGATATGTCTCTCTGTTTCTCTTCTGATAGATAGATGATAGATAGATAGATGATAGATAGATAGATAGATAGATAGATAGATAGATAGATAGATAGATGATACACAGACAGATAGGATGATAGATATATGTTGATAGATGATAGATAGATAAGCTCTTTTTCTCTATATCTCTAGCTCTATATTTCTTCCTCTGTCTCTGTATCTCTGTCTCTGTATCCACACACACATCTTATTGATTCTGTTTCTCTGAAGAACACTGACTAATACAAGTCCCCTCAGAACCATCAGATAGGGTGTGGGGGTGGTATTCTTAAATTCACCCAGTGTCAATGAGATGTGGACAGAGGGCACTCTCTCAGGCTGCTGGTGTGAGTAGAGATGGTGCAGCCACTGTGAGGAGCAATCTGTCAATATCCAGGTCACTCATCCTGTGACCTGGCCTCAGAAGAGCAACCCGGAAGGACTGCAGAGCTAAACCCACTGGGAATCTGCTGAGTGGACCAAAATGATTGCCAAGTGCATTTACACAAAGATGCCACTCGGTGAGACAATTTCAAAACTATCTCAAATCATTCAAGAATGAGACACCTAAGTCACATTCATGATGTGCAAAAAAAAAAAAAAAAAAAAAGAAGCCGGTGGGCCCATGCCTAGTACTTTGGGACTCCATTGCCTCCCAGGCAGGAGCAGCCACTGCTCCTGCTTACCAGCCACCCCAAAATGGCCTGTTGTCCTCACAGCCAGAGCAAAAAGCCTACATTCATGACATAAAGAGAAGAAAGCCCCTAGAACAGTGTCTTCATATAAGTGCTTGACAAATATTAGCTACGATTAAGGACATAAAACTATACATTTCACTGTTTTTATTTTAAACAACTTGCTACATAAAATGCCTGCCTTCTTTCTAGCACTTCTACCCTGCATATGGTGGTGCCAGATGAGCCTTTTTGATGGAACCAGCCAGTTCTGTTGAATAGTCCATTGACTCAGACATAGCTTGATTTACTCTTTTTCCACCAAATTAACAAATGGTGGATATTTGTCAATCATTAGTCAGGCAGTTGGTAAGAGGACCACTCTCACTCTTAAACACAAAACACACAATTGTGTGAAATTTCACAATGAACAGTTGATTACAACAGAAGTAAACTGAAATCAAATTTCTTCCTCAGCTTTCTTATTGTGTTCTTTTTATTTCCTAGTGGGTCTTGATGAACTAAACTACTTTTAAAGCCTCATTTCTCCTGCTCCCTACCGTAGATCAAAACAGAGCCCTTCAAATTCATCACAGGGAGCTCATGGTTGGCACAAAACAAACACTGAGAGGTATGTTTCATTACATCCTTAGTGATCTTTCAGAGTGTCGTATAATGAATAACATGGATTTCTGGCAGGTAACTTGGCACTCATCCAGAGGTCAGCCCGCCAGATTCATTTCTAAAGCTTTAACATTTTCTATACCTTTGAACTAAGCAATTCCACTCCTTCAAAATTATCCAAAAGGCAAAATAATATCGTAAGACATATGGAATGATTTAACTGCATTATTTTCTCAATTTTTGAGAATTTGTGTAACTTCTCTAGTAAGAACAATGGGGCTTATGTTTGTTTTTGCTTGTTTGTTTATGTGTGTGTTTTAAGAGCCTGAGCTTTAGGGAGAAGCAAACTCAAGTCAGAACTCTGAGCCTGCCCTTTTAAATAGCCACAAGATATGAGGAAGTCACCTGGTTTCTCTGAGTGCCAGCTTTGGGATCTGCAAAATGGCGATAATATATGCCTCCCTCAATGCTCATTACAGACCCTCGCGCACCTACATTTCAATAGTAACAACTAATAAATGCAGTCAGTGCATTTTTGAAGGAATGGGTGGATACACGATTGAACAACTGAATAAACCATCCAGAGTCTCTCCGTGGAGCTGGCTGGTCATGGTGAGGAGGCCAGGCTGTCCCCTGGACTAGAGTCCTCCATCTTGGCCACAGGTTTCCTGAGCTGAGAGAAATCACAAGGAGCTACCACACCTTCACCCTCCCTCACTATCTGACCAAAGACTTGTTCCACTGTCCCATCCTAGTTGATGAGACTCAAAGTCTCTTTAGAGAAAGAAGCCTAAGGCTGTACACCTACTGTGTCCAGGCACTAGAGCGGGAGCATCTAGACCACGCCTGGCCTGAAGTTGTATTTCTGACAAGTTCCAGTGATACAGAAGATGCTGGTTAGAGAACATACTTTGAGAACCAATGTTCTAGGGCATAGATCACCCTGGATCTCTGGTTGTGACCACTTCTGGCTTCTCTGGACAGCCAGTCTGAGACCTCACTTCTGAGTCCAGGCACTGGCTGGGCGAGGTAGGATTAGGTAAATACTAATTTCCTTCCTCCGTTCCCCGACCACACAGAACTATTTCTGATGGAACCAGACCCTCATTTAGCCTCAGGTTTCCCCATGCTTATTCCTTTTCCACTGACAATGGCAACACCTCTCCCTTGACTGAGCCCCAGAGCTTGATGATTAAAACACATCAGCCACAGCACGTGGGCCTGGGAAGCACAGGGCTGCCAGACAAGTATGGAAAATTCAACAGATTTGAGGGCAGATCTGACAAGATCGCATTACAATCGGTCATCTGTGTCCCAAGTACTTCAGGCTTTAACTCAATCAGACCAAAAAAAAAAAAAATCACTTCTTTACCAGAAGTAAAACGTTGTTTCTAGGCAAGTGGGAAGGCAGCTAAAAGAATGAGGACACAGGTCAAACAATATGGTTAACATTTCCAAAACATACCTAAAATTCTCTTCTGACTCTGCATGGCTTGGTAGTATTATTTACATGTGGAAACAAAGCGACAAAAGCCGCTTTTCCTCATTTTCCACTATTTAGCTTGATCGTGCTCTTTCAGACTTAGAGATATCCCAGACTCCTGCCCCCACAACACATCCCACACCCAAACAATCTATTCCTTTCTCCCCTCCCCAAAAGTGAAAACTCTGTGAGATAAAGCAGAGGTTCTGGAGAAAGAACAAGGAATCCCATCCAGAAGATTACAGTGGGTCAAGCTGAGTCTCTACAGAATGACCATCTGCAGAATGAGCAGGGAGAAAGCATCAGATTCTCTCTGAGAACTACAGACACCCACTTACGGGTAGGAGTCCCCCAGGGTGAACGGATAAATCTCTTTTATGGCTCTGATGGACATCCAAGTGCTTCATGACTGTGTCCATAGGGTTACCCCACCAGCCCTGGACTACTGACATTTAGGACCTAAACAAAAAGGAGCTGGTCACCAAAGCAAAAATATTCCAAATTTCACTGCATTCCAGAGTGCAACAGATTATTTTTCAAACTGCCTGCTATTTGTTACTACCTACCCAGCACTGGCCTAGACAACTCCTTCAAGTTAAATCTGAAATGGGCTTTGCCGCTTTAAGGCCTCCGAGAACTGAATATAATATATGCAGCTGCATTTCAGCCCTGCTCTCCGTGAAACAAGAAACGTGAAATTTTGCTGCTGATTCCCAATAGTCCTAAATTCATAAAAATGAACTTTTGCAGTCATTTGAATAATATTTTTAAATGTATTCAACATTACATTCAAATTCCCTTCCCAGGACTGTGTTTTCATTCCAGCCCAGCCGCCACAGACCTCCATACTCAGCAGAATTTTCAGCCATGCATAAATATAAGCGCATCTACCCTGGTGAAATTTCACGTACACAGGGAGATTATTTTTAGTTATGGAACCCAGTCAAAACTTTGTATAAAGCAAATTCAACCAAGAGTAAAATTGGTAGACAAAATGATGATGTTCTTATTTTTTCATCTATTTTTATATTCTTTCTAGACATTTCTAGACATGAGTCAAGAGAAGCAAATGCCTTAACAAAGGCAATTTTGATGCTAATGGTGACAACATCACTAGCCAAGTTATTCCTTGACTTTTTGGTTAAATATAAAATCCATATGTAGATAAGATCACATCTACCTATATGTTTCACTTCTCAAAAATGTCAAAGTTGGCTGGGCACAGTGGCTCACGCCTAATCCCAACACTTTGAAAGGCTGAAGTGAGAGGATCACTTGAGGCCAGGAGAGGCTGAGAGGGGAAGATGCCTTGAGCCCAGGAGTTCAAGGTTACAGTGAGCTATGATCGCACCACTGCACTCCGGCCTGTGCGACAGAGCAAGCTGCTGTCTCAAAAACAAACAACAAAAGTCAGAGTAGAGGTAGTTTGCCTTTTTGAAAAAAGGAAAAATAAAGCTTTCATCAGATAAATAGTCAAGCAAAAATTATTGAACACCCACCAGAATGGAAGCCCCCTAAGGGCTGAGACTTGGTCTTTATTGTTCACTATTGTAGCCTTGGCACCCACCACAATGACTGGCACATAGTAAGTGCTCAGTAAATCCTGTGCTCACATGCTCCAGGGTGTGGCTACCTCATCAATATGCTAGACCATATCAGCCAGTTATTGCCACAACAATGCTGTGTGTCACACAACCACAGAATCTCAGTCTCACACAACAATAAACATTTATTTCTTGCTCACAGATCTGTCGGTTGGCTAGAATTTAGCTGATCCAGGTTGACTGAGCTGGATTCAGATAGGCTCTACATGTCTGTCATCCTCTTTGAACCAACAGCATTTGAAACATGATCTTCTCCAAGATAAAGAGAGGAGTACAAGGGGCCAAACCAATCCACAAACTCTTATAAAGCCTCCGCTTTCATGTCAGATAATATCCCACTGGCCAAAGCAAGTCACATGGCCAAGCCCAGCGTGTGTCCCCTCCCATAGAGGGGTCAGAGAGGGTACAAATATCTCCCATAGGCTAGCATTTCTAAAACTTGAATAAGGTACTTTCCTTTCAAAGAAAAAAAAGTCCTCAAGGACCTCCAGGGTTGACCAGTTATTTTTATTATAACTCACTTAAATATATAGAAACACAAAATGATTTATATGCTTGTAGTCTCATACCACTATAAAATGAATGCGCAAATTAAACCCAAAACTGCAAAGCCAATAAAACTCAAAATAACATCAGTGCCATGTAAAGGATTATATTGTTTTGCTGAAACTAAGTTGCTGCTTTCAATTTGAATACGGTGCCGACTGCAATGGCCCAGATTCCCTCGCATTCATCATGCCTGAGCTGCCACGTGCCACATAAAGACCCCATTTCCCGAACATTTTTCTCCCTTCTAAAAACAGCACTCTGTGATATCATTTGGCCTATACTTGCCGCAGATGCATTATTTTTATATTAAGCCTTTTTTTTCTCATTAGACCATGACGATTAATGAATTTCAACTCAGGACCGACCCAATGCTCCAGAAAATCCAAATGCACTAAAGATGAATGAATAGAGGAATAGGTGCTTGTGGTATTAAGTATCATCCAGATGACCTGGAATAAGTAGATAAAGGGACATATTTTTTCAGATCATTATTTAAATGAAACTTCAAATTTTTCCATCTGCTGCCTCCATGCTGTTATGACTTCTTCCAGTCACAGTTGCCAACATGTCCACTACAGCCCCAAGCAATGCTCTAAAAGCTCAAAGCTACTCTTGAAAGCCTATCTCAAAGGAAATAGACCAGAAAGATTAGGAAGAGGGAGGCCTGAGAAAGAAAACATCATTTCATAGAGTGGACAGCTGCCAGTTTCTGCCTTCCCAGCATTCACACCTGACTTCCTTTAGTGACCTAAGGGGATGGGCAGAATGACCCAGCCAACTTGCTCTTCCAGGAATTTGAATCTCTAGGGAAAAACTTCAGGATGGAAAACAGCTCCTGATTCATCCTGAGGTGAGTCCTGAAAAGACTATCCCTTATTTCCCAGTATTTAGAACCCCAGAATTGCCCCACTTCCTTTTGAGACCAGGTCCATATACAATTCATGCTTTTCCCTCAATCCTGGGAACTGCTCCATGGCCTACCAGTGGATTTGTTTTTGGCTTAAGTAGCCAGAGTTGGTTTCTGTGCCCCAACTGATAAATATTCCAACATGAATTTCTAAACATAAACAACCTCAAACAAGGCAATGATTACACGAACAAATGCAACTGTGTTTGCCTTTAGGTTCCCAAAACAGAAGTGATCTCATCCCCAAATGCTGTTTATGCTGTATATTCAGCTGTCACCGCCCTGGAGTTAACCCTTCCTAGTCTATCCTCCAGCCCCAGAGCTCTGGGAATATCTACATCAAGAGGAGAGAGTACCAACACCCACTCCCCAACACTGCCAGGGCTCAGGGGAAGGGTTACTGGATGCTTGTATGAGTCAGGTACATGCTCCTTTAACCCAGCCCCATGTCCCTGGAACAGGTGCCACCAGGGCAAGGCAGGACGAGGGAGAATGAATGTATGGCTCCACACACCTCCACAACACCACTGGACCCAAGTACACCAAATACAAATAACACCTGCTGAATCACTTTCAGTTCTTTCGTTCTTTGTGTGAACATCATTCACTCCCTTTCTCAGACACTTGTTGAGACCCTTCTACTTCTACAAGTGATGCAGGTCCAAAACAAAGAGCATTCCACAGACAGACAGCCCCTTGGGGATAGCAGCTAAAGCTTATTAATCTCTGAAAGCTCAGGGTCAAGTGCAGTGTCTACAGGTAGTAGCTGCTCCATGAACCTGATGTTCTAATGATATGAAATGTACAAAAATTACATACCACACAGGAATAAAAACTTTCCTCACACCATGTTTGAGCCAGTGTGCAAAGTTGAGTGTTATCAGCGGGAAGCACCCTAGATTCTGTGCTTTATTCTTTGGTGCTTTGCTCTTCCCTAGGTGTCTCCCCATCCACTCATGCCCTCGCTTATTCAACTAGGATTTATGGGAACCCCAGCCCTGCTTCTCTGACATGTCTTCAGTGGAGTCTAGCCTACAATAGAGTACCAGATTTGACAATTATTCTCACCTTGGCAAAAAAAAAATCAAGAAACCTCAGGCAATGAATTCTACAGCATAGGAGGAACCAAAAAGCTAAAAAGCAGTAGGGACTTTGAGGGCTGAAGCGGGAGTGAAGAAAGAAGAAAGAAACAGTTGGAGAGATGTTCTCCAGGCTTGAAATAGAAATGCTGAGCGGCTGCAACAGATTTCGATCTGCTAATCTGAAAAGTCACATTACTTGGTCCTGATGTGAATCAGTGAGGCTTTTTTTTTCTTTCATATCCGCCCATATATTTCCACTGCTCCATACGCAGGCGCCACCACCCAAGGAAACCGCTTGCCTGTTACCTCAGGGCAGAGTGACAGCGGGCAAAGCAGGGATGTGAGCAACTCCAGGCACTCAGCCTTCTGTCCAAGCTTCCAATAGATCCCCAGGAATGCTTGCTACAAACCTTTGGGAGGTTATTCCTCCATGAATGAATGCTTACAAATGAAACAGAGGCCTTTAGTACATTGCAGCAAGAGACACAAAGGTCAGGACATTGAGGCTGCACATTTTTGGAATTCAGCTTTCTTTGTTCTCTACCACCTGCATCCTCCATCCAACGTCATCCCAATTTTAAACTCCCCAGGGCTACAGGAGTTTGCTTTTGGAGGCACTAATATTATAAATATCACAGCTATGCTGCCTCAAAGTAAAATTTTACTCTGGGTAAGGTGGTATGTACCTGTAATCCCAGCACTTTGGAAGGCTGGGAGGATCGCGTGAGGCCAGGAGTTCAAAACCAGCCTAGGCAACATAGCAAGACCCTGTCTCCAAAATAAACATTAAAATAAAGTAATAAATAAATAAAATTCTTGCACATTTCCATACCACATTTCCAAGGAGACAAGAGTGGGTTGTGGGTTTCTTGATAATTTTTATAACTATATATGATTTTATAACTGTATATGATTTTATAACTATATATGGCTCTCAATTATTCATGAGAAGACAAATAAGTAAGTCTTTAGAAAATCCTTAGGATTTTTTCAGGTATTAGTTTCACCCTCCTGGACCCAACTCACAGCGCTAACAAGTAGTGAAATGAAACATTTCTTCATGCCCCACTTCCCCGGAAGGTGAGGCCAATCAATACCGAAATGACGAAAAGACAGGCAGGCAGGCGAAGCCTGGAGGGAAATGTCACAGGTCATGTTCTCCACAATTGTCACAATAACTTTGAACTAAAAATAATTTTTGTCCCCAAGAGAGCCACTCCCTTCTCACTCAGCCTTCCTGAAATATATTTTATGTTCTGGTTCTCATTTCCTAGGATCTTATTCATTTGCTACCAGGATCAGCATATGCTTTTAACCCAAGGTAAGAGAAGGTATGTATCTCTAATACCATCTAGCAGTTACTCAAGCATTTGTTCAGTATTCTAGAATCTTATTGCATTGCTCGCAGTCGGCACTCACTGTGTGAGTGGCATGGTGTGGGCCCAGACAATACACGAAGAACAAGATGATTGAGGCATAGCCTGGGAGGCAGCCATTCATGACACAAATAGCTATTTAGTGACCATTGTGATATAGCTTTAAAAGAATACAACTTGTGAAATCCATTTCCTTTCAAGACTTGCCCTTAGAGAAGAGAGGGAAAACCCGCAGCAAGGCAGGTGTGTGCCCACAGGTTAACGTGACATGGAGCATGTCTGAATAGGAAGCTTCCACCTAATTCTTTTTTGTACTCTGGGAAAGCAGCATGAGCTCTGCACCAAAATGCACAAATTTATGTTAAATCAAAATATTGGGGAAAATTCTTCAACCAAAGCACAACATTTCAGAAAGAGAGTGCGCACAGCCCCACTCATGAAGGAGGTGGTTGGCCTGACGTTGTCCTTGATGTCATCCTTCCATAGCTCTGGTGACCTTCCAGCCTCCTCTAAGCTCTACCCATCTCCATTTGCCTCTGGACACCTACCTCCAAGCTCATTTCTACTAATTCTAACAGAGATATTGGGTGAAAATGGCCTGGTTCAGAATTGTTTGCACTTTAAAGAAAGATTCCAGAAGACTGAAAGAAATCTTTCAGATTCTAAAAATGGAAATGATAAAATTATCTCCTTGACCCATCAAACCACCTCTAATAGAGTCCCCCAAATCATTGCCCGTTCCTAACCCATGGAGAGAAATGGGTCCACCTCTTATATGTGCAAACTCTGAGTCTGTGTCTTATTTCTATGTGTGCTCATTTCTAGCACGCTGGCCTCTGAAGCACCTGAGGTGACAGGGAAACATGTGAAGCCATTTTAAAACAACAACTGAATCCAAAGTGGCAGGCTGTGTCAAGATATCCAACTCAGATCAGGAATCATTTAAAATGTTACTCAAACATTTAACCTTGCTGTTGTTGTTTATTTGTCCTTCAACTGTATACTTTTAAAGTGATACAGAATCAGTCCTGTCCCAAACACACACACACACACACACACACACACACACACACACACACACACACGCAACTGTCCTTATATGACCTTGACATAATTTTAGCAAGGACTTTCCAGGAAGAGAATCTAGTAAAGCACCACTAGGCATTGTCTTTCTGAATCATCATAACTGCCTCTTGCTACCATAGAAAACGTAATTTTTGAAGAATGGGAGAATGTAAGCCAGATTCAGAAAGTTAAACATACACCTGTGAGGCAGCCTAAGCAGTATCATTTATACCTTCTGGAATTTGTAGCCCCAGAGTCCATTCCAGATATTATTGCAGTAACACACCTCACTATTCTGCAGCAGGAAGCAGTCACCCCACGAAAGGGGGAGCAGGTAGAGAATAAAGAACTAAAGCGAATCATATCTAGCAAACAGACTTCCCCTGTAGTATTCTCCCAGGCCCTGTTTTTCCTGCCCTCCTCTCTCTCCTGGTCTAATACAATTATTTCCCATCTGGCTTCAAAATGCCAGAATCTTTTTCTCTCACAGGCTCCCCCTTTGCTCTGTTTTGTTGAATTGCATTTCCATTTCTAGTCCTCCAGTTCTATCAGTCTGGGTCTACACAATTGGCTTTATCTTCCAGTGTTTCACCCACAGACACACATGAGAACTAGTTTTGCAACCTACCACCACCCAAAGCCCAAAATATTTAAAGGAGAGCGAGACAGAGAGAATACTTCGTGTATTTACATGCAGGAGTACACCACAGTAGAAGCATATCAGGCATCAAGAGGCTGGACACTGACTGACAGGCACCAGACCAGGAGTGATCAGGGAGATCTCGCACTCCCCCATTTAACCCTCCTTGGCTGCCCAGTGCACCTGGAGAAAATTCCCCCTCCCTCCACGGCCTACTCTGGGTGTCCTGGCCTTCACCTCCATCTCCGGCCTCATTCACAGCATCCACTGTTTCTCTCTCCATGCTCAAGCCACTCTGGCCTCTCTCCTGTTTCTTGCATAGGCCATGCTCTATCCCACCTCACGGCCTCTGCACCTGCTGTTTTCTCTGCCTGGAATGTTCTTTCCTCTGTTCTTCACAAGGCTTGAGTTGGTATTGTCTCAGGTGTCAGCCTAGAAATCACCTTCTAATCCCCAGAAAGGCCACCCCTGGCTACCCAGTTCAAAGTTGCCTCCCTACCCCTGCCCATACCCTCTAGATTCCACCGCTCTGTTGATTTCCTCCATTCTAGCTCTTACTTCTGAAATAATCTAGCTTTTTAAAAAACATTTCTGTCTTGAGCACTGCAATATTTCTTCTTTTTTTTCCTCTCTTAGGGTAACACTTGAGGAAGAACACAGTTATATTTAAATGTCTAGCCTGTAGTATTTGCTCAATAAATATTTACACAACAGTATACTTAATTTAAAAATTAACTCGTTTTTCTTTTTTTTTTTTTTTTTATTTCTCTCTGCCCTGTTCCATGAAAGTAGCCAAGCTGACTTCTCTTGGAAAAACCTTGCTTCTCAAGCTCCAAGTCATGTTGCTAGCAAGATATTTTCCTTCCTGACTTTTTTTCCTAAAGCCTGAGCTCATTGAAAATATTAGCCAAGTGCTCTTAAAGACAACAGGGAATGGGCAAAAATTAGCTGACATCAGCAAAATAGAAGAGTTGTGGCAGAGATAGCTGGGCAAGCACCAAAGATCCATAGTCCCCCTGCATGGTGTAGAGCCGTTGCCAGGAACTGGCTGCTCAGCCAGGGCCCTTTCCCAGCTCACCTTGCACCTTCATGAGGCCACATGATTAGTTCTCACCAATGGAAAGTGACAGGAAGTGATGTGTATCCCTGCCTGGCCAAAGACTTCATTCTCCATATTCTTCTTTCCTCCTTCCACATGGTTGGGGCAAAGAACTCTGAAGCCCTGGAAGATGGTAGCTTCACAAGATGGAAGCAGCCTGGATCCCTGAGTCAGTGCCTGGAGGGAAGCTGTTCAACCAGAATATGTACATTTAACACTGCATGAGGGAAGATAAACATCTATTATGTTAAGCACTGAGGTTCACGGGTTGTTTGTTTCAACAGTTGTCCACCAAGATTAGTGCCAGCTAGATGGGGCTGGGAGACACAATGAGAAGGGTAGAGTCTGACCACTACTTGGTGACAATGTCCTGAGGCCATGGCAAGGTGCAAGTGTCTGGAAGTCTGGACCCTCAGCCCAGGTCTGGGTCCCTCCTTTCACCTGTGTTCCACATATCTCAATTCTGGTGCAACGCTGATATGGAAAGGGGCCTCAAGATCACATTTTTGGACTGAAATTTATACCTGCTACACTAGTTAAATAAATAAATAAATAGAAATTAATAATGCCACAGTCCGAAACACTTGAAGGCAAAACATGCAAAATACTCATAACCAAAAAAAGTATAAAATCAATAAAATTCAGTTAATCACCAGCCACACAATGCCACATCGAGAATTTGCTGATTGAAGCTAGTATGTGGATGTCTTTTAAACACCTCTGTCTGTATTCCCAACACACATTATTCAATTTTTTAATGAATATTTATTGAGCACTTACTATATGCCAGGTGCTTTTCTGCATGTTTGAAATACATCAATACGTAAAGCTGACAAAAGTATCTCCCATCATGGAGCCTATGCTCATAAAATAACAATACACACACACACACACACACATACACGGTGTTTAGAATAAACTGAGTTGAATTCTCTAAACTACAGAACTTATAGGATGATAAGACTTGGGCAAATCAGGAGTGACTTTCTAATAGTATATAAAAATAACCCATACCATCTTCTAATTGTTAGGTAAAAGCTCTAATTGCCAAATGAAATGTTCTATTTTTTATTAAATATACAAAAAGCCAAACAGGATCCTTACAAGAAGTAAAAAAAATTTAAAAACTTGACATAGAGAATATAACATATTGTTATTAGGTAGAACAAAAATAAAATATATAAAGGAAAGCATATTTTGAGGAAATTTTGATGGGAAACAGCAACCAATTGAAAAATATGTATTATAAAATGTTGGAGAAGAAATTCAGTTCTGGCCAGGCACAGTGGCTCACACCTGTAATCCCAGCACTTTGGGAGGCTCAGACAGGCAGATTACTTGAGGATAGGAGTCCAAGACCAGCGTAGGCAAAATGGCAAAACGCTGTTTCTACTAAAAATACAAAAATTAGCCAGGCATGGTGGCACACACCTGTAATCCCAGCTACTTGGGAGGCTGAGGCAGGAGAATCACTTGAACCTGGGAGGCAGAGGTTGCAGTGAGCCAAGATCGTGCCACTGCACTCCAGCCTGGGTGACAGAGTAAGACTGCATCTCCAAAAAAAGAAAAAAAGAAAAAGAAAAGAAAAGAAAAAGAAATTCTGTTCTGGGAGAAGGCTGGGACTTCAGTTTCAGTTCAGAAAAATACCAAGACTACAACCACTCAAAAAGTGCACTGAAAAAAAAAAAAAAAAAAAAAACCTTTCCAGGAGGCCCAAGATCATGGGTCATCTCCCCAGGAGACCATTCCCAAGGGAAGAAGGGGAATTTAAGTTAGATCAGAAGAGCCCTGGAGTCAGCATACCAACCCCAAATTAAGAATGAGTCTCACTAAGGACAGAAGTGCTTTGGTCTAGGCTCAAAATAAACAACTTCTGTTTATTTGTCCTAACTATTCTCACTTTATATCTATGCCCATCAAAGAAACTCTCTTCTCTCTTCCTTCTTTTCTTTCCAGGCAATCTCATTCACTCAGGTGGTTACAATTATAATTCATCACATCTTAAACACCCCAACTCCACAATCCTGAACACCAAGCCCATATTTCCAGATGTCTAGTTGACCTCTCCACTTGAACGTCTCGCAGGAACACATACTCACTATGTCCTAAACCAGGGTCATCATCTTCCCCAACAAGCCTATACTTCCTTCAGTGTCTCCTGTCTCTACTCATGGCTCCACTGTCCACCCACAAACTTCAAAGCAACCTTAACACTTCCTCATTCATTCCCCACTTGCATACAATCAGTCCCCAACTCAAGCAACTCTTCCTCTTAAATGCTTTTAATATCTAGATGTTTCCCATCGTCTCCAAGGCCAACACCTATCCCATAGAGGCCAAACTGCTCCACTCCAACCCCACCTCAGGTTCCCCATGCTCCCAGGACAGAGTTCAAAATCCAAAATCATTTACCTAGGCCTACAATGTCCCACCCTCCTCCAGTTTCATCATGGTCCAGCCTTCTTCTGGTTCCTGGAAGGTGCTCACTTCCTTTCCATCCCAGGCTTCGGCTAAGCAGCCTCTGCTGTGCTGGTTGCTTTGCCCCAGCCGTCCTCCCAGCCAGCCCCTCCTCCTCAGGTCTCAGCTCCCCTGCCCTCTCAACACACATCAGATAAGGTCCCCATACCACACTTCCACTACACACTGCACTTTTCCTTCCTGGCACATATCATAATAACTATAATTAAATAATTCATTGTGCACAGTTGACCCCTTGAACAGCCCGGATTTGGACTGCACAGGTCCACTAAATTGCGGATTTTTTTCACCCCATCATGGATGGAAAATATAATATTCATGGGATGAGAGACCTTTTGCATTCACGAGTTCCACAGGGCTGACTTTGGGGACCTGAGTATGTGCCAATTTGGCATCCACAGGGGTCCTGGAACCAATCCCTCACTTGTACTGAAAAACAACCATAATTAGTTGTTTCTTTTGTTTTCCCCACCAGATATGTTTCAAAGGAAGAGAGTGTATCTGTCTAGATCCCCGTTGGACCCATGGTAGGAGCTTGATAGGTGATTGTAGAATGAATAGACATACAGCCTCTTGATCACTGCCTCCCTAGCATCCCCTCCTCTCTCACCCTCAGTCTTGGCTCAGCCCACCTCCTGTGATGGCAGCAGTCCACTCCCAGCAATCCCCTAGTAATAGACTGAAACAGATCCTTCATGAATCTTTTCCAAATTAACCCAGATTCACTCACCACCTCCACATTCCCAGATCATGAGTTTCCTCCCTCTTTTGGATGTTCATCTCCTAAAAGAGTGTTTTTATATGTAATCCATGTACATGAAGTTAGTGTTGGGATAAGATGAACCTCCTAACAATGATGTCTGGTAACCACACGGTATTGTATACATTTTAATACATCCCCCACACCCTTTAGCTTATTACTCATAAAGCATACTTAGCAAAGTGCTTAAGTGTTTTGCTCCAGATAGTAAATGGTACAAAAAATCTCCCAGCAATTTATCCATTACATCCATGCTGTGAACTCCCAACAAAGCCTTCTGAATACGTGAAATTCCCTTTCTTCCCTTGGGAATGGTCTCCTGTGGACATGATCCATGATCTTAGGCCTCCTGGAAAGGTTGGTTTGTTTTTCAGTGTACTTTTTCAGTGGTTACAGAGTCCTGGTATTGAACATTTGAAACTGAAGATTCAGCCTTTCTCAGAATTGAATTTCTTATCTGACTTTTTATAGCAATGATTTTCAACTGGTTGCTGTTTCCCATCGAAATTTCCTCAAAATATGCTCTCCTTTATATATTTTATTTTTGTTTTGCTTGTCTAACAATAGCAACAAGTTATATTCTCTCATGTGATCAGAGCATGCTACATCCCATTTTCCTGAATCCCCAGAAGGAACACTAAGACAGATCCTATGTCCCAGACCCAAGTCCTAACCCATAAGCAACTGCATCGTGGTTTTAAGTAATTGACCAAGTAGCCTCCATCCTCTTGAAATAACCTCAGTTTACCTGAGTTAGAAAATCTCATTTTTTTTTTTTTTTACTGGATAAGTGATTTTTCAACCTTAGGAACATTCAAAGAATGAAATACTGAGATGATGAAATAGCTCAAGTTTACACTTTTGTGTTAAATTTAATAAGTTTTGTAATATTCAAGACACTTTGCATGTATTTGGTATTTAGCTGCTTATAAAGTTTAAGAACATCTGACATTTAAAAATCTGACAGATTTTCTTTGTAATTTCAATTTAAAATGTATGATGGCTTTAGACTTAAAAGTCTAAATATGAATATGTATCATCTAATATAAAATTTATTTATTTAACAAACAACTAGTAAGTACATTCCTTGTACCTAGACTGGAAAAAAGCTAGAGCTAGCATAGCATTTTGAGACTGAAAGTACAGTGTCTTAAGGGAGTTTGTGTACTGGTGTCATGGTCTGAATTGTGTCCTCTTTCCCTTCCTCTAGCCCTCTCCCAGTAAGTATCCCCAACCGTACTATCAGCCCTGCGAAAAACAGCTGCTTCTTTCTATTACTATGCCTGCATGACTTCAGCATTTCCTTTTAGCTCTTTCAGATTTCCAACACCTGTGGAACCATTTCCCTGTATGAAATCTCTGGTATTAGAAATACCCAGTGTGGTTTTGGGTTTTCCAACTGAATCCTAACTAATTTAGTCTACAATTCTCCTGAAGATACAAATATACAGAAATTCAAAAACAGAAGCAAGTCAAGATTTACAATAAACCACACCATGGCCTGGGCAATGATTTCTTGGATATGACCCTAAAAGCACAGGCAACAGAAACAAAAATAAACAAATGGGATTTCATCAAACTAAGAAGCTTCTGCACAGCAAAGAAAACAATTAAGAGTTTTAGAAATTAATTTAGAAATTAGCATATCCAAAATATATAAGGAATTCAAACAACTCAAAAGCAGGAAAACAAATAACCCATTTAGAAATGGGAAAAGGACCTGAATAGACATTTCTCAAAAGAAGACATACGAATGTTCATTGCAGCACTATTCACAATAACCAAGATATGGCATCACCCTAAGAGTTTATCAATAGATAAATGAATAAAGAAAATGTGATCTATATACACAATGGAATACTGTTCAGCCTTAAAAAAGAAGAAAATTCTGTCATTTGCAGCACCATAAATGAACCTGGAAGACATTATGCTAAGTGAAATAAGCCAGGCACAGAAAGACATACACTGCATAATGTCACTTATATGTGGAATCTAAAAAAGTGAAATTCATAGAAGTAGAGAGTAGAATGGTGGTTACCAGAGGCTGGGTGAGGGGAGTGGAGGATGGGAGAATGGGGAGATGTTGTTCAAAGGGTGCAAAGTTTCAGTTAGACAGAAGGAATAAGTTTTAGGGATCGATTGCACAGTATGGCTAGTATAGTTAATGATAATGTATCATATATTTAAAAATTGCTAAAAGAGACTTTAAATGTTCTCACCACAAAAAAAAATGATAAATATGTGAGGTGATGGATATGTTCATTAGTTATATTTAATTTTGCACAATGTAAACATATATCATATTGTATCCCATTATATAAAACATCACATTATATCCCATAAATATAAATATTTGTCAATTAAAAATAAAATAAAATTTTTAAAGATGCACAACAAATAGTGTTGACAATGGAGTAGGTAAACAATACTCTCGATTTGATGTTGATGAGAGTATAAATTAATTTAGATTTTCTGCAGTAAAGTTTTGCAATATGAATCAAAAAATAAAATGTACAATTTGAGTCCTAGAATTCCACTCCTAGGAGTTATCCTAAGGAACTAATCAGATAAATGCTCAATATTTATGTACAAGGATATCCATTGCAATATTGTTTATAATAGTAGGAAAAAACCCTAAACAAAAATATCTATCAACAAAGAACTGGTTATTTTATGGGCATGTGTGTGCACACACACACAGAAATCCTAAGTAGCTATTAAATTAAAATAATGTAATTCTGTATTTCTTGACATGGACATATACCCATAACATAGATTGTTAAATGACAAAAGCAGATTTCCAAACAGGATATATAATATATTTTTAAGTTTGGAAAGTAATTGTAATTAGGCCAGGTGCGGTGGCTCATGCCTGTAATCCCAGCACTTTAGGAGGCCGAGGCAGGCAGATTGCTTGAGGCCAGGAGTTCAAGATCAGCCTGGGCAACATGGTGAAACCCCATCTCTACTAAAATTACAAAAGTTAGCCAGATGTGGTGGCACTTGCCTGTAATCCCAGCTACTCAGGAGGCTGAGGCACCAGAATTGCTTGAACCCAGGAGGTGGAGGCTGCAGTGAGCCAATATGGCACCACTGCACTCCAGCCTGGGTGAGAGAGCCAGACTCTGTCTCAAAAAAAAAAAAAGTAATTGTAATTATTTCATAACAGTAATTATTTCATAACAATTATAATTATTTTATAACAAACGATTATAACTAATTATTTCTAGATGGTAGGCGTTCAGGTGATTGGGGCAAATAGAAACATTCCATTAATAATAGTCACAAAATTACTTCTAGAACACTGTTTTAATGTCAATATGTAAATGTTTAAAAGAACGACATATATAAAATATTTGAAAAATTCAGATATTTGAAAAAGTTATCACTCTGCATTTATATTATTTAATCCACATTTACAAGAGTATTTGTTTTTGATTTTTCTCTTTTCTATTATTTTCTGTCACTTTCTTTTT
This sequence comes from Hylobates moloch, assembly GCF_009828535.3. Classification (NCBI taxonomy): domain Eukaryota; kingdom Metazoa; phylum Chordata; class Mammalia; order Primates; family Hylobatidae; genus Hylobates; species Hylobates moloch. The sequence continues at coordinate 82,436,812 of NW_026652284.1, forward strand.
TTCAAGATGATCCATATTTATCCAACAGCAAAAACATAATTAGCTCATTCATGGGGACTGCTCTCTGGAAAAACCAGAGAGCAATCCCTGTGGTCATGGAGTCAAAACTGCCTTAAATACTTTACAAATCTATTGTTTAAATGTCTAACAGCATATCTGCAGCTTGCAAAGAAACAATGGAATTACCTCCTTAGAAAATAACTCATCACGCATCTTTCAGCCATGTGGACAATGAAATCTACAAAAAAGAAATAACTACTGCAACCAAATGCAAAAATAGGTATCAATGTCCAATCACTTATTTTCCTCCTACCTTAGGAGTTATCTTAGCTCATGGGCAGCCAGTTCACAGTCCCATGTATCTTCAAAACTGGCAAGAATGGCTGCTTACTGGGAAAAGACCACCACCCACTCACATAAGCCCTCATCCTCACCCCTTAATTACGACTTCACTCACAAACTCCTAGTGTATAATAGAGATCTAAAAATAACATTGCTTGTTGGAATTTAAAGACTCAAAGCTGAAAATTTCCCAGGCTTCATTCCAGCAATATTGAAAATGCAGATTTTTTTTCTACACCAACAGAAGCTTGGGGAATTGGGACCAAAGGCAATGAGGTTCAGGGATCCATCTGCTCTGTGCTATCCTGGGGAGAAGCAGTTACTGCTATTTTGGAATTCTCAAAATGCTTAGTAAGAGTCTTATAAAAGAACGCAATGAACACTAACATAACATCAGTGTAGGATCCAGGAACCAGGAACCACAAACCAAGCAGAATGACCTGGGAGAGTCTTGAACACACCTGTGGCAATCCTTGCAAATAAAAATGTATCAACTCATAAAAATGGTTTTTAACCAGTATCCTTTTTCTTGGTATTGGTTCACTGATCATATAGAATAGCAAATTACGGCTTTAATTTCATCATTTTCCCCTTCATCATTTACATAACCAACCAAAATTCTCTTAGCCTTTTCTATATTTAAAGCACTATGCTAAGGTTTTGCCTCAAAGCATCTTGTCTCAGGCAGGTTACAGTCTGAAGGGGAGACGAATGTATAGAAGTTATGCAATAAGGTTTAAAAAATGAAATAAAAGGCATAAATATTGGAAAGGAAGAAGTAAACCTTTATTAGCAGGTTACATAATTGTATATCTAGCAAATCCAAAGAAATCTATCTATAAACAACTACAAGAATGTGTGAAGTAAGGAGAGAAACAAAATAGAGTTAGTATACCAAAACAAATTTTATATATTATATATATAAATTTTTTATATATTAGCAATCAGCAATCAGAAAATGAAATTTTAAAACAATACCATTTACAATGGCATAAAAAATCAAATACATAGGAATACATTTAACAAAAGATATGCAAGACCCCTACATTGAAAACATTGCTGAGATAATGAAAGAAGACCTACATAAATGGCAAGATATACAATGTACATGGATGAAGATAACAATTCTCACAAACTGACCTATAGATTCAACACAGTCCCAGTCAAAACCCCAGCAGGTATTGTTTTGTAGAAATTGACAAGCTTATTCTGAAAATTATGTGGGAATTTAAAGGATCTGAAATAGCCAAGACAACTCTGAAAAAAGAAAAATAAAGTTGGAGGACTTAAACGGCCAGACTTCAAGACCTACCATAAAACTATAGTCATTAAGACAATGGGCAAAAAGCTTGAATAGGCACTTTATAAGAGCAGATATCCAAACGGACATTAAACATATGAAAAGGTGCTCAATATTGTTATTCATCATGGAATTAAAACAACGTGCCTCATTAAAATCACAATGAAATACCACTACACATACCATAGAACAAAAAAGATGCATACATCAAATGATGGTGAGGATGTAGACGAACTCTGGGTTCAAGAGCTCCTCCTATCTCAGCCTACCAAAGTGCTGGGATTACAGGCATGATCCACCATGCCCGGCCAGCATCTTTATTCGTTATTGTGAAAAACTGGAAACAACCCAAGTATCCATCAACAGGAGAATGTATAAACAAATTGTTATACATTCATACAATGGAATTCTATACAGTAATAAAAAAAGAACAAGCTACTGATACATACAATCACATAGATGAAGCTCAAAAACATTGTGTTGAGAAAAAGTAGCCAGACACAAAACAGTATATATTGTATGATGCCATCTATTTGACTTCAAGGACATGAAAAAGTAATCTATGATAGAAATCACAACAGTCATTACCTTTGGTAGCTGGCAGTGGTTATTACCTGGGAAGGGGCATGAGAGAACTCTCTGGAGTGATGAAAATGTTTTGTATTTTGATGTGAGTGTTTATTGCACAGGAATATACGTACGTAAAAATTCATCAAGTTGTACAATTAAGATTTTTGCATTTTTACTATATGTAAATGATATCTCAATATAAAAGAAAGTTCTGAAAGAACCAGATGGTAGGAGGAAAAATGTTACAGAGAAGATGTGCACGTAAAGCGTTATCGGAAGGGTGGAATTTCCAGCTGGGGTGGATGGGAGAGGCAGCACTCAGCAAGAGAATCACATTTAAAATGACCCTTGAAAGAGGGGAAGGATTCGGCTCTAGGGAGAAAGGGAAATTAAATCAGGTTTGTCAAGAGAAATATATCAGGTTTAACCACATGAAATTTCTGATAGTCAACCATTTTTCAACCTTCCAAAAATGACAGTATCATCTGGCTCAGTTTAACACGAAGACAACAACAGGGTTTGTGAAGGGCAGCTCTTTGGGCCCTCCACTACTTAGAGAAAAGAAGAAAAGCCAGAAAGAGAGCAGACAGATGGAAGAAAGCAAAATAATAATAATAATACATTTAATAGGCTTTATGCACTTTGGGAAATGTAGTGCCTTAATTAAAAATCATCTAATTAAAAACTCTTGCCCAAGGAGCTGACAATTTACATAAGCTATACAAAGCCAAAATACCTACAAAAAGTGTTCAGTATCACAATCATCAGAGAAATAAGCATTAACCATGGGACCCCATTCGAAAGATTTTTCTAAATAATTGTACATTTTTCTGGCAAGGGTTAGAAAAACACTCTCACACATTTTTTTCATAAGTGTAAATTCATACAGACTTTCTGGAGAACAACTTATCTGTATGTATAAAATTCTTAACATTTTCTATATCTTGTGACTCAGTAATATCACTTCTAGGAATTTATCCTAGGAATGTATCATGTACATAATAAAAAGTGAACATAAATAAGTATGTAGAAAGATATCTACAACTTTATAATATAAAAGATATTAAAATAGCCTAAACGTCCAATAATAGGGAAATTTAGAATATTGTAAAGTTATTTTTTAAATCACCCTTTTATAGCTGGGCATGGTGTCACACGCCCATAATCCCAGCTACTCAGGAGGCTGAGGAAGGAGAATTGCTTGAACCTGGGAGGCGGAGGTTGCAGTGAGCCAAGATCGTGTCAGAGCATTGCAGCCTGGGCAACAGAGTGAGACCCTGACTCAAAAAAATAAAATAAAATATCACCCTTTTATAAGAATATTTCATGACATATAATTATATAAAAGAAAGCTCACAATAAATCTCATCTTTAAAATGACATTTGGAAATTGTCCTGTTTTTGATGATGAGAATATAGAGATAGAGATAAAGAGATATACCTATATACCTATATATAGATGTAAAGATGATCAGAAAGAAACTACATGAAATGGCAGAATTACAGTAAACATATTTAATGCTTTTTTTTACAATAGTATGGATTACCTAAAATTTAAAACAAAACAAAATATATATTATTTTTAAAGCTACTTGTCTCAAATTGTCAAGCAGCATACAAAGCAGTCCACAGGGTGTCATATGTGCTGCTGGCACATCTCCTAAAAGGAGTGTACAAAGATGGGTTCCATAAAGCTTCGGGAGCTTAAGCTTCAGGACCCTTTCTGAGGGCACACAAGCCCCTTCTAAAGCCCTAGGCAGGGTCCTAATGCTGTACCTTCATGGCGATTTTTTTAAATGTTTGCATTAATAAGGTATTTCAACAGCGACTGGTTGAAATTGCTGTCTCTTTTCACCACAAGTTCTCCTTTGTTCTCACACAAGGTGGCCAGAGTTGTACTAGATGTTTTTGGAATCTGGCAGTTGAATTGGAATACCTCGAGTTAGAGGTTTTGCAGGACACCATTAATGAGTTTTGTGATCATTTCTACGTGTAGTTAAGTGACTGCTGTCTGTCCCATGGTATACAGGACTTTCAGGAACGTTCCTACCACCCATTGTGCTGATTCACCCAGTGACATTTACTGACGGCACAAGGCAAGAGGACATGAACAAGTCCTCAGGTGTCTAGCACTGAAGTATGGGGGTGGCAAAGGAGAAACAAGGTTTGAAATGTACAGAGCCAGAAGCTAGTCTATGGGAAAAAATCACCCAATCATCAGATGTGGAACAGAAGGTCCAGCTTTCATCAACATCTGCTCTAATTTTTTCAGGATTTGATGGGACAAGTGGCACCAAGGCAGAGGGTTGGTTAAGCTATCAAGTGGACTAAGAAGGGGGAAATGGTGCCAGAAGTACAGTCTGGTATCTGTGGGTTGCTTCTCTAATATCGATCCACCCTCTGGGCAAACTCCCATTCTATTCTATAAAGTTCTCCCTGTCTTTATCTCAGAAGTTCCTGACATTGGTAGGACAGCTGATTCTGAACCCCTAGGAGACTGACTTAGCTTCCTGTTTGTCATATTCTCTTCAAGATCTTAATTCTTGTGCCCCAAACCCAGACTGATGACCTGTATACTTTTTCACTGGTTTTTGAGTCTCAGAAATTAGATTTATGGCCATCAACCCTGACTGCACTTGATCAGCAGCTCTCAAGTCGGTTCCACAGGAAATCCTCCACCTTTTCCTGTGGGCATATTTACTTCCACACAATATTATTACTGATGTGTATACAGGTTTACACCTACTTCCTTCTATAAAGAACTTGAAGATGCTTCTAAAATATATGCCATAAACTAGAACAGTGGTTTTTAAATCAATTTGGGGTATACCAATTATGATTCCATTCAGCTGTGGCTTTTTAATCAGTTTTGGGTGGGGCCATTATGATCCCATTCAGCTGGGAACTTTGTTGTACTGCTCCATCATTTCTTCTCATGTATGGCTTCCTTTCCATGAGGTGATAATGTGGCTGCTACACCTCAATGCATCACAGCTGCATCCCAGGCAAAAGGAAGGAGGAAGGGGAAGAGAAAGCATCACAAACTTCTGCTTACTTTATATTGGTCAGAACTGTGTCCCCTGGCCAATTAGCTGTAAGACACGCTGAGAAACTGAATATTTAACGGGCCTATTGCTCTGAAAAAACTCAGATTTCTCTTAGTAAGAAAGAAAGAGAACATATAACAAGTAGACAACTCACAGCAAGTGCCACACCAAGAAAAATCTAAACCTCATAGATGTTACCAAAAGGAAATTTTTCCCTATGTGTCCATGAATATTTATGGAAACATAAATATAAAACTATAGGATTACATTTACATAATACTACAGGATCATAGTAATGTAACAGGAGGCTCAGCTCTCATTGAAATCTTCTCTCATTTTCTCAGGACTTGATGGGACAATAGTGGTACCAAGGCAGACGGTTGTCTAATACTATAATATTATACAATGTGTGCTTGTATAATACTAAAGAATTATGTAGGTCTGCTAAAATTAGAAGTAATAACCTGGATAATTATTTATTGCATCTCTTAGTGTTTTCTTTTTCTCCTTTATAATTCTCCCTTCTGAGGTTCCTTCTTATTTAAATCAATAAGAGAATCTTAATAATAAACTTAAGAGACATTGGCAAGATGAACCAAGACTCATGAAAATGTTTCCACGTTGGCTAGGTGCAGTGGCTCACGCCTATAATCCTAGCACTTTGGGAGACCGAGGCAGGTGGATTATGAGGTCAGGAGTTCAAGACCAGCCTGGCCAAGATGGTGAAACTTTGTCTCTACTAAATATACAAAAAAATTAGCCAAGCATGGGGGCGAGCACCTGTAATCCCAGCTACCCAGGAGGCTGAGGCAGAGAATTGCTTGAACCCGGGAGGCAGAGGTTGCAGTGAGCCAAGATTCCGCCATTGCACTCCAGCCTGGGCGACAGAGCAAGATTCTGTCTCAAAAAAAAAAAAAAACTGGAAACAAAGTAAATGCCCCCAAAAAGAATATCAAATAAATTATGGTCATTCTAATCTATGAAATAGTATGCAAAAAATAAAACTATTATGAAATATTATAAAGGAATACACAACTTGTATATGCTATCATTAAAATTCTAAAAATACATATAAATAGTATAAAGACCAAAAAGGAATAAAAAATAACGTGTTTATTATAAAACATGAAAGGTGTTTATTAAGAAAATGTGTTATGAAGATTTTCCCTCTTTCTTTTCTCAACTTTTGAAATGTTTTTAAAATGTTTGTAAAATAGTCTGCTAAGAGAACACAGGTGACTTAGTAACCAAGTCAAGCTAATGAGTGACACACAGAGGCTTGCAGAGAAGAAAAATCAGTCTCATTCTCCCTGGGCAGATGCTGAACCACCTGCCTGTACCGGTTATAACAGAAAGCCTCCCTAAAAATGAAGCCAAGAGGTTGGGAACGCAGAAATGGAATAAGATTTTAGCAGCTACATAGGATTCGCCACATCTCAAGGCCATTAAACTCAATAATCAGAGTCAAAAAGTCAACTCTATTTTCCACGGTTTATATGTGAGAAATGGAAGCTCAAAATGACTCTCCAGAGAGAATGCATCCTCTCACAGCAAGGAGGATCTAGGGAACCAACACAAAATAATACTTGTATTCACCAAAGAGCCTTCTGGATTGAATAAATCCTCTCTGGTTGCATCTTTAACCGTGTACCTCAAATGCTGGTGAACAGGTAACTATAATTACCTAAATAATTACAGGTGGCTATAATTACATAAATAATTACAGGTAAGTATAATTACCTAAAGCAAATAGCATGCCTTCCTTCTCAAATGACACACACTTGAAGTTGTTTTTCTAATGGTGATGGTAGACTTATACAATTGCCTACACTTGTGACCTTGCTGTCCTTGTGGCCCACCAACGACTCACACCTGCACAGCGACCTGTTGCCTAGGATTGAGAATTCCACTTGAGGCCAGAATGAAGCAATGCTATACCATCTTCCCCATTCACGCCCCTTCCCTTACAGGCCCTTCCTGAAATCATGTAGTGTCTCTTCGTCAACAGCTAGTCACATAACTCACCAAATTACGTAATGTTCTCTATTCTTTCCCTGTCTCTGCTTTGCGGAGGTGGGTCGGGGGGAGGGGTGGAATTGCTAATATGAGCCTCCTGGGATGCCTTAGCGCTAATTGGGTGAAAGGTTCATTCCAACAAAACTCGTATCAGATTGAAAGGATCATTTCCCCACTGCCTGGAGAAGAATTGACTATGATGATCACCCCATCCTATAGTTCCTCCAGAGGGTTCAACATACAGAGGCCACATTGTGTCCATGGATGGGAGCATGGAAAGAAACCTTTAAAAGCTGGACCAAGAAAGGAAAGAAGACAGAAAAGTAGGAAGAAATCCTGATACTGGTGGAACCAAATGCCTCTGAAATTGTTTGGAAAGTAAAAGTTAAGAGGGAACTAATAAAAAGTCTGTAAAAATGAGATAAATTAAAAGAAAGATATGATAGAGAGACAGAAAAATAATATCCCTTAACAGTCTGTCAGCAAAATTTAAATTATACTTTAGGCAAGTGTTAGAATGCCTGCCTGTCCTATCCCTTCCCCTTCTCGTGAAATCTGGACCTGCCCACAAACTTAATAGACAGCAGGCCTCATACCCCCATTCCCTTTAGCGACTACTGACTGGGGCAAGGACAGAGAGCAGACTAGAAGGGGCCCTACACCTTGGTGGGCCAGATATCAGTTGAATTCACTCTCTGGAATTTGACCTCCTACCTGACTGGCTGCTGCTCCTCAGTTCTCTTTGGTGGCTCTCCTCCTCGTCTCCACTTCTAGATATCGGGGTACCCCAGAGATTAGCTCCAGGCCTCCTCTGCTCTATACACCTTCTCTCTCTGGGTGATTTTAGCTAGACCTCTGGCAAGATTTAGCTAATCTCCAGTCCTGACCTCTCCCCTGCTCCAGATTCAAATATCCAAGTAGCTGCTTGACAGATTCATTTGGAGACCTAGTAGGCACCTCAAAACTTAACGTGTCCAAAACATGAATTTATTTTCTCTCCTCCCTCACCCCCATCCTGATCCTTTCCCTGTCTTCCCTCATGTCTGCAAATGGCCACCCCATGCAACCAGTTGTTCTGGCAAAACTTAGTCATCAACCTCAATTTATCTTTTTTTTTTATCACACCATAACCAACTCATCTACAAATCCTGCAATATCCCTACTCAGCCCCTTCTCGCCAACTCCACTGCCACCACCCTAATCCCAGCTGCCATCACCTCTCAAGGGGATTACTGTAATAGTCAGCTACCTGGTCTCTTTACTCCTACTCTTGCCCCTCTACATTCTATTTTTCACACAGCCACCACAGTGATCTTTTAAAAATGTGAATCATGATCAAATGTAACTCCTCAACTTAAGACCCTTCCAATCAATGGCTTTTATTTCGCTTAGAAAAAAAGTCCAAATGTCTGACCATATTACAAGTCCCTTTGTAAGATGTCCCTACCTCTTGCCTCTCAGACCTCAAATCCCACTACTCACCCCTAATTCATTATGCTCCAGCCACCGTGACTTCTTGCTAATCTTTCAAAGCATCACCTTCACTCCTCACACACGACCTTGACTCATGCTGGCCTCTTTGCCTGGAATTGTCTTCCCCAGATCTTTGCATTGCAGGCTGTGTCCATGATTCAAGTCTATTCAAATGCTCCTTCGGCCACTTTCTTTAAAGCTGCATGACATTCCCCCATCCAATTACCTTATTACCTTATTTTATTTTGCATTCACTCATCAGTATCTGAAAGTGCACTGTTTATTGATTGGTTTGCTTTTTATCTGATTATTGCCTGAACCTTCCACAGGAGACCAGGGCTTAAAACAGTGCCTGGAGCACTGTAGGCACTTATTAACACTTGGTAAATGAAGGAATATGAGTCTTAGCATCTACAGACAGTCAGTGATGAGTTCTAGACTGCAGAGATCAGAAACATGCTTGAACCTAGTGGAGGAAGCCGGCTGAGAAGATACAGAGAAGCCAGAAAACTCCTGCCACTGGAGACCACCGCTTCATTTCTAGTCATTTCCTGCTGCAGTTCCCATGAAGGCTGGCTGCGTTGTAATACCTGTGTCTGGGAGTTCGCCGTGTCCTTTCCGTGAAACCCCCTTTACCTGAGCTAGCTTCAGTGAGCTTTAGCTTTGTGCACACAAACAGCACTGAGTAACAACTTAGACCAGACACTGCAGAGCTACCAGCCAGCCTTGTTATTTGTTTCTTTTCTAACCCCAAAATAGTAAATGCATCCTGGGTAAGTGAGCTGGACCAAAAAGGACACTCTGCACAACCACCGTATTTTCCCCGTTTTATAGGGAGAGAAACTGAGACCCACAGTTGTATGTGTCTTTCTCATGACACCTGCTAGCACCTGGCAAAGTCAGAATTTGCAAATAGGAAGGATGAGCACCTCCTGTCATGGAACATGATCTCTATACACGGAATCCACTCTTTTGGAAGGCAATCACATGACAGCCTTTGCTGTCTATAAAGGGGGAATTATAAACGACTCTGTTGCCCATAACCCAGTTTTTATTAACTACGGCTTTAAAGTGTCAATGTGCATTTCTTTAAGAGGTTATGGGCATAGCAACAAGGAGCCCTATCTATAGCAACAACTGCTGTCATTTTAACAGTCCTTTTCTCACGCACCTCCCACAGCTAATCACTTGACAGCTTTAAATGAATTTGAACTGCAATACATAATTAATAAATTCAATTATTTTCTCTTTGCACATCTGAACACATAAAGCAATCTGCCAACATTTAAGGAAATCCCATCATGCTACAAAGTGTAAAGTCATATTTCAGGAAGTGAGAAATTAAGACACAAGGATAATGGCAAATTTGCCCAAATATTATAAGGCACATCCAGCAAAGTGCCACAGAAACGAGGCAGAACTACTGATTCTTCTGCCTCCAATTATTCAGGCCTTGTCAAATAACATGGAAGACCTGATTGCAAACACACAGCCATTTCACTGCACTTCTCAAGCCTTTTTAATAAAAATAGATCCCTGCTGCCACTTACCTTCTTAAAAAAAAAAATCCGCCCAAGGAAATATAATTCAGTTATCTTCCAATGACTTCATGTGAAAGGTTAATGGCACGGTGTGCTGTTGGCAGCCAGCAGTGTTTGCTATTTCGACTTCTCACTTAAGAGTTCCATTATTCTGTACAACCCCAAGCAAATGCCTTTATTTAAACCACCTCCAACCGACCTTTATAGCTTAATGCTAGGTTCATCTTGACAGCTTCCTACAAGCATTCATTTCAAGACTGGCCTGCAGAATTACCCAAAAACAATATACCATGGCACACCACATTTTTTCAGATAGCACAAAGGGAGCGAGAGGCAGGCCAAGTATTTTACTGCAGATTTTAAGTGTTGGCTCCTGGGCAAACTATCATTCTGTTCCTGTCAGAGCTGGTCATAGAACTTCAGGGGACCCCAACCCCATGGGATTAACGTATTCTTCTTGTCAGGGGTTGGTTAGGGAGAAGGAATTTAACAGGTGTTCCCACTCGTCAAAGAGAAAGCCTTTGGAGATTCATTTTACTCAGAAGGAAGGCTCTCAAACAAAAGTGTGGGCTCTGGGGAACCTCTGGGAACACTAAATGTTCTGTGAACACTCTGCATGGTGGGCATGAGGGCTTGGGGCTCCCATAAAAACTGATTGCAAGGAGACAGAAGGGCTGGCATGTGTCATACCTAATCAATGGTTCTTAAATTATACAAGACCAGTGGGCTCCGAGGCTCCAGCTGGTCTGGGTCTCCAGCCCACTCATTTAATAGTGAGGCGAAGCCTCTTAGAGTGTGCAAAGGCCTGGGGGTTTGAGACATGGGACAAGTTTTGATGCCAAAGAAGGTTTGAAGGAAACTTTTTGTTTGGTTGGTTGGGGTTTTTCTCCCCCAAAGTGTGGTGTTCCGGCCCACCTGCATCATAATCGCCTGCAGCACTTTGTGAATGTTCCGATTCATGGACCCCCTCTTTTTACCTTCTGAATCGAATTCTCTGGGAGGTGGCTTTGTACAAGCTCCCCAAGTTCGAGAACTACTCCCTTAAGAATAGAAGTAGTAAAAGGGTTCTTTTATGACCCTTTCTGTTGGTGGCTCTTCTCTTATTGTCAAAAACAAACAAAAACGAAAAGAACAAAATATTCAAGCTTTTAATAATGTTAGAAAACGTACTGTTTATCATAATGTCAAAAAATCACATGACCACAATATAACCAGCCTACAACTGGGTCTGCTTAGAATTCAAATATATTTACACGTTATTTTTGAGGTTAAACCTCTTTAATGAGTCATTTTGTTTTCACTGTCTCAACAAAGCCCTTTTCATACAGAAAATTGATCCTTAATGTCATTGGTATCACACTGATGGAAATAAAAGTATGCTGTGGCGCAAACGGGCCCTGGGCTTCAAAACAGTTCAGCTCATTTATGCCTATTTCTGATTTAAGTCGAGGAGCATTCAAATAATGGTAAAAAGCCCACTGGTTTTGCGCATGCGCACTTTACCTCTTCCGAACTCTGCAATTCTCCCATTAGTTCAGTCCATCAGCCAGCAGACTTAAGCCAGGCATCGTGCTGACATTTAAAGATGATTCCTCTTTCGTCATAAGAAGAAACACAGAACATCATTTGATAAACATAAAAATTAAAGAGCTCGCTGGCAGCCCCTTTACAAGGCACTGGAGAAACCCTGGGTTGGGCACAACTGGTGCTTTTACCAACACAAGCCTAAGGGACCCCTCCGGCTGCTGGATTAGCCCTAAAGGCAACCATTTGGTTTACTGGTGTAAATATGAGCTATTAATGTCTGGTGGTGCATTAGAGTGGCCCCAACCTACTGCTTTGCCTTGTAACAATCACACAATGAAAAGAGCAGAATTGAGTGTTGTATTTACACTGCCTGTCTAAATCTGGTTTCATAGTCCAACATCCCCCTCGCCCCTTCCACAAGGATACTCATTAATGCTGCCACAACCAAGTTAGTGGCTTGTTTTCTACCTCTAAGAGTGCAAAAAGCAATAAAAAGTGTCAGTATTTGTCCTGAGAGACTTTCTTTTGGTGCTTATTATTCTCAAATAATAGCCCTTTCAATGGGCAGTTATTTGAGAAGTAAAGCTCTCTTTTTTTTTTTTTTTTTTTTTGAGACGGTGTTTCACTCTGTCACCCAAGCTGGAGTGCAGTGGTGCAATCTCAGCTCACTGCAAAGCTCTGCCTCCCGGATTCACGCCATTCTCCTGCCTCAGCCTCCTGAGTAGCTGGGACTACAGGTGCCAGCCAAAAGCTCTCTTTAAAGGTATGATTGACACCTGAGCTCTCTGTCCTTGCCAGAAATTGATACAAATGAACAAATGAAAGGAGCTTCTTATTGCAAATTTTCCCAGGATCCTTCTCCAACTAAAATACATGTGGCGCATCCACAACCATTCACTTCCAACTCCCATTCCAGATGGTCAAATATGCAGCATCCACAAATGCCCCACATAGAAAACTTTCCCCTATGCATTGTTTAACATTTGCAATTACTACTTCCTCAGTCATGGCTGGAATCATTATTTTTCTTTATGTTAGAGCATCAGGAAAGAAGTCACCAGATTTTTAAAATTGAAAAAAAGAAACAGGAGGGAGTTTTCAAGACCACATGGTGGTTAAATAGAAGCCTATTCGCTTCAGAAGATTTCCTGGCCATAAGACACTGAGCTCTCCCCCACCGCAGGGCGCAACTGTAATGGGTCTGCAAATTCAGTTTAGCATTAGGTCTGCCTCTCAGTCCCTGGCCGAGGCCATTCCTACCAGGGTTCTGACTCAGATAATTTTCCAGTCCATGGGTGAATAATGCAACAGAGAGCTCAGAACAAAAAGAAGAATTACTACTAAGATGCAAACATCTCCTCTACCTAGTTCCAAAAGGGCAAAAGAAAAGTCAATTTGTTTCACTCCTTGTATTTATTAACAGTGATTTTTCCTTCAGTAGATAAGGAATGAAAAAATAACTACAGGAGGCAACACTCATAAAAGCAAAATATAACCTCCGTGTCTTCCCCATGGATGAGTTCATAAAACCTGACTCAACCCTAAAATGGTAACTGGCTCCATAACTTTGACTCTGAAATTGTCTAATTAAATCTACAAACTCAAGCCAAGAAGCCCTTTTTCTTGAACTGAAATAATTTATGAATAGCAGACCAGTATTTCAAACCAGCTCAGCATGATTTTGGCTTATCTTTGGCAATAAGCAGAGCATTCTAGAACACCCTATAAGCCTTCCCATAACCAGTTAAAGCTTGATGGCTGCAATTATAAATATAAAAGAAAGATGAAATGCCTCTGTGAATGGGAATAATGAACCTTTCCTGTGTAGAAGCTTAGATTACAACTGCGTGATCCAACACAAGGCTAAAGGGTTCCTTTATTCTTTTTATCTTTAAGTTTTTAAAAAAATCAGACTAACATGTATGTATTATTAAAGTCAAAGAGCACTCAGCCTGGAAACAAAAAGAGAAGCCAATTTTGCTCCATCCCTATCCTCTCCCAGTCTCATTCCCTCCAAGTAGGCACTCTCAACTCGATTTAGCTATTCTCTATGATCATAATCTCCACATTTTTACATTAACTCTTTCATTGCCATTGTTTCCTTTTTCCATTTAGACACTATCTACTTCCTGCTGTCAAAGAGTATCACCTAGCTGTTGCATTACTTCCTCCCATTTTCTGACCCCACCATCACCTCTGTATAGTCACATCGCTATTTTGATTAAAGCAATACAGTATTTACATTGTTACGACTATGATTCCAGACAGCTTTGACCAAATTCTGCCTCCACCAGGCACTGGGTATGTAACCTTGTACATCATTTTCAACAAATGTAAAATGAGTATTCACACCTACCTCATGGGCCTGCTGTGAGGGTTAAATGAATAATTATGTGCCAACATTTACACAGTGCAGGTGCAGACTGAGCACTCTCTAAATGCACAGTCAGGATAGATTTCTTTTCTTGTTCATGCCTTTTCTTTTGCCCTGGCCTCATTTTTCATTTACTTAATTTTCTACATTACTTTCACTTATGTATCCTGAAAACAAAACCCTAAAATTTCTTTTATTACAGATGTTGTTACCACTAGGGAATGTATTCGAATCACACAGCACCAAAGTAGGGCAGTGGCCGCGAATCTGTATGAGTCTGCAGCAACTTCACTTCTTGCCTCCTCAGAAGAAATAATTTGACTGAAGGGCATAAGGCAAAGTGAGAGACTGGGGCAAGTTTTAGAGCAGGAATGAAAGCTTGTTAAGAAGTTTAGAGCAGAAACAAAAGGAAGTCAAGTACACTTGGAAGAGGACCAAGGGGGCGACTTGAGAGAGTCAAATGCATGGCTTGACCTTTGACTTGGAGTTTTATATGCTGGCATGCTTCCAGGGTTTATGCCCCTTTTCCCCTGATTCTTCCCTTTGTGGGGTGTTGTCTGCCTGCTCAGTGGCCTGCCAGCATTTGGGAGGGGCCCCACGCGCAGTGTGAAATTGTACACATGCTCACTTGAGGCGTTTTTCCCTTACCAGCAGAGTGTTCCCAGAAGAAGGTCATATACCAGATAAACTCCACCATTTGGCCTCTTAGTCCACAAGCTTGAACCCGCCCAACTCCGGAGAGCTTATCAGGAAGCTGCTGAGCACCACTTTCAAGTGTTTTCTATCTATTGGAAGACTACCTTTCCCTGGTGCTGCCTGCAACCAATTATTATTTTAGAGAGATAGTTTAACAAGTGCCTGACCATCACCTGATGGTCTCCTGACTTTCCCGGTTGGGTTGGTGGGGTGGGGTGGGAAGAACAGAAGTTCTGGGAAAATGAGTAAAATTCACAATGGGTGGTTGGCAGGAACTTGTCTTGTTAAGAAATCTGCAGGTGTCCATATCTTTTGATTTGCTAGTCAATTTCCCCACAGAGCTATTCCCGCATTCCTGCAGGGTCTGTACATGCACACGCCTGGTTGGAGGGAAGGCAAAAAGTCTCACCCTAGATCTTCACTTAACTTGGGGTGTCTCAACCACAACACTATTAATATTTGGGGCCAGGTAATTGTTTGTTGTGGGGATGTCCTGTGCATTGTAAAATATTTAGCAGAACTCTGCCATCTACCCACTAGATGCCACTAGGAAACTGCCACCCAATTGTGAAACAACAAAAAATGTCTCCAAACATTGCCAAATGTCTTATTTGTCCCATATCTGGGAGTTCCCAGTCACCCTGTCTAGACAGTAAACTCCTATCTATGCAGAATAAACAGTACTTCCCTAGCATGATGACAGAAGAGAGGGGATCTTTTTTAAACAAATCTTCCTATCAACCCTACCTTTAGAAGTATCTAGTGCTGGCTAGGCATGGTGGCTCATGCCTGTAATCCCAGCAATTTGGGAGGCCAAGGCAGGCAGATCACCTGAGGTCAGGAGTTCAAGAACAGCCTGGCCACCATGGTGAAACCCAGTCTCTACTAAAAATAAAAAAAATTAGCTGGGCATGGTGGCAGGTGCCTGTAATCCCAGCTATTCAGGAGGCTGAGGCAGGGAGAATTGCTTGAACCCAGGAGATTGCAGTGAGCTGAGATTGCATCACTGTGCACTCCAGCCTGGGTGACAGCAAGACTCTGTCTTTAAAAAAAAAAAAAAAAGTATCTAGTGGCACCAATTTTGTGGCAAAAATCAGCTTGCTTATAATTGGCTTTAGGCTTTTAACCAAGCAGAAAAAGCTAAAACTCAAGTCAATTACCATTCATCCAGCTGCCTTCCATATTTCAAAATTTTGTTGACTCTCAAATATAGTCATCTGATTTCCTATTTTCTTTGTCCTTATGAATTTATGCTGCTTAATCTTTTCTCCTGACATTTTTGCAGTGTTAAGGATGGGAAAGAGTCAACAGTAAACATTGCATTTGGGTACCATGTTTAAAACATATTTAAATTTGGACACCTAAAATTTCTCAATTATTTCTCAAATTCTAAATTTGAGAAATTAAAAAAGCTAACAATTCTCATACGGGCAAGGAAAACATCACTTGAGCATTGCTCATCTGAGTGCACAAGACTGTACAGGTCTTTTGTGCACATTTTATCAAAATACCAGAGTGAATGATTGGAAAAATATATGGAATTACAAATATTGCACTAAGACTAAACCAGGACAAAAATATCACAATTCAGGTCAGGTGATGTTGGGGTTATTTTGAGATTAAACAAACCTGTAGAACAGAGCCCTCTTATTCCCAATGAATCTAATGTAACCATTCTTTTTCCATATTAAAGATGAAATTTGATATCTCAGAAAGACATATCTATACCATCATTAGCTCCCAAAGTGGCTCAAAGAATCTGTCCACCTAAATCCAGCCACTTCTCTCCATACCCATAATTACCCTCCTCTTGAATCAAGTTACTATCATCTCTTGCCTGGACTCCTGTCTAGTCTGCCACTATTCAGTCCAGTCCAATCCATCCTCTATAAGTGTAATTTCTTCAAGGAGCATATATAATCATTTCACATGCTCCCACACCTCACCCCTGTCAGAGGTGTTTGAACCAGAGCAAATCCTTCTTGAATAGGGGCTTGGTATAAGGAGGCTGAGACCTACTGGGCTGCATTCCCAGACTGTTAAAGCATTCAAAGTCACAGGATGAGATAGGAGATCAGCACAAGATACAGGTCTTAAATATATTGCTGATAAAACAGGTTGCAGTAAAGAAAAGCCAGCCAAAACCCACCAAAACCAAGATGGCAATGAGAGTGACTTGGTTGTCCTCACTGCTACATTCCCATTAGTGCCATGACAGTTTACAAATGCCATGGCAACATCAGGAACTTACCCTATATGGTCTACAAAAGGGAGGTGTGAATAATCCACCCCTTGCTTAGCATATAATCAAGAAATAACCATAAAAATGGGCAACCAGCAGCCCTCAGCACTGCTCTGCCTATGGAGTAGCCATTCTTCATTTCTTTACTTTCCTAATAAACTTGCTTTCATTTTACTCTATGGACTCACCCTGAATTCTTTCTTATGTGAGATCCAAGAACCCTCTCTCAGGATCTGGACTGGGACTGCTTTCCAGTAACATCTTTCTGGCAAACCATGGAAGGGACTATAGTGAGGAAACCCCCACACCCAAACGCTAATTTTGGGTAAGTGGTGGGGTCTGGTAACATCTTTCTGGCAAACCATGAAAGAGATGATACTGAAGAACACCCCACCCCCAACCCAAAGGAAATAGACTGCAGCACTGATTGGCCGACTTTGGGTAAGTGGTAGGGTACCCAGGTAAAGGATGGGATTGGGTTAGAGACCCAACTTAGGGGAGTTAGAGTCTCTCCTAAGACAGAGTGGGTTAAAGACTCCTCTTAATAAAAGGCAAGGACGCTTGACCAAACTTGGCTTTGAGGCCCAACTTAAGAAGGTTAGAATCCTTCTTAAGATTTAGAGGGTCAGTAAAGTCGCCTTTGACTAAGACCAGTTTTGGCACTATGGAATGTTAACTGCTATTCTCTTTGGATTAATCTGCCTTGCAGTCTTTGCTGGTGGATATGGGTGACAAAATTAGGGATGTACAGGACCATGGGACATGGGGAGTTTTTTCCTTCCCAAAAGGGGAAACTTGAGAGCTAATGGGACTGCTGGAAAAGATCCCTTCATGACTGACAAGCAGCTGCCTGAACTTTTGAGCAAGGGTGGGTCTTTCTCTGGCCTCCCTGAGCTCTTCACCTTCCCCACCCTGCCTTAGGCAATGCTTTCCTCTCTCTCTCTCTGCAAACTGGTTAAATGAATGGTAAAAAATTACTGTTTATCTCCTCTGTAAAGTTTTGATTATTGGGAAAAAAAGGATTTGTGAGGCTAATCTTAAGCTGTAGCAAATCTGTTGCGCTTTGTGCTATGAATTTGTCTTCCTATATCTTTCTGTCATAGAGAGGGTTACCTTAGGATAGAACATGGGCTTAGAACCCCATAAGCCCTGCTGTTCAAGATGGCCCAGGAAACTGGTCAGTCATGTCCTTGGGAGCTTGACCTTGTAACCATGTGGCCATGCTTTCTCTTTTCACAGTGGTGGCCCGGTTTCAGGGTTCAATTCTTGGCTTAGGGAGTGAGTTCTTCCTGATTTAATATCTGCATGACCTTTACCATTTTTTATTCTCTTCCCCTCCACAAACTGTCTTGAATTTCCTTTCTCAGAGTAACTGTGAGGTTACTTTTAGTAAAGTTTAAAAGCCAGAAATATTTGCCGTTTGGCCAGGCTAAAGATGAATATAAAAATTTCAAAAGAATGTTTCTAAAGAGTGCTATGGTTAAAAGTCAGCTTAATTAAAAATGGGTATTCAAGTTCTAACAGCCTGGAGTTCCTCGAGAAAAACACAGGAGGTGCCATAGATCCTGTTTTTGGGAAAAAAGAAAAAAAAAAAAAAAAGAACAACCTCTGTTTTCCTCATGGAACCCTAGAAATTAAAAGTAGATAGATCTCCAGGAATTAAAAGTAGATAGATCTCTTTCAAAATCTAAGGCTTTGTTCTGTTTTGCATTGCATTATCTGATGTTTTTGACTAAAACAAAAACAAAAAGAAGAAAACCTCTGTTTTCCTCATGGAACCCCAGGAATTAAAAGTAGATAGATCTCCAGGAATTAAAAATAGATAGATGTCTCTCAAAATCTAAGGCTTTGTTCTGTTTTGCATTGCATTATCTGACATTTTTGACTTTTGGGAACATCAGAAATTACTTCAAATTATGAGACAGCTCTGGTGTGTAATAACTAGGTAGGAAATGTCCTTTTGGGGATGGGCTGATTCCCTCTTTTTAGGATCCAGAATCTGATATAAAACTGGGACCCTTAATTTTGGGGGATCCGTTTTGCCTTCCAACTGTGTTTGCTTATTAGGTCATAAAAACTACACGCTTTCCTGGCCCTGGGGTCCACCCTGAAGCCAATAATTCCATTAAGAAATGGGCAAATAGGCCAGGCTCAGTGGCTCACGCCTGTAATCCTAGCACTTTGGGAGGCCAAGGCGGGTGGATCACGAGGTCAGGAGATCGAGACCATCCTGGTTAACACGGTGAAACCCCATCTCTACTAAAAAACACAAAAAATTAGCTGGGCGTGGTGGCGGGCACCTGTAATCCTAGCTACTTGGGAGTCTGAGGCAGGAGAATGGCATGAACCCAAGAGGCGGAGCTTGCAGTGAGCCGAGATCACGCCACTGCACTCCAGCCTGGGCAACAGAGCGAGACTTAGTCTCAAAAAAAGAAAAGAAAAGAAAAGAAAAGAAAAGAAAAGAAAAGAAAAGAAAAGAAAAGAAAGGAAAAGAAAAAAGAAAAGAAAAGAAAAGAAACTGGAAATGAAAAATATTACAACTACTAGGTCTTCTTCTGTCTGTCTGTATATTTCTATATGTTGTGTGTGTAGTGTTTATATATGAAAGAGCTTTAATTGGCTTAAGAATAATAAGAGCTTAAATATTTTAAAAGAAAAGTAAAAAAGCATAATGCCTTTTAGTTCACATGACTTTAGTACTCTTTGGAAAATAAAAACAGTTTTACATGGAAGGTGTGTAAAGAAAGTGAAAGGTGGTTTTGGTAAAAAAATTATAAAAAGTAATGGGAATGTGGATTTCTGGCCTAAACTAAAGGATTAAAGGGTTGTTTTAAGTTAGATAGGATAAAGCTGAATGTTTAAACAAGTTTTAGAAGGTTTGTGAAAAATTAATCTCATAAAAGAAATTCTGTGTGAGAACAAATTGGCTAAAGTTAAAGGGGTATTCAGTTTTTCTGTAAATTAAACATTGGAATAAAAGCACAACAGGTTTTTCTTAAAGCACTAATCTAATCTGCTCTTTAATAAAAACTTATAAAGTGTTATAAAAGGTTTATAAGAATCTTTTGGTCAAACTGATTAAAATTGGATAGATTTGTCTATAAGGTTTTATTAAAAATTGGGGTTGACATTAACAGTTTACATAACAGGTTGACATGACACTAATATAAAGGTGAAAATGGGCTTATTTGGTACAAAAATCATATAGAAAGCATTGTCAAATATGAAATAGTGTTTGGCTTTCTTTAGGTTGTATTTGCATAAATGTGTTATTGGTATGTGTTCCAAAATTATGAGAAACTCCTATAATTCTGATATGACTTAGTGTATGTTATCAATAGTTATAATTGTTATGTGAAATTGTTACATACCACAGAAGTAACCAAATTTCCTTATTAATTGTGGCTTTAATAGTGGCTGTCCTAAAACTTTTTGCCATCCACAGATGATTATTATCTTGTGTTGATCCTCTTCAAAAGGTGGTTTATAATCAGCTACAGGACTTTGACAGACATTCTTAAATGCAAGTTTCTGATAACTTTGGAGACTGTGAGATTAGAATAGAGGAAAAACTTTCAAGACTCTCATGGAGAGCTCAAATATTTATGACAGAACAGGAGTTCTGTTCAAGCAGAACAGGAGTTAACTGCATGGACTGAACTAATAAAAAACTGAAGTAATCTTTTATTTACTTTTTTGCTTAAAACGTTGCTAAATCTTTTTGTTTTCCAGAGCCAAGGAAACTTTTCTTTTGAGCTATTTATAGCTTTTAACAACTGAGTAAAGTATGCTTCTGTGACAAAATTTCGAGCACATTTGTTTCTCTCTACCCGATTTCTCCAGAATTTGGAAACCAGTTGTGAGTATTCTTAACTTATGGCAATATAGTTATTTGCATCAGTACAATAAGAATCTTTTTTCTTTTGTAATAGGACACAATTGGAGAAACCGGTTATTTTACCAAGGTGTTGTGTGGAATGGTGTGCTTTCCTTTAAGGAATCAAACTTGACTTGAGCCAACATAGAGCCATTAGAAGCCCCTTGGGAAAACTGGTCTCACACCTTGTCTACAAACCATGTACAGGGTTCCTGACCTGTGGTAAGTAAAAAATGTCACTTTCTAACAGGCCCAGGAGCCCCAATTTATCTTGGGACCTCAAGAGGAGAGAAGTTTACCCAACTCATAGGTATTTGAAGGTACAAACCCACAGCTGGGCTTGGCTTAAAAAAAAAAAAAAGTCTTATCTGAGATTCTGTCTATGGAACAGAGTTCCATCGAAGTCAATTTAAAGAGCTTAGGTGAAAAATAATTATTCTTGCTGCACTTTATACAAGTAATCATGCCAAGTGTAATAAAGCAAATCAGTCTTACCAGGATTTGTTGTTAGTAAAAATGGGAAACTGGAGAAGAAAAAAAGAAAAATTATATTTCAAGAACTATGGTATACCTGTTATTAGATTTTAGTCTTAGTTGTTTTTGAGTTTGTTTCTGCAATTTAGGCTAACCTTGCTTATTGCTGTGAACCAACCAGTGATCTCTGACTGATGCTCAGAAGAAACAAGAGGGATGGGTAATGTAAAAATCTGAATCAATATTCTAATTCTGGGCACATTGTAATCATCTAGCAACCCCATATCAGCATGGTTTCACAGTTGGCCAGTTCATAAGCCTTCTTATTTAGTTTCTTCGGATAATTTTACTTATTTTGCCTTACTGTTGTAGAATATAGTGTTGTTGTACTCTGTGTAGGAATGCAGGATAAGCTTACTGAATGTTTTCTTAAATTGAACAATTATTAATCTTCCAGATATCACCTTTTGTCAAACCTTGGAGTTATGAATGGCCCTCACCATACTGATGCTTTCTGACTGAGCTCCTCTCTACCCTGAACACAAGAGACCCTAATAGTTAGGCAGGAATATCATTGCCCCTATTCAGCCTGAAGAAGTTACAGAAGATGAATCTTTGTCCCTTTACAACCCTTAGGATTAAGGGTTCTCTTATAAAAGGGAGGGGGAAAATGTCAGGGGTGTTGGTACCAGAGCAAATTCATCTTGAATAGGGGCTGGGTAAAATGAGGCCGAGATCTCCTGGGCTGCAATCCCAGACTGTTAAAGCATTTTATGTCACAGGATGAGATAGGAGGTTAGCACAAGATACAAGTCATAAAGACATTGCTGATAAAATGGATTGCAGTAAAAAAAAGCCAGCCAAAACCAAGATGGTGATGAGAGTGACCTGGTCGTCCTCACTGCTACACTCCAACCAGTGCCATGACAGTTTACAAATGCCATGGCAACATCAGGAACTTACTCTGTGTGGTCTACAAAGGGGAGGCATGAATGATCTACCCCTTATTTAGCATATAATCAAGAAATAACCATAGAAACTGGGCAGCCAGCAGCCCTCGAGGCTGCTCTGCCTATGGAGTAGCCATTCTTTATTCCTTTACTTTCCTAATAAACTTGTTTTCAGTTTACTCCGTGGACTCGCCCTGAATTCTTTCTTGTGTGAGATCTAAGAACCCTCTGCATCAGGACCCCTTTCTGGTAACACTCCCAACTTAAAACTCAGTGGCTTCCCACTGCTCTTAGTAGGAAGACTGAAGTCCTTAATATGCCTAACATATCCCCACATGTCTGGTCCCTGCCTCACTTCATAATGTGCTTCCTCTTGCTCCCTGTGCTCCAGTCACAGCAACAGCCTTTTTCCATGCTCCTCCCACATTGACCTTCCCTTTGTACTATTCCTTCTTCCTGGAATGCCTGGAATTACTGGAATGCTATTTACCCACACATCCCCTTCAACTAGTTATTTCCTACCTATCCATCAAATCCCAACTCATCCATGGAGTCAGCAGCCTTCCTTAGTTCTACAATTAAGACAGTTCCATTTTTTGCACCTCTCACATCATTCCTTGTTATCACAATAGGAATTCTTCATGTCTTCACGTGCTTCTTTGACTTATGCACCTCTACCCCTCCACTGGACTATAACTATATGAGAGCAGGGACTATGTCTGTCTCCCTCATTGCTCTAACTGTAGAGCTTTGCACATTGCCAGATATTTAGTAGGCACACAAAAGTCACTATTTACACCTGCAGATCCAGCTTCTCAGGAGGCTGAGGAGGGAGGATCACCTGAGCCCCGTGAGGTTGAGGCTACAATGAGCCATGATCACACCACTGCACTCCAGCCAGAGCAACAGAGTGAGACCCTGTCCCCAAACAAAAAAAAAAAAGTCACCATTTGTTGTATAAATGAATGACTTCACTAAATGCTGATGAATTAAAGAACTATCCTAGGTGCTCTAGAAAGAACTACTCTTTTTGTTCTTTAAGAGTGACTGTTTTGGGGTCTGAATCATAGTTTGATTAGACAGTAGGAAATGCTTTTCATCATGAAGGGGGTTATCAAATGCATTGAGAGAACTGACTCAGAGATTGCTAGCTGCCAACATATCCCTTCTCTCCTAACTACATTATTGAGTAGCAAAGTGCCCAGCTAAAAATATTTACATTCCCTCAGCTTTCCTTAAAGGTAAGTATGGTTGGTAAGATTAAAAAACAGAAACAGAAGGTAGGCTTTGGGTAAAGATCCTCAAGAGGATTGACTCAGCTGGGAGGGATGGCCCTTTGCCTCTTTCTTCTTTTCTCCATCTTTCTACCTGGAACATTGGCTTGACCCCCAAAAGCCATCTTGGACTATAAGGCTGTCTTAAGAACAAAAATATGCAGTAAACATGGAACAGAAAACCACAAGTTTCCTGGGTCCCCAGTGACCAAAACATAGCCATACATTCCTTGGTCTTACTACCTGCCAGTATTTTTTCTAAGAGCAAATAAAACAAATCCTGTGCTTTTGAGCCACTGAAGTCAACTCTCTACCTTGCAGTCAAACACAATTCCTAACTGATGTGACAGTTCATGAAAAGAAACAAACTCTGCCCTTAAATAGCTTAATATCCTACAAATTCCTGAAGATAAGATAGATGAGCCCAGAGTGGCAAGAATTCATCAGGGTTAATCAATTCCAATCACATCCCTAAGGCAATTATTTATAAATGAGCCCAGGTATTTGAGTATCTATAAAGTATCCAGTGACGGACATTTCACCACCCCGTTTATGATGAAAGGAATTTCCTGTTGTATATCCAAAATTATCAATCACACTCCAAAAGGATCACTCTTCAAATACAAAACTTAGATGATGTTCAGACTGGCTAATAACCTCAATATTAGCCAGAGAGTTTTTACTTCTAAATTCTATTAAGAATACGATGAAATTTGCAACTTTATTTACATGAAATCAGCTCAATTTAAAAGGGAAGTAGGAAATAGCATTAAATGAGCACTTAGTCTGTACCAGGCACTGTACCAGATGCTTGGTATAACTCGTCTTATGTGAACCTCCTAATAGCTCTGTAAGGTAGATACTGTACTCATTTTATAAATAAGGAAACTGAGGACCAGAAAAGGGAAGTGATCTGCCTAAGGTCTCTCAAACAAGTGCTAAGGCTGGGATTTAAACACATCTGCCTCCACATCCTGACTATTTCCACTACTCCATTCTGCTTCGAAGCCAGCGATTGTTAGTATCTTGAGTGTGTGGTCGAGATCTCACCAAATTCTATTAATGAGCAAATTCTCTTCTTCATGGGATTTACAGTAAGACATTCTTATGGGCTGAATTTTATCTTCCAAAGTCCTAACCCCTAGTACCTGTAAATGTGACCTTATTTGGAAAGAAAGTTTGATAGATGTAATCAATTAAGATGAGTTCATACTGGATCAGGGAAGTCTCTCATTCAATGATTGGTGTCCTTATAAAAGGGAAATCTGGACCCAGACACACAGAGATAAGAATGTCATAGGAAGATGGAGACAGAGATTGGAGTGATGTGTCCACACGACAGGGAACACAAAGGATTGCTGGAAACCACCAGAAGCTAGGGAGATGCAAGAGAAGAGTCTCCCCTAGAGCCATTGGAGGGAACAGGGCCCAGCTGGCATCTGATTGCAGGCTTCTAACCTCCAGAGAACTGTAAGGGACTACAATTCTGTTGTTTTATGCCACTCAATTTGTTCTAATTTGTTGCAGTAGCCCTGGAAAACAGAGAAGTTAGCTTGGACTTCAGCCTGCCTTGGCTTTAGCAATAATGTATGTTTTGTTGAGTATAAAGTAAGGCCTGTGTCACATGATATGAGGGTGGTACAATGGTCAAATGGAGCTGGGAATGTGTCCAGTACTTCCTCCTGCCCCATCCAGGAAGACACTGAGAAGGGTGCGAGAGATAGAGGGTGGCAGATGGAGTGAGGGAGGCAGGACCACATGTGGTGGGTGGCTTGTGCTAAAGAACTGAGCTGGGCCAGTGAGATGTGAATAAAGAACACGTGTTCTGATGGTGAGGCAGGAGCCCTTGTTACTTGATCTAAAGAACTGAACACCTCATTTTTTTCCAATTGCCCAAAATGAGGCCATAAAAGGTAAACCAACTTGGACCTGTGTTTTGATTTTCAGCATCTGTTAGGCTCGGACCAGCTAAAACCCATTGACTAGGGACTGGCTCCAATTTTATATTTTATACAATGCCAAGGACATTGTTAGTGGGTTCATTAAAAGGTTCAGTTAACTGACGCAAATGCTTAGAAGCATTGGGGAGATAATTACTCAACATGTACACCCTGAAATGTATGAAATTATTAATAATACAAACTCAAGTCAATATTCTTGTTAAAATGAAACTAAGTAGGAGATAATGGAAGTGAAAGGTATCTGAGTCTGTTTTTTTCATTATTTGGCTTACCTCATGGTGGAAGCACCCATTTCAAAATAGTTTCTAAATGTATGTGTATAAACATTTCAAAGACAATAATTGTAACAATAGTTATAACATCCTGTTAGACTAGTCATCTTTCAACAAAGCCAGTAAGCTCAAAAAAAAAAAAAAATAAATCTTGCCAAAGCTTCTCTCTTATCAAGGTGAACAACTAATTCCAGTTTACCTAGGAACATCCCAGGTTTAGTCCTAAAGGTCCTGCATCCCAGGAATCTCCCCAGGCCTGGGTAAACCTGAACATTTGTCCCCCTGCCTCTAATAAAGAAGAGTATGGTCACATGAGTAGGCACTAAAGGGCAGGAAACTGATCCAAAGATCTAAAAGGTAAATTCAAAGAAGAATCTTATGGGGTAAATACTGGTCCAAGGGATGAGGCTAAAACAAGGCCAGCAGGCTGAAGAGCAAAGATCAATTTTCAAGAGCACTCACACTGGCTTCTCACAACCACAGGGTTGGTTTCTTCTAAGGCCTCTCTCGACTGTAGGTGGCCATCCTCTCCCTGTGTCTTCACGTTGTCTCCCCTGTGTGTAACTGTGTCCTAATCTCCTCTTCCGATAAGGACACCAATATTGGATTAGGGCCCACCAGGACTGAGGCAGAAAAATAGGGTCTGGAGGCAGGGAACCTAAGGCCATTTCATGCTGACTTCCTAGAACTGAATTGAAAGGAAAATCCTAACTTTCCAGCCTAAGTAACAAAAGAACCAGAGACTACTCCCTTTGCAAACCCCCACCTTTTCTGCACAGCAGATGGGAAATTGAAAGTACCTGTGATTGGTTGATTTTTGCAATCAATCAGACATTTGTATAGGAGTGTGAACTTTGAAACTTGACTTCAGCCTCTGGTTGGTTGCTTTCTGCAACCAATTAGACTGATGGCAGGCCACCACTTCCTTTACATGAGGTGAGCACCAAGTGGCCAATGGGAAACCCCTAGAGGGTATTTGGACCCAAGAAGATTCTGTATCCAGGCTCTTGAGCCCCTATGCTGGGGCCCACTCCCACCCTGTAGAGTGTGCTTTTGTTTTCAATAAATCTCTGCTTTTGTTGCTTCATTCTTTCCCTGCTTTGTTTGTGCATTTTGTCCAATTATTTGTTCAAAACGCCAAGAACCTGGACACCCTCCACTGGTAACAAGATGACCTCATTTTACCTTAATTACCTCTTTAAAGACCCTATCTTCAAATATAGTCACATTCTGAGGTACTAGGGGCCTAAGACTTCAACACATGAATTTTAAGGGGAAAGATACTGAACATAGTGGATGACTTCTGGGAAATACAATTACAGCCCTGAAAACATGAGCATCACCGGAAGTCATGTATGTTAGAGATTTAAGAAGACCAGCAGTTCCCAGATAGCTTACCTACATTTCATAGTATTCGCTTACCTAAGTCCCACAGCCTAAACATTTTTAAAAAGTGAGACTAACAGTTAGGAACCACAGAGGAACTAGCACAGAAGGAAAAAAAAATAGTGAATGGCATCTAACATTCACGCTGCACTTGATAGTCTGTGAGCATTTTCCACCTATTATTTCACGCATCTGTACAACAAGCCTGTAAGCCAGGGTCCTTACTCACAACCAAAGGCCCCCACACCCAGGTCCAACCATGTGGGTGCTTAAGTGCATGGTGATCGTATTATTTCTTGCTCTTGGCTTTGTGCTGTGTGGCTTGCTCTGTGGCTCATCATAAGATATTTATTCCAGATCCCTTCCCGGTGAAACATGTAGATGCTGTTTCATCAGAAGTTGCGTGGGTCATGAAGTCCAAGGCCAGCAGTTCTGGATGCCTCCATGAAGCTGGATATTGCTTACTTGTTAGCATTCCTCTCTGGCAATCATCAATAACCTCTTTTCAAAAGTACTTCCTTATACAAGACTCTCATCAACTGATTTCATCATTTTTAGCACTGAAACCTTGGTCTTCCTGCTCTCTGCTCTGACAGCATCTGTCTGATAACCTGAGAAATCAAAGTTTCACCCCTGAAACTAAACAGGCCATTATTTCCTAATTTTAAATAATGACATGACAAGCCTTCACCCTATCTCTTTATTTCTTATTTCCTTGAACTCTCCCACCCTCACCAGCAGCCAACACAAATCACAATGTAATGCAAACGCCAGGCCACAGAACACACTGTGAATCGGACAGTTTCAGAAGACGTGATTCACACAATGTGCACGGCACTTCCTGCACAGCCATCTCTGTGCCCCTGCAAAGGGCATGTGGCATGAGGCAGTAAAATAAGTATAGTCTGTGTTTGGGTATGAAAGGTGGTGGGTGGGGCATGAATACATCCAAGATATGCTTTAGGACTAAGTCAAAAGAGAACTGAGAGTGAGAAAGAAGATTGGGATGACCTCCAGTTGCCCATCCAGATCGCTGGAGACTGATCTTCATGTGCTAAATTAACTATGTCCCTTACCCTCTGGCTTCTAGATGGGCTGAGGTAATGGGAAGGACTGCAGAGGGTGGAGGGTGGGATGAGAGAGCAATTGGGGTATTTATCCTCCCAATTTCCTCCTTACCAGGCCCCATTTTGACAATGGTGCATTCCTCTAACCCCAGGCTCAGCTCCTGCCAGTCTTCCCTCTCCAGCTAATCCTTTCTCAAGGAACTATTCCCCCCCGGCCTCTTTTGGCCTGAGGATTCTTACAGCTTCCCAAGTTGCTGACCCTGGGGTGCTTAATCATCCCTCGCTGGTTTCCCTTAACCTTACTGACCCCATAGAAATAATTCTTCAATTAAACTCTCTTCAATCACTCCTTATACATTCATTTAATCAGCAACCATAATTGAGCAACTTTGGTAGGCCTTGTGTCATTCACCCTAAAAGAAACAAGGATGAATAAAACTGGTCTTTCTCCTAAGAGAGTTTTGAAGCATCTTTTTTCTTGTTCTGACATCAGACCCCACCCTCCCTGTGAGGAGGGAGGGCACCAGACCCTGCCCTCCCAAACACTTGGAATTTAACCAGCCACTCCTCAGTTTCTTGTACCATGATGGCCACATGAACTAGGTTTGGCCAGTTATGATACTCATCCCCTGCCACAGTGATTGGCTCAGAGATGAGCATGTAACCCAACACTGACTTCATCTCTCACTGGTAATTTTGTCAAGAGCTACTATAGAAGTTTTTTTCTTTTCTAAGCTTGTTAATTGTGAGGGTGTTGTGTACCTGGAGCTGTTGATGGCCATGTTGGCTTCCATATTGGAGAGAACCAACTGAGAATTCAGTCAACACAGATGAAAGCAGAGATGGGAGGTAGAAAGTGTGAGAAAGACAGGTTCCTAACATTCTTTGTACACCTTGATCCAAATGGATCTGAATTCCACCTCTGGAATTTTCAGTTATGCAAGCTATTTTGTTTAAGCAATTTGAATTAGATATCTGTCTCCTGCAAACAAAACAGTCCTGAGTAGTAAAAATGGCCTCCTTTACTAATCCATGCTACACCAATAGTCCAAGGCACCAAAGACTTGTCAAGGGAAAAAATTCCTTCACACAGTCACTAACAGTATCTTTAGAGAATGGGGAGCAGGTGGAAAAGAACATTCCAAAGTACAACACACTTAGATGAGACAAGAATGTTAGATCTTAACTTTAGGGATTTCCCCTACATGTCTTGAAATTTAAATGTATTCATTTTAACATAAGTAAACAGGGAGAGCCAAGTCCTTATCAAGAGATAATATGCCCATATCAAGATACACAATAGATCCTTGAATCTTGACATCAAGATTTTGTTCCCATAATAATAAAGTTGAATTGCCATGTGCTTCTGTCAGATAATGACATTTAGGTTGATGTAGTCATTAATAAAAAAAAAATCAGAAATAGCAATCTCTCGGCTGGGCACGGTGGCTCACACCTGTAATCCCAGCATTTTCGGAGGCCAAGGTGGGTAGATTGCCTGAGGTCAGGAGTTTGGGACCAGCCTGGCCAACATGGTGAAACCCCATCTCTACTAAAATTACCAAAAATTACCAAAAAAAAACCCTATCTCTACTAAAATTACCAAAAAAATTACCAAAGCGGTGCATACTTGTAATCCCAGCTACTCAGGAAGCTGAGGCAGGAGAATCAGTTGAACCTAGGAGACAGAGGTTGCAGTGAGCTGAGATCGCATCACTGCACTCCAGCCTGGACAACAGAGCAAGACAGAGCAAGACTCTGTCTCAAAGACAAAAAAAAAAGAAGAAGAAGAAGAGGAAGAGGAAGAGGAAGAGGAAGAAGAAGAAGAAGAAGAAGAAGAAGAAGAAGAAGAAGAAGAAGAAGAAGAAGAAGAGAAGAAGAAGAAGAAGAAGAAGAAGAAGAAGAAGAAGAAGAAGAAGAGAAAGAAAAAGAAATAGCAGTCTCTGAAAACAAAGAGCAAAAACTGTATTTTGTCCTTTCCATTTAATACTCACTGAAAATAATCACACATTTCCTAGCTTAATGTAACATGAAAATTTGGAAATAAAACCTAAATTATTTTCATATTCCTCACTTATCAACACTTACAACAAAAGCCCTCTTTAGCATACATAGCACACGAACCAAGATGAACAAGTTTTGTTCAGATCAAAACAATCAAATATATTGCAAATGTCTTCCTCAAATAGGAGCTTTTCGTAACTAAACTCAAGGAGGAATAAATCACAAAATGTTATATCCAGATTCTTTTATTAATGTGACATTAAATCTTGAAAATCCCACAGCAACTGCTTTTAACAATTTTAAAGAACCCAAGTCATTTTCTTGAGATATCTTGAAGAATGTTTTTCAATGCTTCCTCAAAAGTTAATTATTTAAGCTGAAGTCCTGGAATGTTTAGGCTTTGGGGCACCAGTGAGAGAAACAAAAGCTGGAGTTACAAGAGCAGAGCTGGGAAATTGTTGAGAAAATCGTCAAGAAACATAAATGCTTGAAGGACTCAGAGAGTTTACACACATGTTCACAGCAGCATTATTCACATTAGCCAATAGGTGGAAGGAACCCAAAAGTTCATCAACAGATGAGTGGATAAACAAAACGTGGTATATACATACAGTGAGACATTATTCAGCCTTAAAGAGGAAGGAAATTCTGACACATGCTACAACATGGGTGAACCTTGAGGACATTATGATAAGTGAAATAAGCCAGTCATAGAAGGACAAATATTGTATGATTTCGTTTATATGAGGTGCCTAGAGTAGTCAAATTCATAGAGCAGAATGGTGGTCACCAGGGGCTGTGGGGAGGAGGAAGTGGGGAGTTGTTGTTTGATGGTTACAGAGTTTGAGTTGGGGAAGATGAAGAAGTTCTGGAGATGGATGGTGGTGATGGTTGCACAATAATGTGAATGTACTTAGTGCCACTGAACTGTACACTTAAAAATGGTTAAAATGGTAAATTTTATGTTATGTATACTTTATAGCGCGACCAGCAACAAAAACCCTCAAAAATGCTTAAAGGAGCAGGCAGACATGTGGGCACGTGAAGCCAGTCAGGATGTGTGACAGACAGAAGGGTGAGGACCGCTGTGCATGCATCCTCTCTAAAGAGAACACGCATCACTCAGCTCTCCAATTGCTGCCAGGCAGGAACTGGACCCAGTATTATATGCAGATATTATGATTTTTCAGGAGAAGCCTGAAATCCTCATTTTTATAAAATATCCTCTTTTAAGTTAGCAGCAAATTTTTACAAGTTTTTAAAACACTACAAGTCAAATAAAGGGTGTCTGCAGGCCTCTAGCTGACACCTGGTTTAGTGGTGAATTAGCAGCCCTCTATATACGAAGGCTGCACTGGATCCAGGGCAGAAAGCCGAGTCCTAACAGTATTAGCTTGTGAGGGGAATTATTTCCAGATTGTGTTGCTGGCCTATGCATTCACAAAGGAAGGCCTAGGAATATATCGCAACCATAACCTTATTCTTGGAAGCTTTGAACAAGTGGAAATGAGGTGTTTGATGTGTGTGTTTTGTTTTCCTTTTGTGTGGCTAAAATGAGAGCCTTTGGAATTCTTGTATGTATAAGAACAGGCTGTTCATTTATTGACCAGTGTAATAGATTCCCACATTAGTCTCAGACTAGAAATGAATGCCCCTTTGAAGAAAGGGTAGAAAAATAAAGATGTGAGCAGCATTTATCCAAATTACATGAAGGGCAACTTAGCAGTATTAACACCTTTCACTCTTACAAATGGGGCTGTGTGGGAGGGAGCCTGAATTTTAAAACAAAATCAATGTTTTAATTTTCTATCTTATGGAGTTGAAGCTGGGGATGGGAGAATGACTTCTAAATAATAAAGCATCTTATAACAAGCTAACACGAGCTGTAACTAAGTAAATGCAACTCTGAAACAGAACTCATAGCTCTTAAAACTCATCCTCTATTCTTCAAAAGAATCAATTTTACTTGTAGTGTTTTTCTTATTATTGCTATACTGTAAATGAAGCAAATAATGTCTTTTGAGTAAGAATGTGAGGTAATTCATTGATTGCTAGGCAATAATATTCAATTCATTTTAACAAATGTATATTGAGCCCTTTTCAATGCTCAGAATTGTGACGGGCACAGTAGGTAATACAAAAAAAAATTGCGTCCATCCTCCTCTCACAATTAATGCTCCACCCAACAACACAGCTTACATTTCAAACAGGGCAACAAGGAAAGCAAACATGAAGCAATTAGTGCAGAGACGAAGGCAGAAACTACCCTGTAGCTCCCCTTGAGTTCCACAGGGAGGAAATATTTTGTGCCCTAACACCCCTAACCCTTTCTGGGGGTACCCTTGTTATGGCACATGTGTCAGAGTGGGCAGGAACACCAGAGGACATGGAGCAGTCTTCCGCCTTCGGATTTGATATTTATTGCACAGATGAGGTATCTGAGGCTCAGTTAAGGGATTTTTCCAAAGGCACCTAGCAAGTGGAAAAAGGGAGCAGAACCCAGAGCCCAGCTTCTGAGGCATGACCCCCCAGCCCCGCTCCACTGCCCATTGCCTCAGCAGCAGCGACTGCTCTTCCTCCACTGCAGAAGCACTTCTTGAGCTCCTCCTTCTGCACACCAGGCTCTGCCCAATCCCACTGGATGTCTGGGATGCAGTTCGTCGCAGTTATGAAAGTTTAATGGCAAGATCAAGGGAGAGGAGAGAGAGGTGAGCTCTCAGTTTCCAGCTGGGCCTCACAATTCTTGTGCCCCTCAGGGGTCACTACAGGTCCAAGGCCTGGTCCTCAGCTCTGCACATGCAGGAATTTGATTTTATCAGTTCACTTGGGGGTGATGAGACCCTAGGGGACCAATTCATGCCAACTAAATGCTCAAGACACTGATTGATGAACCAGAAGGCCACTTTACTTGAGTATCCTGGGAAACATATTGTCAGGTGGAGCCGGATGTGCTTCTCTTGGGCTTTGAAGTCCTTTTGGGGAAACCAGATGAATAAGGGGAGACTCTTTGGAAAATACAGACTCAGAGGAAAGGAACCTTCGTGGACTCAGCTCCACGCCAATCTCCCAGCTGTCCCTGTGCCTTCCCTCCCCTCTACTGTCCTTGCCAACGATTGCCACCTCTCTTCTCCCTAAACACACTCTACCCCTTTCTCTGCCTGTTCAAATCCTATTAATAGTTAACACCTAGTGAGTGCTTGCTTACTACGGGATGGGCACAGTTCCAATAGTTTTATATAATTTCCCTAACACCCAATTCTCTCTTAAAAGAGAAAATAATGACAGTCCATACCACACAGTGTTAGGAAAATTATATAAAACTATTAGAGATAAAGGCTCAGAAGGGTTAAGTAACTTGCCCATAGTGATGTAGCTAGCAAGACACCACCCAGGCAGTCAGACCCTAGAGCCCATGTTGGTTGTTTTTCTTTTTTCTTTTCTTCTCTTTTCTTTTTCTTTTCTTTTCTTTTCTTTTTTTTTTTTTTTTGACATGCTCTCACTATGTCACTCAGCCTAGAGGGCGGTGGTGCAGTCACAGCTCACTGCAGCCTTGACCTCATGGGCTCAAGCAGTCCTACTGCCTCAGCCTCTAGAGTAGCTGGGAGGCACTCTGACCCCCTCAATGCCTATCTCACTGTTGTTTGCAATTGAAAAACCTCAAGACAGCATGCAAAGAAATAACAATTTTTAAATATGAAGGTCAACATTACATGAAAATCAACAGAAGAGAAACATTTTGGCATATTAGGGGACTTTTTTAATCCCTTAAATACAAATTTTTAAATAAGCGAAAAGGCAACTGCCTGAAAAATTTGATAGGCAAAATAAGCTGATAATTTGTTCCAATGGACATCTGGGATCATTGTAGCAGGTGGAGTAAGCAAAGAGATATGGCAATTCTGTTAGTACAAAGTTATATCTACAAATACACACACGCATACACATACAGACACATACACACAAGCTGCTACTGAACATCTGAGGTCGTGTAGACTCAAACTATATCCGCAAGCGTGAAGACTTGCTGGTTTATTCTCCACAGGACTTCAAGTCCCTGATTATATACTTAGTTCCTGATTATATAGTTAAAAACCAAGCAATTATTTCCCAGTGAGTATTAAGATCGTTGATATATAAACTGGGGATTTTAATCATTAGCTAAATAAACTGGGTTTTAAATCCTAGGCACTGTGAAGGTTTACACAAAGCCTGTATGTAATTTACCAAAGTCATTTTAATGCCAGAACAGCTTAGATTTCAAATAGGGGGCACCTAGCAAGAGCCCTTCAAGTCTTATCCTTCTACTTGATCAAAAAGTAAAGACAAAACCATCCTGTGATTGCCTTTCTCAAAAAGTTGCAAATCCTAATAACCATTTTCTTTGACTTAATATCATCATCTTTCAGAATTATAACCTAAAAAAACCACAGAGGATGTAGGCCTACCCCTGCACTTTGGATTTCCTAGGTCTTTAAATTTGTCACATAAGAATCAGCCTGTGGTCCAGTCTGCTTTTCCTGGGCCCCAAAGCCTTTATTACAGCTGTCCAGTTATTTGTAATAGATCTGCAAATGTTCACTAGTGATGTGGGTTGTTTTTGCATGGACAGTATCCCTTCCCATTTCTTGTGGTACTAACATGTCAATTGTTACAGGAGACCACACTCCCCCATTCCCAGTCCATGTGCTTCAATGCATGTGTGGGGAGTGGAAGGAGATTTAACCCCTTCCCAGGGATGGACAATGACCCAGGCCTGACCACTCAGCTTGGCTGCCATGTTTGGTTGAGTGATAGGCATGAAACCAATTCAGGGCAATGAGAATCAAACCTGGGAACTTTGCTGTAACTATGGGGAAAGAGAAGCTCTCTGCTGGGATTGTTCAGCGAACAGATAAGCCTGGAGCTTCTGATGGTATCTTGATATAATGTGGAGAGGACGTGCCTGAGGATAAAATCAATCCAGAGGAACATAGAGCCAAGAGATAGATTTCTGATAATATTGCTTGAGACCTTGATCCAGGCAAGCCTTTGCCTTTACAATTACGTGAACCAATTAATTTGATTTTTTTTCTAAGCCCCTTTGAATCAGGTTTCTATCATTTGTAACCTAAAGAGATATAGACTGTATAGATATAGATACATATAGATTATTTTAAGTTGAAACTTTGTAAAGATAACAAAAAATGTTTATCAAAGTATACAATGAGTTTGTACCAGAGATGTTAATTTCTTGCTATGAACTACTTCCCATTCCAGTGTGCACTGTCTTTCCCACAATCCCCTGCTCAGGGAACTGGCCACCAATGAAACTAAGATAAACAGCAACACAAAGGCAGGTAATTATTTTGTTGCCCGGGCTCCAACAGCTTGTGTTGCCTGACTCAGTGAGCTGGACTAATAGAAATCTCTTGCTTATAAATTTATGCCAGGAGCTGCTGAGGGAAATTGAAGTCTCATGGTACAGCCTTATGGGTTTGGTTGACCCTTCAGGCACCATATGTAAGATAAAGAAACAAGACAGCAGAGAAGAAGAGGGGCTAATTGAGCAGAGACCACATGACCTGTGAGAAAGAAAATGGCTCCATTCCCGATTTTCCAGTCCCCTGTTTTGAACCCCATGAGGTCCAGCTGTACTTTGATTCACTGTCATGGAATCTTTTCCAGGAACAGGTCTAGAACAGTAGTTAGAAATCATGGCTCCAGAGTGGCCTCCTGGGTGCGACTCCTGACTCCCACTTCGCACACAGCTGCCTTAGAGAACATCCTCTATGCCTGCTCCTCCATAGTAAAGTGGGAATAATAGCACACTACCTCCCAGGATGGGCAAGAAGATTCCATGAGATAATATACTCGGAACAGTGTCTGGCACATAGTGAGGTCTGAATCAATGAGAGAGTCATTGCTACAAGAACCCCTGTTACTCAAATTAGTTTGAGTGACATCCTAGTCCTTTACCACCAAGATGGCCCATCTAGAACAACAATTTTTTTTTTTTTTTTAAGACAGAGTCTCACTCTGTCAACTGGGCTGGAGTGCAGTGGTGTGATCTCGGCTCACTGCAACTTCTGCCCCCCAGGTTTAAGCAATTCTCCTGCCTCCGCCTCCCAAGTAGCTGGAATTACAGGTGTGCACCACCATGCCCGGCTAATTTTTTTGGTATTTTTAGTAGTGGGGGGGTTTCACCATGTTGGCCAGGCTGGTCTCAAACTCCTGACCTCATGTGATCCTCCAGCCTCAGCCTCCCAAAGTGCTGGGATTATAGGCGTGAGCCACCACACCAGCAGAACAACAATTTTCTAAATGGTTAAGTATAAATATATTTTTACACAATACGTGTAAAACTATTAGCATGCATATATATATAGATATATATATATATACACATATATACTACAGCTGTGGGTAGCACAGGAAAGTGTCTCGGATGTGTGGACACATCCCTGTTCTCATCCTTATCCTGCAGTGTGCCCTGATCCTCTAGGGTCCTGCACTGAACCTTCAGGGCTGGTTAATTTCATATACCAGGGCTGACATGACAGCCTCTAAGACTTCTCTCTTTGTCTGCAACTGCTGGAAGCTTAGCCTCCTCTTAAATTGCAGTCTATAGCTCTAGCTATGTCTGCAGCTCCTTGTTCTTGTAGGGGAGGTGTCCTATGTGTAATGCATGCACTCTGCAAGAAAATGCAGAGGCTGTGGAATTAGGAGAGTTTCTGTAGACCATTCTGTCTTTCGGTATGTAGACAACAGCTAAGCCCAATCCATAAGCTTTCTTTCATTACTCAAACCACTCTCCTATGACGCTTCCTGTGTCAAGTGGGCCCACCCCTTCTGAGGTTGGAAAGAAAATTCACCTGAGGCTGGAGGGTTTTGATTCTTCTACTGCTCTGTCCCCTTCTGTGAAAACCACACAAGTAAGTTCACAGACTTTGTCCCTTTCCAAGTAAGTACTATTTAATCATTCTGAACTGCTGATGTATGCTTTCCAGCCCTTTAAAAAAACAATTGATTTTACTAAAGAAAGATGATATAAATCAACTTTCAAGAAACTTTTTCATTTAAAAAATTATTTATCCACAGCCTATATATGTGTGTACATATATATATATATACACATACATATATATATATATATATACATACATACATAGAAATATTCTTCAAATCTGTTCCCCAAAATGCATTA
Organism: Hylobates moloch; assembly: GCF_009828535.3. Lineage (NCBI taxonomy): Eukaryota > Metazoa > Chordata > Mammalia > Primates > Hylobatidae > Hylobates > Hylobates moloch. The sequence goes on from NW_026652284.1 coordinate 82,474,388, forward strand.
TGAATAAGAGGCACACAAGAGTCCTAACAAGGAACAAATTTGGATTTCTTAAGGAAAAAAATAAGAGTCTCTAACGATGGTCCTGATACATTTTGTTTTGCATTCTTTTCTAAAAGGCAATAATCAAGGAATTAAATCTATACTCCCCAAGGCCGTTCCCCCACCCTTCTGGTAAAATCAAGGTATGAACTTTTTAGTACAATTGCTACTGTAAAAATCAGAGAACTAAAGTATTCTTACAGCTACAGAAGAGGGCTAAGGAAAGAAGGGCTGAGCTCATTCAGCACACTCCCGAGTCCCATGTAAAGAGACATTCCCACGTGGGAACAAGCCAATTTTTGACTTTAGAGACAGTCCCTTGAGTAACAAGCTGATTGTGTCCTAAGTTTCTTTCTAACCTGAAATGTTTAGAATTTAGAATGTGTTCTCCTCTAACAGCAACACTGTAAGCACTGACTTATGTCACCCTAAAGAAAGCGTTCCTGAGAAGTCACAGTTTTTTCTTGAGGGTCCTACCACAACTTGTGTCCTTCTTTTATGGAAATGCATTTAGAGTTCCAAATAAGACATAGCGTCTCAGTGCCTCTGACCCTACAGGACTGTCACCAATGCCAAGACGTCAGTGGTGGCCAAGGCCTGCGTCCTTCCCCTCACCCCACCCACACTGACCTGCAGAGGGAAATCTCAACGGGCAAGAGTAGGGGCAGGAGGGGCCCTTCCTGCCCCTGCTCCTGGTCCCCACTTGGCCGCCAGCAGAGAAGGCAAAAAGCAGGAACTAGAGGCCAGCAAGGTACAGGATGGGGGAGGGAAGGAGACTTGGCTGAGACTTGGGCAGGCCAGCTCCCCCGCCTCAGCTGGGGACTGCCTGTGCTCTTAGCTTTCATTTCCACTGTGGGTTGCTAAGTGCTATACATAATGCAAAAGTAAATAGTTACACAGCGCAGTTTGGCATACACAAAAACACACATCAATCAGCCAAGGGGGGAAAATACTCTCAAAGTTTCTAGGTTTATTTTTAGATCCTGGTTGACCAGTCGAGTAACCTAAACATCCAAAGGAAGAGAAATTGGGGCCAAAAAGGATACTTATTTAGAAACAGAGGACACTGACACTGAAGATCTCTAAGACCATCTGAGCTTATAAAATATGCATCAGTCAAGTCCTCAGGTGTTTTAAATGCCTCACAGTAGTACTCTGAATAGGAAACAGCATGCAATGCACTCGTGAGACTTGCTGGACAGAAAACATCCTCCATCATTGCAATCAAGGCAGCCAAGTAGATGCAACACAAAATATTGATATCCTTTTGTAAAAGTCGAAGGACAATAGCAGGAGCTACAACAATACTAAAGTAATTAGTAAATTCTTCAAGGAGAGGAAAAGTGTTTTTTTCACCTTGTATTTCCCACATCTGACATAGTGCCTTGGACAGAGCAGGTTCACAATAAATGTTTGTTAAATAGGAATAATAATAATAATGCTCCTGGAAGAGCCGCCTTTTTAAGATTCTCCTCATAGTGATCAAAGTAGCCAACCAAGATTAAAGTTTCAAACACAAATTTATCACTAAGAAAGGGAATCAGAAGGACGACCACAGAAACAGACAGAATTACATAAAATAATGACCTATCGGATTGGAAAGCAGGAATAACCGTGCGTGAATCATTGAGATTGGCTCAGCCTCATCCCCTGTAAAATGAGATCGTATTTGTGGCCCTCCTACCTCACAGCAACACAGGAGCGATGAAAATGTCAAATCGTTAGCAGAAGCACTCTGAGCTTCTCAGACCGCACACTCCCATGGCATCCTGATATTCAAGTTCAAAGCAAAGATCTGGGGCCTGAGAAATCAGGTTATTCTCAGTGTAACTACCTAATTCCAGGTAAATGAAAATTCTTCCCTCCCTTAGAAAAATACTCTCCTGATTATGGTACCACTAGTTTAAAGCTGAAAAAAAATGTGCACATAAAAGGTATAACTTGCTTTATGGAAATGAAAGGTTTTTTTTTTTTTTTTAAGCCTCATTCTACAAAGGGTGATGGGACAATTCGTCAGTAAGTTAAAGGAGAAAAGCAATCAGTTTGGCCCCTTATTTCCTCCTCATCCTACACAAAAATAAATTATAGTTGGATTAAATAATGATTTTTTTGAAAGTTAAGAATTTTTTAAAACTGGCAGACAGCAGAGCTGAGTAGCAAACCCTGTAAAAGCACAGAGCAGGCTGTCCCGTCAGTGGAAGAAATTTCAGGGAAACATTTGCCCACTCGCCAATGTCAAACTACGTCAAATGGGCAAGTGATAAACTAATATCTGGGGAAATATTTGTAACAAATGTGCCAAAGATATTTTGTTATGATAAAGATCTTATGTCCACAATATATATTTTAAGCAAAAAATAAAGCAAGTTTCAGAATAATATGTATACTATGACTCATAATATCAAGCCCCCTTTGTATCTTTGAAATGAAGTGTATTTGTGTGCACACACGAGGAGAAAGGTAGGGAAACACCCAGGCCTTTAACACTGGCTCCCTGGGAGAAGAAATGAGCCATCAGAGCTTCTTCTTTGTGGATCTTTGTCCTGAATTGTTTCTCTTGTTATCACAACCATATATTACTTTTAAAATTTGAAGGAAATTTTTTTTTATTTTAACTGATATGAAAAACGTCGAATGGTAAAGAACATGTAACTGAAAATTAGGAAGAGAAGAAATGCAACTAGTATATAATAATATGAAAAAGAAATGTTCAGCCTCACTAGTCATCAAAGAAATACAAATGAAAGTATTTTGGATTGCTTAGGACAGTCCCTATTTCTGCCTGTTGTTTTGCTGTAATTATTAGAAAGCACTCCACTTTCACTCTCAAAACTGTCCTGATGTGAACAATAAATTATATAGTCACCCTAGATTTAGCCAAGAAATATTTCTTGGCCAGTTATGATGTGCTACCTACTAGGCTGGGCACTTAGATTAGTTAGTGAAAGTATTTTGAAGTGATGATGGTCAAGGCATGGTAAAAGAAGATGAAATCGACACAGTCTCACAACATGAATTGCTCTAACCCATTCGGAAAAGCAAATTGGCTTTTGCTAAAAATGTGTTAAGACTTTTTAAATGTTCAAACCTTCAATCTATTAAATTCACTAAAACCGTATCCTAGGATATAATGTTAAATGGAGAAAAAGGTTATTGCATAGAAATAATAATAGCAAAAATGTATAATAAAATATTGACCAAATGACCAAAAATGGAATGACTAAGTAAACTGAGGTATAATCCACTCAATGAAATATTATATATGCAATAAAACATTGTCTACAAAGATTGCAGAATAAAAGATAAAATGTCTGGGACGTATGGTTAAATGAAAAAAATAATGTAAGAAAATAGATAAATATGACTACATAACTAAGAAAAAAATCTCCATATTAAGTAATGATAATAAATACTCCAGGATGCCTTTGAATATTTGGAATAAGAGTGATTCTTTCTTCTTTCTAATTTCCTATATTGTGCATATTTTATTTTATTTTATAATATATTACTTTGATAATTGTGAGGACAATGATACAGAGGGAACAGCACCAAAGGTCCAGGGAACATATTCTTTAAATGTCTTCCTGTTGCTTTCCCAAGAAACTTCAGAGGCTAGAATGGACTTCTGGTTCTCACTGCTTGTCCTTTGGCCTGGCATGGAAATGGTCATCATGTCTTCCAAAGGGTGAGGCAATGGGAACTCAACATCACTGACTTCCCACATCCCCAGCCTCCACTTCCAACAACTGAGAAAATTTAGATCATATGTCTAAAGAGATGTGTGTGTGTGTGTGTGTGTGTGTTGTGCACATGTGTGTCTGAGTGTTGCTTCCTCTCTCCTTCCCCTATCCTCAAGGGCAGCAAGACAAACTCCAGAGCAATGGTGCAGCAATCTGCCTTTAAAAATACAATAACAATGCAAAAGAGTGAGAGCCAAAGGAACCCCAGCCAGAGCAACACCCCAATATTCAACAGTTTTAAATAACAACACATTGAAGTCCATCTCTCCTCTCAAACTTGCCATATAATCCAAATTACTCATCTCGGATCTCTAACTGCAGTATTTAAGGCCTTATCTCAAATATTGGAATTAGGCTAAATATCTCCCCTCCAAGCACATGCAACAGTCAAATAAATGTTCAAAATCTCTTACATAACACTACAGTTATGTATCACACATAAATGATACATACATCTTCACAAAAATCTTTACGTAAAAATAGGGGAAGAAAAGACCCCAAATATTAAGCCTGGCTGCCTTTGAACATTTGAATTATGGGTGATAACACTACAGTTATGTTCCTAAAACTGCTGGGGTAAATTAGAACTTTTTAATTTCAATATTACTATAAACACACCCAAGGATGTTCACCACTGAAAGAAATTCTCTGAAATGTTTATAAAAACAAAAACATTTTAGTAAAGAAAATAATGATCTCCCTAATTTATCTCTTTAGGAAATTCAAATATTTGTGATATCTTGTATGAGATTATTTTCTGAAAGGTAGGGTGCACCTGTACCTCTGATATTAAGAACAGCAGCATCAGCACTTCTATTCGTGAGATGCTGCATCTTCTCCTTGTGTGTGTTATTCTACTTAACCCTCTCAACCTTCACAGTAACCCCATAAGGCAGGTACTATTATTGCTTCCATTGTCACCTGAAGATACAAGCTCCAGGGGCCTCGCAGCTAATAAGTGGCAATACTAAGACCAAAACCGGATTAATCCAGCTCCAGAAGGGATGTACTTTTTCCACCAAAGAACTACAGATTGCCTCCATATTCTTTTTTTATACCAAAAATATCCCTTGCCTAAGCTTGTTTTAGACAAACTGTGATAAAAAAAAAAAAATTGTTATCAACTAACCAAACAAATTGGCTATCAATACACATTTAGCTATCGTGAATGAAGAAGATACTGAATGACCACATCAGTTTTCAAAAAAGTTATCCAGACCCCAAATTAGAACTACAGGAAGGAAGCTGCTATAGTTTAAATATGGTTGTTTGTCTCCACCAAATCTTATGTTGAAATCTGATCCCCATTGTTGGAGGTGGGACCTAACGGAAGGTGCTTGGGTCGTGGGGGTGGGTGCCTCATGAATAGATTAATGCCCTCCCTGGGTGGAGGAGGGAGGTAAGTGAGTTCTCACTCTATTCGTTCAGTGGAGAGCTGATTATTAAGAACCTGGCACCTCCCCCTCCCCTTGCTTCCTCTCTGGCCATGTGATCTCTGCACACGCCAGCTCCTCTTCACTTTCCATCATGAATGGAAGCAGCCTGAGGCTCTCACCAGATGCCCAATCTTGAATTTTTACAGACATCAGAATTATGAGCCAAATAAACCTTTTTTCTTTATAAATTACCCAGTCTCACTTATTCGATTATAGCAACGCAAAATGGACTAAGACAGAAGCTATGCATGCCCTTCAGACAATGGAAACAGAAAAAAACAAACCAATAAAATGGTCTAGGGGAGAAAAGGAAAGGTATAGACAGGCCTAAAAATAGTTTCCACCTTATCTCTGTTTCAGTAATAGCAGATTAGCACATATTCTCTTGGAGATGTCACCCAGGCAACCAGAAATACAAAGATGTTCCAAAAAACAGATGTATATAAATCTATTTTTGCCATCTTTTGAGTGTAAATGAGCACTATAGCAAGAAAGACAATAATTAGGAGATTATCTTTTTTAAAAGCAGGCGCAGAAGAAAGTTTATAAATAGGTACCTAGTGTAAAGTAGGATAACAAAGTATAAAAGTAGGTCTCTATCTGATAAGAGGCCCTGGGCCATTGCCTCAAATTCAGGCCAAGAATCTATTAGGAGTGTTAAGCATATTTTTGCCTGTGTTTTTCAAATTTCATGTTTTTATCTCATAAACCAAAGGCAAACGAATACAAAATATGGTAGGCTGGCAAATTTTAAAAACGTATTTTGAAAACTGCCTTAAGTCCCACTTAAGTAGAATAACTATGTTTCTTTACCTGAATTGCCTAGGACAGTCCCCATTTATGCCTGCTGTTGTGCTGTAATTATTGGAAAGTCCTCCCCTTTCACTCTCAAAAATGTCCCGATGTGAACAATAAATTATGTAGTCATCTTATATTTAGCCAAGAAATATTTCTTGGCCAGTTATGATGTGCTACCTACTGGGTTGGGCACTTATATTAGTTTTTTAAAAGGTATATAAGATAAGAACAATTTCAGAACAATCTAGTTGAAAAGACAGAAATAGCACCCCAAACAACCGTGAATCAGTGAAAACTTGATGATTATTGGTGTAGTCTAGGCTGTCAGTGCCTTAGTTCAGATCAGAGAAGAGTAGCAAGTGTATCCCCTCGAGGGGGTCACTCCATGGAACTAATGCTAAAAGCAGCAGTGCTTCTTGAGCACTTCCTGTGTGCCAGACACTATGACAAGCATGATGCCCACATGATCTCGCTTCATGCTCAAAACAGCCCTGTAAGTGAAGGGCTGTCATTCGCTCATTTTATGGATGAGATGACTTCCCCAAAGTCAGGCCAGAGAATTCAAATGTCTAGCTCTCACACATATGTTCTCCACCACTGTAGATGTGGAGGTACTGCCTTCTGATCACCCATGCCTACCAGGAGCTGGCCCAGCAGAGTCACTTCTTATCACAGCCATCAGCTTCTCTCTTTCTGCCCTGCAGCAGAGCAAGCTGTGGCCAAACTCTGTCCAGGGGTTACCAAATCAGTTATAGCCCAACCAGAAAACTAAAGAGGCTGCTCTTGGATCCTGTGGAGGAGCCCTACTGAAGAGGCTATTGAGAAGAAAGTCATACAGGGGTTCAGGAAAGCAATGAAGGATGATGCAGGACTCTAAGGCTAGTAATAGCAGGAAGCCATGACCACCCTAGGCCTGAAGGCATGAGGGGAGGAAGTGGCTGATGGAACCCAAAGAGGGTGGCGATATGGAGAGGACAGCTGGCAGGCGCTGTGGTCTTTAGCACACACACACCAAGCTGCAGCTTGCAACCCAGTGGAGGGACAGGGGAATAAATACCCTACCTCACTCTCCTCCCACCCTCCCGTCTCCTGCTGATTTCTGGCCAAATTATACCAGAAGTCAGAAGAAAAGGTGACCATTGATGCCAGTGGTAAAGATCGCCTCTTGGGGCACACAGCCAGGTGGAGAAGGGAGCTAGGGAAGTGGAAGGGCCAACAGGAGACATCCAGGCCGCTTACTGCCCTTGCCCTACAGAAGAGCTGTGCTCCAACCAAGGCAGAGGAAACTGGCCTGGTCACTCTTTGGGAGTTAAGGTGCCAGGTAGGTAAAAGGACACCATCCTCAGCATATGTACAAAGCCAGTTTCATGGGCATGTGACCTGTGCCATCACACAGGCCCCATACTCAGCAGGGCCCCACGCTGGCATTCATCCTCCACTAGCACCATCTTCAAATTCTTAATTTTTTTAAACAAAGTTCCCACACTTTCATTTTGCTGGGAGCCCCACAAACTATGTAGTTGGTCCCCTGCGGGGCAAACCTTTTCTTCAGGTAGTGAGACTAAATTCTGTAAGTATCACAGTATTCCAATACACTGTTAAAGCAAAAGGATCCAAAGTTAATATTAACTAGAGTAACAATGATACAGTAGGATAGGTAACATGGTAACATGAAGGGGCATTTTACCTTTTCTTCTGTCCTTCCTCTCTTTTGAAGTCAAACTGTAAAGCAGCTGAGAAACCAAAATTAGCTGCCCCCTAGAGAGAAACAGACCTTAATTACAACTGCTACTCCATAGCACAGACTGAATGGATTTTGGCTCTTCCCCAGTTAATGCGATCAATGCAGACAATAAAACAGAATAATTGATGCCCTGGAGTGGACTTTTCTGATACACCTCATTTGATGGGCTACAGTCATCGAATTCTCCAGGCCATTGCCAAAGCTACTCTTTACCTTGCCTTACGTGCCCGATGTGCACAGGCCCTACTTTGGGGCTCACTGTTGAAGATACATAAATAAAAGATGCGCGGATGGGTCAATGGCATTCACAAACAATATTTGTAGTGGATGCTTCCTGAAGCATGGGCTTAGAAACTTGAGTCTCTGCTGCTTCTGCTTCCCTTTCCTGAAAGGCTCCAGCATGCTTAGCCTTCCTCTGAGAAATTATATTTCTAAAAGCATCTGGGAAAGCCCCAGGTGAGAAGCCCGAACAGGACCAGTGGCAGCTCTTTTTCCCATTCATTTCCTTCAGTGCCATCCAGCAAAGCGAAGCCCAGAAAACGTTTAGCCGAGACAGGGATCAAACTGGCTTCTGACAGCCTCTTTCACTCACCCTTTTATTTCAGAAGTAACAGATGGTAGATTTTAAGTGTTTGTTAATTTTGTTGTTTAAAGTTAGAATAAAATTTCAAATGATCAAATCAAAAGCATTTAGAAAACCTCTACTGTGTCGGAAAGGGAACATCACACACCGGGGCCTGTCATGGGGTGGGGGGAGGCGAGAGGGATAGCATTAGGAGATATACCTAATGTAAATGACGAGTTAATGGGTGCAGCACACCACCATGGCACATGTATACATATGTAACAAACCTGCACATTGTGCACATGTACCCTAGTACTTAAAGTATAATAAACAAACAAACAAACAAAAAACCTCTACTGTGTCAAGGAACCTAGATTCCAGGCAGTAAATCAAATCTAGGGGCACCGTAAAGAATCCATAGTTGCCGTGTATCCTAACCATTGAGCTCTGTCGTGGGTTGAATGGTGGTGACCCCCAAAAAAAGGTATGTCCAAGTGTCCAAGACTTTTTTGGGTTTTTTTTTGTGGGATGTTGTTGTTGTTGTTTTCAGACAAGGTATCACTCTGTCACCCAGGTTGGAGTGCAGTGGCATCAACATGGCTCACTGCCGCCTCCACCTCCCGGGCCCAAGAGATTCTCCTACCTCAGCCTCCCGAGTAGCTGGAACCACAGGTGCACGCCAAGAGGCCTAATTTTTTTTCTTTTATTTTTATTTATTTATGTATTTAGTTTTGTAGAGACAGGGTCTCACCTTGTTGGCCAGGCTGTTCTCGAACTCCTGGGCTCAAGCAATCCTCCTGCCTCGGCCTCCCAAGGTGCTGGGATTACAGACATGAGCCACCAGGCCTGGCCATAACCAAGCTTTAACCCCTGGAACCAGTGAATATGACTTTACTTGGGAAAAGGGTCTTTGCAGATGTAATAAAGGATCTTGAAATAAAATCATTCTGGATCACGCAGGTGGGTTCTAAATCCAGTGACAAATGTCTTTATAAAAGATGCACAGAGGAGAGACACACGGAGAAGAGCAGGAAGCAATGTGACATGGAGCGCAGCTCGAGTGATGCAACCTCAAGCCCAAGAATGCTGCAGCTACCAGAAGCTAAAAGAGGCAAAGGATGAAGTTGCCCCTAGAACACCTGGAGGAAGCACAGCATCTCGGCCTCAGACTTCCAGCCTCCGGAGCTGCGAGAGGATAAATATCTGTTGCATTCAACCACCATTTTGTGGTCATTTGTTTCAGCGGCCACAGGAAACCAATATAAGCTCACAGCCCCATCTCTCACCTGTGGCCTCAGCTTCACAATCTCCGGCCAGGGACTATATGAAGCCTTCCAAAGCAGCCCATTCCGTGTTCACGGTAGGCCTAGTTCTGGCCCCAGATGAGTCTAATCCCTTTCCCTCAGTGCAGTGCTTTCACGTATGTGAAGAAAAGAATATAAAAGTCCCACAGAGCGATTCCAGGCCAGAGAGTCCCAGCTACTGTCCTCGGCATCCACCAGCTCATGAGAAATCCCCTTAACTTGTACCAGTCAGGGCAGCACAGAGGGAATGATCCTCTCCCTTCCTTTGAACAGTATTCTCTTACTGCAGCCCAAGGTCTCACTAATGTTTAAACAGCCAGGTGACACTGTCAACTCCGTTGGCACTTTCAACTCAAAAAAAAAAAAAAAAACACACAACTTACATCTTTTTCATGCGTAGCAAATGTGATTCAAGAACATGTTGTCAATCCCATCAAGTATATGGAAAATATTCTTTTTATCTAAATATAATGAATCAAGTATGAAATATGCCTGTGAAGTACATTCTTTTTGTAAAAAGTGGGGGATCTGAGCAGGCCTATTGACAGCCAAGCCAAGTTCGTACACATCAGATTATTTCCAAAGAATCAAAAACACACAGGTTGGGGAAAACGTAACCTTCCAGATCCAGCTGCATATACAGAAGAAATGTGCTAATGATTTCTGATTATTTGTCAGTCTTCAGATTTCAGCTCCATAACCTGCACTAGCTCCCAATGTTGGTAAATCATTCAACCTCTCAGTGCCTCGGTTCACTTACCTGTAAATTGGGGATAATTAGAACACTACTTTGTGTTGGCTACTATGGACTACAAGATAGTCCCACATCAAGATAGGCCTTCTTGCTGTCTGGCTCTGGCTAGTTTGGCCAATTGGGAGGCACCAGCACCAGATCAGAGAGTGGAAGAGAGTGGTTGGGGCCTTATCCACCTGGATGCCTCCCCACCAGGCCATAATGGGCAGTAGTCATATTCCTCTACTGAAAACCACAGCTCCAGCCAGCAGCCCTGTCCCCTGAACAACTCCAGAAACTGCTCTCTCACCTCATGCTGTCAGGGCTGGGTGGTGAAGGCTTCCATGCATTGCTGGCCACTTCTGGTGGGTTCCCTGATCTTACCCGCACCTTTGTAAATAGTCCCTTGGTTACCTTTCCTCAGTTACTGCCTTCTGAGCAGTTCATCTGCCTCCTTATGGGATGCTGGAGGAGGAATCTTTCATAGGATTTATCAGAATTAATCAATACTTGAAGCACCTTTAGGCATTTGCTAGCATGAGTGCTATTATTAGCAACAGTAGTCTACTTCTCTGAGGACTCCTGGGCCATGAGATCTCTCAATGCCGTATTTACACATCCTCCCCAAGTTCAGTACCATTTACTAGAGACAGACATGATATTTTCAGTTGTACAGATGTGGGGAAAACTATTATGTTCTCTCATCTAAATAATTAAAATAACTTCTTTGCTGCTCTCCTCTTCTCCCCACTCCCTCTCTAATGTCCAAACCTTCTGATCATGTCGTTATCACAGGCAACAAATATCCAATGGTTCCCCATGACCCTAGAATGAAGTTTAAACTCTACCACTATTTCCCACAATTCAATTCCAACCTACCTTCGAGAAAGTGTTCGACATTTCACACCTACTAGCATGGCTATTATATTAAAAGAAAAAACAGAAAATAACAAGTGTTGATGGAATCCTTATGCATTGCTGGTGGGTATGTTAAATGGTACCACCATGGAAAACAGTGGATGTTCCTCCGAAAATTAAACACAGAATTGCCATATAACTCAGCATTTCCACTTCTGGGCATATACCCAGAAGAACTGAAAACAGGGAGTTGAACATATCACTGTACACCCATATTCACAGCAGTGTTTTCACAGTAGCCAAAAGATGGAAGCAACCCAAACGTCCATCAACAGATGCATGGATAAACAAAGTGTGGTACATACATACAATGGAACAGTATTCCACCTTAAAAAGGAAAGAAATTCTGCCCATGTTACAACATGGATGACCTCTGGGGACATTATTATCAGTGAAATAGGCCAGTTACAAAAAAGACAAATACCATTTATATGAGGTACCTAGAGTAGTCAACTCATAGAGACAGAAAGTAGAATAGTGGTTGCCAGAGGTTGGAAGGGAGGAGGAGATAGGATGTTAGTGTTTAGTGGAAACAGAATTTCAGCTGGGCAGGATGAAGAAGTTCTGGAGATGGATGGTGGTGATAGTTGCACAATAATGTGAATGTACTTAAAGCCACTGAACTGTATGTTTAAGAATGGTTAAAATGGTAAATTTTATGTTGTGTATATTTAACCACAGTTTTTTAAAAGGTTGTATTCAAGAAATATTTATTGTTTGCCTATGGCACAAAGCACTGTACTGGGGCTGCCTCAGGAAGCAAAATGCAAGACCACCATCCCCAGGAAGGGAACTTACCTCCTGCACATTCCCCTACCTGCTCCAGATTCTAGTCAATCCCTTCCCTAATTATGTCTTGCACTTTCACGTTAGAATATAAATTCCTAAAGACAGGGGACTAGATCTTATTCAGCCTATATCCCTACAACCTAACAGAATGCTGAGCATGTAGAAACTGCTCAAGAATATTGGTCAAATAGTTGAGTAAAAATTGAGGCAGAGACGTCTATGTCATTTTTCTCATGTCTTCTAGCCAGTCAGAACTTAAAATTTCTTGAAGTTATATAGCTATACTTGCAGGAATAGAGAGGCTAGACCTTCACACTAAGCTCACTAAACTCAATTTAAATATTCTGTTCACAAGTAATTCTACTAAGTGCATAAATTGTGGGTTTCAGATGAGAACTCCACTATTTACTGACCATGTGACCTTGAGCAAATTATTGCGTGCTCCTAAGGCTGTTTCTCTTATCTATGAAGAGGGAATGCTAACAGTCCTATAGTGAACATCTGTTGCTTTGCAATCCAAAATCCAGGGGCTCATCTCTTGGTGAGAGTATAACAATTTTCTGCCGAAGAAACACCCCTGCTCCTATTTCTTAGCCTATCTCTAAGGATGAAATGTGTGACATGTGACCAAGCCCAAGCCTAGTAACATGTGGCACCCTGGTCACAGGAAGAGACACAGGACCCAATCAATGCTGACGAGCCAGAGTAAGTCATTGTGAGCAATGCCGGGATGGAGACTTTCACTTTCTGGCTGGATTTAAAGCCCAGACTATGTAAGGTCTGGAGCTCTTCCAGCCATCCTACAAGATGGGGCCTCAATGAAATGGTACTAAAAATGGTGCTGACTCCATGAAAGCAAACAGAAAAATAGAGAAATGAGGTCCCACTAACAATGTTTGAGGCCTGAATCAGGCCACACCTGAAATGTCTTCCTCTGGACTGAGGACTTATCAGAGCCAAAATAACATTCCTTTTTTGCTAAAACAGTTTGAATGTTGGGGTTCCTGACACTCACAACAGAATTGAGTCCTAAGTAAAATATCTCCTGAAAAATTATCATAAATGTTAAATGAGGTATCCCATGTAAACCAGGGCCACATAGTACACACTCAATAAATGGCAATATCAATGTTAACTGCAGTGATTGTTCATTGTTGTGGTAGAAAGCTCCTGCCTTCTAGGGACTTTTAACTCATGTGCTGTATCCCTGATTTCCATCTTCATTATCCGCAAATGATATTCTCTAGGATAGGAATGGTGAAGCCTATTCCCTAATCCCATTCCCTAGCAGACAGACATCACTAGTTGACCACAGCACACTTTCTTGCTGAGCCCGGACCCAGCCTTGGATTCCTATTGGACCCAGCTTTCCAGGCAGCCAATCAGATGACATGCAAAATGAAACCAATGTGTCTCAGCTTCACTGCAACAGTTGGCAAAATTTTTCTATGAGGAGCTAAGTAGTAAGTATTTTAGACATGGTCTCTATCACATATTCTTCTCCGTGTTTTGTTGTGTTGTGTTTTTGTTTACAACCCTTTAAAAATATAAAGCTCATTCTTTGCTCTCAGTTGTACAAAAATCCTGCTCTAGAGCTTTGAAGCCAGACTCTGGGGCTGCCTCAGGGAAGCAGCAGCTCTTATCTTCCTGTGCAACTTCCTGGGACCCCAGGAGTTGGAGAGCTTGGAGTGGGTGCCTGAGTCAGAAAAGTACCCTCTGAACATACTGAATAGTCCAAAAAGTAACAAAAGAGCTTTGGTGACTGGAAGTTTCCTGTTATCATACCAATACCAGGCAATCTGAAATTCACACTCTGCGGGATGCTATAATTCAAGGAAAAGTTATAAAACCCATGTGTGTTATGAACTTCACCTCTGCCTCCAGAACCAAATTCACTGCACAACCCTTTCAAAAAATTGGACCTCCATCCCCTACAGCCACATCTGAGATGCCCGACCTTTTTATGAGAGAAGTAAGGACAGAGAAGGGTTCAGGTCGTTACATTTCTTCATTGTTAGTCTGCCCCTCACCATTAAAAGGACACACCTCGAGGGCAAGGATCCGATCAGTTTCAAGATAGTATGCCACATTTCTTTTGACCAACTCTTGATTCCTTAGTATTTCCCAAGGTTTTTTATCGTAGAGTGTTAGATATAAAGCTTGGTTTGGTCCTCCTCTCTGTCTATTATTCTCTGTGTTTGATTCTGGCTTTAGTGAAAAGGACTGGATTTTGTTTGACCGATGTTTGTTTATTCATCCAACAAACATGTACCTACAGTCAGAATCCATCTCTTAAGGCACTTGCAGGTGCCTTGATACATAGATACATACATAATGTACATAGAAAGATACATAGATAATGGTGCAGAATGATGCGAGGGCTATATCCAGGATAGCATGGCAGCATGAAGCAGAGGCACCTCTGGGAGGGGGAGTGCCATGCAGCCTGCTGGAAGGCAGTGTCGCAGCAGCTGAGCTGCCAAGAATGCATAGGAGTTGACCAGACAAGCAAGGTTGGAGAGATGATAGATGCTGAGGCTCAGTGGCTTGAGCAGAGGCTACACGGGGGGAGGCTTGGGAGATGAGGTTAATGAAGAGAGAAGGGTGGGACCATGAAAGTCCCTGGAGTCTGAATTCTATCCTGAAAACCACAGAAAATCTCTAAAGGAAATTAAGCAGAATGACCGGCTTTGATTTTTGTTTTTGGAATGAGTGTCCACAGTTTGGAGAATGGACTGGAGTAAGACGGTCCTGATTGGGAGCAACAAGCTCAAAAGCAATTGGAACAATTCAGGCAAGAAGTGCTGAGAATATGAACTAAGTCAGTGACAGCAGGAACTGAGAGAAGAGAGCGTATAGCAACAACAACAAAAATAATAAGAGCTCACATTTATGCAGCACTTACAACAAGGCATGATGCTTAGTGCTTTCTGGGTATTAACTCGTTTTATCTTCACAGTAACCCTGAGATAGCTTTGTTATCTATTATCAACCTCATGCCTCAGATCAGAAAACACAGTAGAGGTTAAGTAAGGACCCCAAGATCCAGGAGCTATTGATGAATGAGCCACAGCTCAAACCCGGCTGTCTGGCTGAAGAGCTCACACTCCTAATGTCCATATTGGCAACTCTCCTAGTACAGTTCCGGACAGAGGGTCTACAGGACTGGACACTGAATGGTTGAGACAGGGGAGACTCCAGGACAATTTCCAGAGATCTGGCTTGGGTAGGTAAACATGTGAATTTCAGTTTCTTGAGCCTCCTCCCCTGAAGCTCCTCCCCAGATCTGTCCTTGCCCCGCTACCGCAAGTACCCACACTCCCACCATCACACCACACCCCCTCTCCTTTGCAGTCTTTGCATCACGGCCTTTGGCCACAAAACACAGGGATCTCCCAATTGGAGTGAAAAACCTCACAAGCATTTCCAATTAGGTCTGAGAAACCCCTGACAGCAAACTCTGCTCTTGGTAACACAGTGGCTTAGGTCTATTATTTTCAAATTAGCCAGAAGTAGGAAAACTTTGAGCGAGCTTGTGTGGTTTCCTTCTGAGAGAGTGAGACCTTGGCAGCCTACTTCTGTGTTTCACCGTAGCTGCCCTACGAAACAGAACATAGACCTTCTTGCGGGGCTAGCGTGTAAGCACGGAAGCACACACAGCCGCCTCGCCTGCAGCCTCCGACAGACCTGAAGGAAGAAACTGATCCTGGCAGGAGCTCTGCAGAGCGCCAAATGGCATTCTTTCTCCATGCACAAAAGTTAAAGCAAGCATCTGCAGCATTAGAAAAAAAAACTTGTGTATTTCCTGCGGACAGGGAGACCTCCTGCCCCTCCCGGGCTGATACAACCCACTTTGCACATCCTGCTTCTCTGGGAGCTAAAAATAAATCGGTATGCACTGAAAAACACTCAAACACATCTCCCCAGCACACCCTTCCCGAGTCCTCGAGCGCAAGGGACACGAATCTTTCAGGTCCTGAGTCCAAAATGCAGACCGTTTCCTCGTCCAGGTTCAACCAGCGCCTTTCGGCCTCTCCCTCGGCCCCCTCCCCAGACGCCCACGCCCCGCGCCCGCCTCCTGCGGCCTTTCCGGGCAGACTCCGCAGGCCCAGGATCCAGCGGGTGCCCCGGACCACGGCCCCGGCCCCGGCTCCCGGGGCGGGATGCTCCAGATGTCCCCGGGCCGCCAGGCTCACCAACGCCCCCTTCCGCCCAGCGCGCCCCATCCCGGCGGCCCCACGCGCCTCTGCGCGGCCCTCTGCAAAGTTGCTCTCTCCTTTTCTGCCGCCCACCCTCAGGGTCTGTGATTTTGTTTTGTTTTCCCTCAGAGGCACTGGGGGAATGACAGAGGAATTGACCGGGTGAACTGCACCCAGGAGGGAGCTGCTGGAACCAGGTTCCCAGGACCGCGCGCTCCTCGAACCCACCCCTGCGCTCGCGGCGCCCCGAGTGCACGGGTCCCCCCAGCAGCCGCCCCCGGCACACCCGCCCCGGCTGCAACTCCGACTCCGCTCTGGCTCCCGAGAAGCGGAGGGAAGGCGCTGCGACTCACCGCCTCGGCCGCTCCCAGCGTCTGTGTCGCTTCGGGCGAGGCGGCGGCAGCAGCGGCAGCAGCGGCAGCGCCTTCCCTCCGCCCGCCTCCCCTTGGACAGCACCGTCGCCAGCCGCGCCCCCCTCCCCAGCCTGGCTCGCCGCCTCCCTCCTCGCGGCCGCAGACCCCTCTCCACTGCAGCCCCGCAGGCAGCCTCTCCAGGGTGGGCTTGACCGCGGGGTTGCAGGGGGGCCAAGATGAGACAGGTGCAGTGGACGCCCCCGCCTTGCCCTGGTGCAGCCACCCGGGCATGTCCCCACTGTGCCCCATAGTCCTAGCTCACTGCCCAGGCCTTTAGTCAGCCTGCACTGCTACTTTCCAAGGGGTGCCATCTGTTTGCCTCCTCGGGTCGTGGGAGGTCAGATTCAGCCTAGAGCACCTCCTTCGAAGCTTCGATTTGAGTGGGGGTCTGGGGTCCCTGCTCTCCCGCAGTGAAGTTCAAGGGAGCCTTGGAAGGCAGTTGAAAAGCTTCTCAGGTGGTCTCCTCTGGACTCTTCATGCCAAGGTGGGAGGGGGCTGCTTTTGTCTAACTAGTGCTTTCTCTACCCAAAGCCTTCTGTAAACTGTCTAGGAAAGGCTTAACAAAAAATTCGGAGGAAGACATCTATGGGGCCCCTCTCCTGCCCCTCCTTTCTCCCCTCAAATTTTTCATCTCGTGTGGAGATAATGAGAAGCGAAATGTCTTGTCAATTCATTCACCCAATATTTATCGAATGCCTGCTGGCTGCCAGCACCTGTTTCCTGTCTTGCTGTGTCGTCCACTCATGGCCTCTCAAAAAGCCACTGTAACTAACTCCTTGTGTTTGTCAACCTTGGTGACATTTCCAGAACCCGCAGAAGGTCTCAAGAGTAACTCAACTTCATCAATTTAAAAAGTTTCTGGTTAAAAATAACAAGGCCGCAAAGGCACCGTGACCTGGCCTTCCTTGTTGTAATGTTTGCAAGATCTTTCAACATGACCGGTTATAGAAAGGACAGTTACACTGAGGTCCAGACAGCTGCCAACTCTGATTTAAACATCAAGTAAAAGGTTCATCTAATCAAAAGCACCCTTTCCTAGCTCTACCGGTTGCCTTCAATTGAAAAACAAAAATTATCTGAGAGGCTGCTAAACCATTATCAAATGCTAAAACCTTTGCTTGCATTGGGTTAGCAGGTTAGCCCAGCATTTCCCTTCCTGGACACCCACAGGAGGAGAAATGCTGGACTAATCTGCTAACCCAATGCAAGCAAAAATTTGCATTGGAAAGTTGGATTTTTTGGTTTTTGGTTTTTTCTTTCTTCTTAATACTAGGCCCCACCCGGAGAGAGTCTAATCTAATTGTTAAAGAAAAAATCCGGCGTTCAGGGGTGTCCAGCTTTGTATGGGTATTTTTTTCACATGGGCCCCAGGAGACTCTGATGTGCAGCCAGGGTTGGAAACCACCATAGGATTAGCCAATCATCAAGCAGGGCCTAAGGCAACGGGACCCAAAACCACAAAGATTTGATGCAGCAAGAGGTCTGCACAGGTATTGCAAACCCAAATGTCCCTAAAGGATAAAAGCAGGTGACAAAGAGTAACTTAAGTGGTTATACAGGGACAAACTGAGAAGGGCACAATGGCCCTGAAAAAGGCAGCCTCATTTTTCTACGTGGGAAAAGAGGGTCCAGTGTGGCCATCGAGTCGGGGTATTTTATTTTAGTTTGGTTCCCCCTGCCCCCAAGAGAAGCCAGTTCATGTTTAATGTGAACTCTTCTAATTTTAAAATATTAGTAACTTATTTTTTAAATATTTTATGTGCTCTATAAGCCAAGAAAAAAAGAATTTGTAGGCCACAAGTGGTCCCCTGGTCATCGGTTTGTCACCTGTAGTCTGGGCAGACTCTGTGCATAGGAAGCAGTTAGGAAAGTGCTTGGGGTGGGATTCCTCAGAGAGAAAGGGGATTTTAAAGTCCACTTTATCTACTTTTCTTTATTGATGTGATTTTTTCTTTAATGATCTCTACTGTTAAAAAAAAAAAAAAGGAACAGTTTTGCTGAGGTATAATTCACACATCATACTATTCACTCAAAGTATGCAATTTAATATTTTTTGCATATGCACAGTTATTTATACAAACTATTACCATAACCAATTTTAGAACTGATTTTCATCACCCCATAAATCCCATACCTATTAGTACTCACTCCCTTCTTTCTCCAACCCCCAACTTCCAGTGACCACTTACCTATTTTCTCTATATATAGATTTGCCAATTCTGGACATTTTATATAAATGGAATCATACAATTTGAGGACTTTGTGACTGGCTTCTTTCACTCAGCTTAATGTTATCAAGGCTCTCTCATGTTGTAGCATGCATCAGTACTTTGTTCCTCTTTATTAACAAACAAGATGTCATTGTATAGCTCTATCACATTTTGATTATCCATTTATCAGTTAACAGATATTTAGGTTGTTTCACTTTTTTACTATTATGGATAATGCTACAATGAACATTTGTGTTCAAGTTTTTGCGTGGATATACGTTTTCATTTTTCTTGGGTATATATATACCTAGCAGTAAAATTGCCAGATCACATGGTAACTCCACGTTGAACATTTTGAGAAATTGCCATACCTTTTCCCAAACCAGCTGCACCATTCTACATTCCCACCAGCACTATATGAAGGTTCCAGATTTCTTCCATATCCTTGCCAACACTTATTATTTGCCACTGAAAAAATTATACCATCCTAGTGGAGGTACAATGGTATCTTTTTAAAAAAATGTTTAAGTTCTGGGATACATGTGCAGAATGTGCAGGTTTATTACATAGGTATACATGTGCCATGGTGGTTTGCTGGACCCATCAACCCGTCATCTAGGTTTTAAGCCCCACATGCATTAGGCATTTGTCCTAGTGCTCTTCCTCCCCTTGCCCCCTAACCCCCGCCAACAGACAGGCCCTAGTGTGTGTTGTTCCCTCCCTGTGTCCATGAGTTCCGTGTGTTCTCATACAATGGTATCTTATAACATTTGATTTCCATTTTCCTAATGGCTCATGGTGTTGATCATCTTCATGTGTGTATTGGCCATAACTTCTTCAGAGAAATGTCTATTCAGATCCTTTGCCCATTTTAAATTAGGTTATTTATCATTTTATTATCCAGGTGTGAGAATTTTTTTATATATTCTGGATATAAGTCCCTTATCAGATCTATGATTTGTCAGTATTTCCTCCATTTCTGTGGCTTGCCTTTTTATTTTCTTGGGGTGTCCTTTGAAGCAGAAAAGTTTTCCATTTTGATGAAACACAAATTATCTATCTTTTCTTTTGATGCTTGTACTTTTAGTGTCGTATCTAAAAGGCTTTGCCTAATTCAAGGACATAAAGATTTATGCCTGAATGTTGGGCCCTGCTTTTTTTTTTTTTTTTTTTTTTTTAAGACGGAGTTTCACTCTTGCTGCCCAGGCTGGAGTGCAATGGCATGATGTCGGCTCACTGCAACCTCCGCCTCCCAGGTTCAAGTGATTCTCCTGCCTCAGCTTCCTGAGTAGCTGGGATTACGGGTGCCCGCCACCACGCCCAGCTAATTTTTGTATTTTTAGTAGAGACAGGTTTTCACCATGTTGGCCAGGCTGGTCTTGAATTCCTGACCTCAGGTGATCCACCCGCCTTGGCCTCCCAAAGTGCTGGGATTACAGGAGTGAGCCACCACTCCTGGCCGGGCCCTGCTTTTTTAAACGCTCTTTCAACAGTGTGGTATTGGAAACCGGGAACACTGAGATAACCGACAGTAAGTCTGCATTCAGAGCCTCCCACCTCAAGAGGTCTCATTTGCCGGGACAGTTCTCTCACCACCTCATTTGGTCAACTTTGGGCACTGAATGGCAAGTTTGTGTCAAGCAAGCAACTGAACGTATAGATTTTAGACTAGCCAGTCCAACAATGGCAAGTATTCATTCTAAGGGACTCCTATGTGCTTAGAGCTGCTCCAGGCTCTCAGGATATAGCACTAAACAAGACAGACAGGTTCATGCTCTTGTGGGGCTTAAAGTTTAATGAGAGAAAAATAAAGAGCACATAAGACACATATTAGATGAGTGCATATGTCAATAATTCACATAGAATGATTGATGGAACAGCTGAGGAAGGAGCCAGGCAGAGGAAACATAGTGCAAAGGCTCTAACTTGGGGGTAGGTGGCGGGGGAAATACACAGCTTATTCTGGAATCCAGGAAATCAGATGTGGCTAGAGCTTGGTGGGGGCGCCTTTGGCTGAACTCCCCAGCAAGTAGAGCCTGAGCAAAAGGTTAGGCATGAACAGTATGTAAGGAAGTGAAATCACAGGGGAGTAGGACTGAGAGAAAAGGGAAGTGAGTCAGGAGAAGAGGGAGAGCAACTACAAGGAAGTGCATTCCGTGGCTGGGCATTGCCACTCGAGTCTGCAGGAGCACCAAGGGTTGGTCAGGAGGCAGTATGCGGGCATTACTGAGAGTTTAGGAGGGATCCAAGAGAGAGGTACTGATCTATGGTCTTCAGAGAAACAATGTAATGCTTCTGAAGCTCCAAACATCTGTCGGCAGTGGAGGAAGACTACTGGTGTGGTTGGAAGAAAGAAAACTTACTAGCAAGCTCCCTTCTCCCATTAGTCAATTTAGTCTCCCATTAGTTAACTTAGCCCTCCTAGGTTGCATATGAGTGGCCACAAAGTAGCTGCCTGGACAACATCAGGGAAGTCCCAAGGTGGAAGGCAAGGCATATGACAGGAGGCGAGGCACTGCTGGGCTGGCTGTACCTGAGAGCACCCTGAGGGACTGGGAGCAGCAGCCACAGTGAGCACCTCAATCGGAGTAGTAGCAGAAGTAGCAGCAACCTGGCCCCCTGAACACCGTGACAGTACAGACCACTGCTAGGTTTGCTCTAGCAAATTGGTGCATTATCATCTATCTCAGAGGATGCATAAAATGAGTTTAATACAGTGGACAGAAGGGAGAGTAAAAAACAAGGCCACAGGGTGTCAGGGCCAGACCATGGACTGTTTTGCAACTTGGGATCAAGAACATAAAATTTACTCTCAGTTGGAATTTATTCTAAGAACAATGCAAAGTCATTGAAGGCTCTTTTGAAATTTATTTTTTTAATTGACAAACAATAAAATTCACTTTCTTAATAAACAGTTCTGTGAGTTTTAATAAATGTACGGTTGAGTAGCCACCATTTCAATCAGAATTCAGAGCATTGTCACCCCTCCAAAAATGTTACTGCCCATTGTAGTGAAGCATTTGCGGTAACCCTAGCCCCTGGCAATCACTGATGTGTTCTTTGCCTCTGTGGTTCTTTCTTTTCAAGAACGTCAGATCAATGAATCATATAGTATGCAGCCTTTCAAGTCTGGCTTCACTTAGGATAAAGCATGTGTTATTCATTTGTGTTGTTAAGTACATCAATGATTTATTCCTTTTTATGGTATGAATGTACCATAGGTTGTTATTCATTCACCAGTTGAAGGAAAGTTAGGTTATTTCCAGTTTGGGGCAATTATTAATAAAGCTACTAAAATAGTTGCCTACAGTTTTTTGTGTGAATACAAGCTGTTATTCCATTTGGTCAAATATATAGGACTGGCATTACTAGATCCCATGGTAAGTGTATAACTATAATATATATATAGCTAAACTATACATATCAAAAAGGCAGAAAATAACAGATGCTGGCAAGCATGGGGAGAAAAGGGGAATGCTAATACACTGCTGGTGGAAATATAAATTAGTACAACCACTATGGGAAACTGTATGGAGGTTCCTCAAAAAATGAAAAATAGAACTATCATATGATCCAGCTGCTGGGAATATATCCAAAAAAAAAGGAAACCAGTATATCAAAGAGATACTTACATTCCTATATTTACTGCAACACCATTCACAATAGCCAAGGTATGGAATCGACCCAAGTGTCTGTCAATGGATCAATGAATAAAGAAAATGTAGTATATATACACGATGAAATATTATTCGGCCAAAAAAAAAGAATGAAATATTGTCATTTGTAGCAATGTAGGTGGAATTGGAGAACATTATGCTAAGTGAACTAAGCCAGAGGCAGAAAGACAAATACCACATGTTCTCAC
Source organism: Hylobates moloch (assembly GCF_009828535.3). NCBI lineage: Eukaryota > Metazoa > Chordata > Mammalia > Primates > Hylobatidae > Hylobates > Hylobates moloch. The sequence continues at coordinate 82,497,141 of NW_026652284.1, forward strand.
TTACATGTGGAATCTAAAGCAATCAAACTCATAGAAGTAGAGAGTAGATGGTGGTTACCAGAGCTGGGAAGGGGAGGAGTATGAAAGGAGGCTGGTTAATAGGTACAAAAACACACTTAGATAGAAGTAATAAGTTCTAGTGTTCGATAGCACAGTAGGGTGACTGTAGTTAATAATTTATTATATATTTCAAAATCATTAGAAGAGAAGATTTGAAATGTTCCCAACACAAAGAAATGATAAAAGTTTGAGGTGATGAATATCCTAATTATTGTGGTTTGATCATTGTACATCGTATACCCGTATCAAAATATCACATTTACCCCATAAATATGTAAAATTATTGTGTATCAATAAACAAGAAACTGCCAAACTGTTTTTGAAATTGCATTTCAACAGCAATGTATGAGAGTTATGGTTATTCTTTTTAAAATTTTATTGTAAATTGATAAATTATAACTGTACATATCTATGGGATACAAAGTGATTTATGAATTATGATTTATGAATACAATGTAGAATAATTAAATCAAACTAATTAGCATATCCATTACCTCAAATACTTATTTTTTGTGGTGAGAACATTTGAAATTTACTCTCTTAGCAATTTTGAAATGTATAATACACTATTATTAACTATATTTGCCTCAATATGCAACAATAGATCTCAAAAGAAAAACTTATTCCTCCTAAGACTTCATATTCTTTGACTGTCATTTCCCCCTTCCCACCCCCAACCTTGATAACCACCATTCAGTTCTCTGCTTTTAGGAGTTTGATTGTTTTAGGTTCTACATGTAAGTGAGAACATGCAGATTTTGTCCTTCCGTGCTTGGCATATTTCACTTAGCATAATGTTTTCCAAATCCATCCACGTTGTCACAAATGACAGGATTTCCTTCTTTTTAAAGGCTGTATAGTATCCTATTATGTATATACTTGTATAGCACATTTTCTTTATCCATCTCTGTTGATGGACATTTTGGTTGATTTCATGTTTTGGCTATTATGAATAGTGCTGCAATGAACATGGGGGTACAAATATCTCTTAAACAAGTTAATTTCAAATAGTTTGGGTAAATACCCAGAAGTGAGTTTGCTGGGCTATATGGTAATTCTATTTTTAGTTTTTAAAGGAAACTCCATATAGTTTTCCAGGATTGTACTAATTTATATTCCCACCAACAATGTACAAGGGTCCCCTTTTTTTCACTTCTTTGCCAATACTGTTTTGTCTTTTTGATAATAGCCATTCGGATAAGTATAAGGTGATACCTCACTGTGGTTTTAATTTGCATTTCCCTAATGATTAGCAATGTTGAACATTTTTTCATATTGCTATTGATGATTTGTATGTCTTCTTTTGAGAAATGTCTATTCAGGCCGCTTGCTCATTTTAAAATCAGAAATATTGGGCTGGGCGCGGTGGCTCACGCTTGTAATCCCAGCACTTTGGGAGGCCGAGGTGGGCGAATCACGAGGTCAGGAGATCGAGACCACGGTGAAACCCCGTCTCTACTAAAAATATAAAAAAATTAGTCGGGCGTGGTGGCGGGCGCCTATAGTCCCAGCTACTCGGAGAGGCTGAGGCAGGAGAATGGCATGAACCCAGGGGGCGGAGCTTGCAGTGAGCGGAGATTGCGCCACTGAACTCCAGCCTGGGCGACAGAGCGAGACTCCGTCTCAAAAATAAATAAATAAATAAAATAAAATAAAATCAGAAATATCTTGTCTTCTTGCTATTGTTTGAGTTCTTTATATATTTTAGATATTAATCTCTAATAGATGTATGGCTCTCAAATATTTTCTCCTAATCCATAGATCGTCTCTTCATACTGTTGTTTCCTGGGCTGTGTAGAAGCTTTATAGTTTGATGCAATCCCATTTGTTTATTTTTGCTTTTGTTGCCTGTACTTTGGGGGTCAAATCCAAAAACTCATTGACCAGACTAATGTCATGTAGTTTTTCTCCTATGTTTTCTTCTAGTAGTTTTATAGTTTCAAGTCTTATGCTTAAGTCTTTAATTCCTTTTGAGTCGATTTTTGTATATAGTATGAGATAAAGGTCCAATTTAATTCTTCTTTATGTGTATATCCATTTTTCCTAACACCATTTATTGAAGGGGCTATCCTTTGCCCATTGTGTATTCTTAGCACCTTTGTCAAAAATCAATTGACGGTACATGTATAGGTTCATTTTTGGCTCCCCATTCTGTTCCACTGATCAGGGTGTCTATTTTTTTGCCAGTACCTTGCTGTTTGAATTATTACTTTGTGGCATAGATTGAAAGCAGATAGTGTCAAGCCTCTAGCTTTGTTCTTTTGCTCATGATTGCCTTGCCTAGTCAGGGTTTTTTATTTGTGTGTGGTTGTAAATGAATTTTATTTACCTTTGTGTTGCACATTCTTCATTCTGAGACCCAAGTGTCCTTGTGATATGATTAGCCAACATCCAGAAAAACTTAGAACGCTCATACATTGCTAGTGAAATTGAAAAATGGTGTAGCCACTTTGCAGAAGTATTTATTAGTTCCTCAAAATGTTAAACATAGAGTTACAATATGACCCAGTATTCCACTCCTAGGTATATAAAAAGAAATGAAAGTATGTGTGTTAATCAGGATCTGCCAGAGGGACAGAACTATCAGCTATATGAAAGGGAGTTTATTAAGAAAAATTGGCTCACATGAGCACAAGAAGTCCTGCAATAGGCCGTCTGCAAGCTGGGGAAGAAAGAAGGCAGTAGTGGCTCAGTCTGAGTCCAAAAGCCTCAAAAGCAGGGAAGCTGACAGCGCAGCCTTCAATCTGTGGCCGAAGGCCTGAGAGCCCCTGGCAAACCATTGGTATCAGTCTAAGAGCCCAAAGGCCAAAGAACCTGGAGTCTGATGTCTAAGGGCAGGAGGAAGGGAAGGAAGCACCCAGCACGGGGAAAAAGATGAAAGCTAGAAGACTCAGCAAGCCAGCTTATCCCACCTTCTTCCGCCTGTTTTGTTTTAGCTGCGCTGGTAGCGGATTGGATGGTGCCCACCCACATTGCGGGTGGGTCTTCCTCTCCCAGTCCACTGACTCAAATGTCAATCTCCTCTGGCAACATCCTCAAAGACACACCCAGAAACAATACTTTATCAGCTATCTAGACATCCTTCAGTCCAATCAAGTTGAAACCTCATATTAACCATCACAGCATATATCCACACAAAAACTTGAATGTAAGTGTTCACAACATTATTCATAATAGCCAAAAAGTGGAAACAAATTAAATTTTTATCAACTAATGTATGGATAAACAAAATGTGGTATATCCATACAATGGAATATGATCTGGCTATAAAGAAATGAAGTACTGATACATGCTACGATATGGATGAACCTTAAGAACATTATGCTAAGTGAAAGAAGCCAGTCGCAAAACACCACATATTGTATGATTCCATTTATATGGAATGTCTTGGACAGGCAAATCCATAGAGACAGAAAGTAAATTCGCAGTTTCCTAGGGACGAAGGGGAAATGGAGAATAACAGCTATGGCTATTGGATTTCTTGCTGGGGAGATGAAAATGTTCTAAAATGGACTGTGGTGATGATTGCACAACTCTGAATATATTAAAAATCACTGAATAACACACTTTAAATGGGTGAATTGTTTGGTATGTGAAATATAGCTCAATAATGCTGTTTTCAAAAAACATGTAAATAACTATAAAAAAGCATTTTCAAACTATACACTCCTGTTCACTCTAGCTGAAAACAACACTTCTCAGTCCTTAGATCCATAGAATCACCTGGGTGTCTTGTTATACTGCAGGCGGTAATTCATTACCTCTGGATTTGGGCCTGATATTTTGCATTTCTAACAAGTTCCGAGGTGATGCTGGTATTTCTTGTCCAGGAATCACACTTAGAGTAGCAAAGGATGTTTGAGACATTTTCCTTTCAGGATGGCATACCAAAAGCTCTGTAACAGGAGAAAAGGCTTAGGGAGGGGGGCTGATCAGTAGAGAAAGTTCCCAGCTGCTTTTCATATGCTCTCTAAATTGAACATGCCATTTATTAGAGGTTTGAAAACAGCTGGACCAAAATCTCATCAGAATCACCTGGGAGGATGGAGCTGGGGTGATGGTGAAGCAAGAGAGTTTTCCTGGGCCACAAAATTTCAGGTCCCTATACCAGAGATCTGTCCCTGGATAGACGGGTTAGGAGGGTACTTTAAGTTGCCTCTCTTGAAGAGATTAAGGGGATGTATCTTCTAGGTGTTTTAGAATTAATATTCTTATTAATAAAAGGTACCCTCACCCACCCCATAGACAATTCTGTTCTTCAGATAGATTTGGAGCCCACCAATGTAGAATGCTTCTTTGCTCCCTTCTAGATCTTAAGTTCTATGAGACAAGCTCCTTTATTCAGCTCAAACATTTACTCTGTTTTCTGTATGACATGCACAATTTAGGGCCCTCTATCTATAGGAATCAAAGCTTAGTACAAACTTCACCAATCATAAGGTCTACTGAGAGAGACTCACACATAAGCCTATGTTACATTGCAGGGAAAATGCTCTAATATTCGTATGCGCTTGCTTCTACTTATTCTTAATTTCCTAATTCTTGAAGAAGGAGAGGAGATCTGCACCCTGAGCTCTAACTGAATCCATGGTGCCTTAGATCAAAGCTACATCCCTCATAGCCACCTAAAAGCCAACCTTTTCTGAATTTTGCCCACAGAAGAGTCTTCCTCTTATGAAACCTCAGAATTTGTAGACTCCCTTTGAGATAATTTAAGCCTGACATCTTAAGACTTTGGAATTTCCCTTTAGATCTCTTCTTTCCCCTTCAGTTTACAGGCTCTATAAAAGGAAACTATTGCTTTTAAATGTCTCTTCCTTTATCTCCATTCAAGGATGATCATATCTCTACATCCTACATCTAGATTATGTTTTTTTCCTCCTACATGTGTATTTAATAATATCTCTTCATCTGATTATAGCTCATGCTTACTAGCTAAGGATACGCTGACGTACCCCACCAAAGTCACAACTTCAGTGTGTGGAGGGGAGTAGAGAGGTTTTCATTAAAATGGATTGTCCACTGTCATAGCACAGTACTACTTCAGTGCTACTCTTCATCTCCAAAGTATGGATGTGAAGAAGCAGACCAGTAATGTTGGCAGTGACAGTTGATCAGTTATCTTCCAACTTCCAGCGTGTCCACTGATCATTTTACCATCTTTGCAGTTCATCTTACAAGCCTTCAAAACATTCTCTAAGTATCTTGTATGTGGCACTCAGAACAAAGTGCAGTTCTCTGCGAAGATCCTTCTGACAGGCAGCTGAAGGTCCTGGGCACCAACCTTGAGGCCATCACAGTGTACTGGAGTCTTGAGAGCTGATTGCTGAGTACTCAGGAATTTTGTGTCCAACTTTAAAAAAATTGAAATCATACAAAATATGTTCTCTGAGCATAAAACAGAATTAAATGAGAAGTCAATCACAGAAAAATCCCTACATATTTGGATTTTTTTTTTTTTTGAGACAGAGTCTTGCTCTGTCACCCAGGCTGGAGTGCTGTGGCATGATCTCAGCTCACTGCAACCTCTGCCCTCCTGGGTTCAAGAGATTCTCCTGTCTCAGCCTCCCCAGTAGCTGGGATTACAGGTGCACGCCAGCACACCTGGCTAATTTTTGTATTTTTTTAGTAGAGACAGGGTTTTGCCATGTTGACCAGGCTGGTCTCGAACTCCTGACCTCAGGTGATCCACCCACCTCGGCCTCCCAAAGTGCTGGGATTACAGGTGTGAGCCACCATGCCTGGCACTATTTGGAATTTAAGTCTCCCAATATTCAGAAATTAAACAACACATTTATAAATTACCTATTGGTTAAAGAAGTTTAAAGGGAAGTTAGAAATGTTTTGAGGGAGGGGTATCGATATCTCTGACTGTAATTGTGAACTTGTCTATTTGTCCTTAAAGTTCTGTCATGTATTTTGCTTCATGCATTTCGAAGCTCTGTTATTAGGTGCATAGACATTTAAAATGTTTATGTTCTCTAATTGACCAGTGTGTCATGATGAAATGATCCTCATTACTCCTAGTAATAGTCTTTGCTCTGAATCTACTTTGTCCAATATTAATGTACTCACTCCAGCTTTGTTTTATTAGTAGTAGCATAATATATTTTTGACCTTTTTACTTTTAGCAGATTTGTATTATTATATTTAAATTTGGTTTAAGCAGGATACCATTGAGTTTTGCCTTTTTATCCTGTCTGACAATCTCTGCCTTTTAATTAATGCTTAGATCATTTTCATTTAATACGATTACAGATATGTGTGGGTTTAAATCTACCATTTTGTTCCTTGTTTATTATTTGTCACCTCAGTTCTTATTTCATTGTTTTCTGCCTCTTTATTTTTTATTATTCCATTTTATTTTCTTTGTTGACTCATTAGGTACACCTTTTATTTTATATGATTGCTTTTGTGATTTTAGTGATGGCTTTGTTACTGAATGCCTTTTTTCATGATGACTGTATCATAGTAATAATATGTCCTCAATTAATAATAATATACACTCAAGTAGTAATATACCACTTCACATATTGCATAACATTACAACAATACAGTTATATTTCCCCTTCTAAGCCTTTGTACTGTTTTTACACATTTTACTTTTATATATGTTATAAACCCCACAACCTAATGGCATTATTTTTGTTTAAAATGGTCACTTATATTTTAAGATATTTAAAAAATAAGAAAAATGTATCTGATATGTACCCATATATTTTCCATTTCTGGTATTCTTCAGTCCTTTAAATAGATCCAGATTTCCATTTGGTATCATTTGCCTTCACCTGAAGTACTTCCTTTAACACTTTCTGCAGCAAGTTTGCTATTAATACATTCTTTCACAGTTTATATGTCTGAAAAAGTCTTTATTTCGCTTTCATTTTTGACATTAATTTTTGCTATGTATAAAATTCTATTGTCAAAATGATTGACAGTTTTTCTTTCAGTACTTTAAAGATGATCCACTGTCTTCTGCTTGCATTATTTCCAACAGGAAGTCTGCTCTCATACTTTTTCTATCCATTATGTGTCTTTTTTTTTTCTGGCTAATTTTAAGGTATTTCTTTTAATCAGTAGTTTCAAGAAACTTAAGATGTGCCATCGTGTAGTTTTCCTCAGGTTTCTTGTATGTGAGGTTTATTTAGTTTTTTCAATCTGTAAGTTTTTCATCAAATTTGAAAAACTTTTAGTCATTAGTTTTTCAATATCGTACTCAACCACGCACACACACTCCTACTTTGAGGACTCAAAATACACATGTATTAGGCTACTTAAAGTTGTCCCACAGTTCACTGATGCTCTGTTTATATATTTATTTATTTTTTTTTTGGTCAGTGTTTTTTCTGTGTTTTGCTTTAGATATTTTCTATTGCTATGTCTTCAGATTCAGTAATCTTTTCTTCTACAGTGTCTAATCTGTTTTAATCCTGTCCAATGTATCTCTCATCTCTAAAATTTCACTTTGAGTCTTCATATATTTTCTGTGTCTCTCTTGACATGAATACTTTTCTTCCATATTCTTGAACATACTGGAATATATTTATAATGATTACTTTGATATCCTTGTCTACTAATTCTATTATCTTCATCATTTCTAGGTCTGTTTGTATAGATTAATTTTTATCCTCATTATAAATTATGTTTTCCTTCTCCTTTGCATATGCCTGAAAATTTTTATTGGATGCCAGACATTGTGAATTTTACTATTCTGGGTTGTAGGTATCTTTAAATTTCTTTAAATAGTCTAGAGTTTTAAGTAGCTTGGTAACAGTTTGATCCTCTTAAGCTATGGTTGGCAGGACAAGAGAAGTATTTATTCCAGGCCTAATTTTTTTTCTACTACCAAGGCTAACACTTTTAACTACTCTGCCCAAAGCCCTGTGTATTGCAAGGTTTTTCCACCCTGGCTTGGGGCAACATGAATTATTTTCATCTCTGTGTGAACTCTAGGGATTTTTCCACCTGTTTTTCTTCTGGTAGTTCTTTCCCCAGCCTCGTTTTCTTCACATTCATGCTGTAAGCAATACTTACTGAAGTCTCCAGAACTCTGGGAATCTCTTGAGCTCTCCTTCTGGGAAGCTCTCTTCCTTCAGGCATACTGCCTTAAAAATTCTAGTCGTGTTTTATCCCTTCCTTCCAAATTCTCAACTCTGTCTCCTCAAGTCAGAGAGAACTTTGAGCTCCACTTGGGTTCCTCCTCCTTGAGCTTTGGTCTGGAGACTCTCCAGGCAGTAAGCTGGGGTAGATCATAGGTTCTTTTTGTTTGTTTACCTTCTCTGGGAGATCACTCTCCTGCTTTCTGTTCTATATGTGAAAACTGTCATTTTCATATACTTGTGCTTGTGTTTTAGATGATTGGGGCAAGAGGGTAAATTTAATCTCTGTTACTTGACTATGGCCAGAAGTGAGAGTCTTGTTTATTATTTCAAACTGAAAAAAAATACTTGCATATGGTTTTAAAAAAATTAGACATACAAAAGGGAATATGTTAAAAAGTAAGTCTTCCTTATACCTTATGCCACTAATGCTCCCAGTTCCCTAATCCCTTCCTTTTCAGATGCAGTAACACATTTCTTATAAAATGTTTCATAAATATTCTATGCACCTATTAGCATATGTATGAGAGAATACTATACACAACGTTCTGTAGCCCCTACTTTCCTATGCTTAACAATATGTCTGGAGATGGTTCCATATGTGTGCACATGGTTCTCTTTATTTTTTATGGCTGCAGAATCTTTCACTGTATGGCTATAATATGATTTATTTAATCAGTTCCTGATTGATGGATATTTAAATGAGTTTCCAGCCCTCTACTATTATAAGCAATGTTATAATGAATATTTTTATACATAAATCTCGGGCACATATGACAATACTTTCTCTTGGTCCTTTTGGGCTACTACAACAAAATACCATAGACTGAGTAGCTTATAAACAACAGAAATTTATTTCTTACAGATCTGGAGATTGAGAAGTCTAGGATAAAACTGCTATCAAATTCAGTGTCTAGTGAGGGCCCATTTCCTGGTTCATAGATGATACTTTCTTGCTGTGTCTTCACATGGTGCGGCAAGAGTTCTCTTATGAGTTCTTTCCATAAGGACATTAATTCCATTCATGAGGGCTCCATTCTCATTACATAATCACCTCCCAAAGGCCCCACCTGCTACTACCATCACTTTGGGGATTCAGATTTTACCACATGAATTTTGAGGAGACACAAACATTCAGACTATAGCATACCTGTAAGATAAATTCATAGAATGAGAATTGCTGGATCAAAAGGAGTATGCATTTTACAAATAGGATAAGCAGAGTTAAATTGTCCTCAAAAGAGACTGCACCAATTTACATTCCCATCAATAGTGTCATAAGAGAGAGGCTATTTAACTTGGGTGTTGCATAAAATAGGAAGCAAAAATAGTAAAGATCTGAGTAATGACAGGTTGAGCTCAGTGTTTCCACAAATCTTAGAAAGTAGGAAGGGGAAACAGAAAGAAAGGAAACAATGAATTTGAGGTTGTGCAATTTAAATCAGGTTATGTTTATGATAAAAATGTATAATAGATAATTTTCCCCTTGTAAGTTTTTTTTAAATATGCATGACTGTCAAAAGTAGAAACTATAACATTGTCTGGTGGGGTTTTCAATGTGTATAGATTAATACATGTGAAAATTCTAACATAAATGGTGAAGAATAAAGGAAGCTATAAGGTTCAAAAGTCTCTATATTTTACCTGAAGTGATAAAATGTTAATTCTTATTATACCACAAAAGGTTAGAAATGTATATTGTAATTCTTAGAACAACCAGTTTTCATTTAAATGATACACAGAGATTTAGTCAAAAAGCCAATAGATAAACTTAAATGGAATACTAAAAAACTTCAAAAACTCCAAAAAAGGAAAGAGGGAAGGAGAAAAAGAAAACAATAAAATGGTAGAACCCAGCCATATCAATAATTACAAAATGCAAATTGTTTAACACACTAATTAAAAAACAGAGATTATCAGATTGTATAAAAAATAAGATCCAAGTAGATGTTCTTTATAAGAAACTCATTTTAATATAGCAATGTGGATACGTTAAAAGAATGGAGCAGTTTTAGCTGTGACATATAAAGAAACTAGAAGTCATCACTCCTGTCTTTACAACAAGAAAAAAGTAGAACAAACTGAAAATCAATGACTTTTTTTTGACCCATCAAAGAACTGAGGTTGCAGGGCAAACCATCACCCCAAAATTGATAGAGGCAAATATAGACAATCACAGCCCAGATCTGCTGACCTAAAGCAGAAGTTGCTGGAGACATACAAACTGAGGGATGAAAACTACGAGAGCCTTATCTGATCGGGAAAAAAAAATTACTAAACAACATCCCCCTTAGCCTTTTCTCCCTGCAGAGGAGTGGGAAAAGCTAAGAATCACTTTTGAGGCCACAGCCCAGGGACACATGCTTACAAAAAAACTGAGACTTATTATAAGGTTATAGAATGCTTCTTATTTCCACACCTTGCCACCTTATAAACAGAGTTCTAGTAGAATAAGAGTAGACTATAGTTGAAAGAGCTGCAAGGTGAGGACTCTGTTTAAGGAGTTCTTGGAAAATTCCAAAGACAACAGGAGAGACAAAAACAAGAACACTAGAAGAAATTGAAGTCTCTGGCACTTACAGATTCAGCAAATATTAACATCAAACCTCATATTAAAACTTGTTTGCCCAAGATCTCATTATTCAATGCATCATGTCTGGCTTGCAACAACAACAAAAAAAGCGCAAGCCATGTGAAAATGCAAGAAAAAACACAGTCAAAGCAAGCAACAGAACAAAGACTTACATCAAGATACTGGCAGGATTGACTTCTGAGACCTCTCCTTTCAGCTTATAGATGGTCATCTTCCCTTTGTATCTCCACATAGTTTTCCCTCTGTGTGTGTGTCCCAATCTCTTTTTATAAGGATACCAGTCATATTGGAACAGGGCTTACGCTAATGACCTCCTTTAACCTTAAGTATCTTTTTATCCGTATTGCCAAATATAGTCACATTCCAAGGTATAAGGGTTAAAACTTCCATGTATGAATTTTGGGGAGACACAATTCAACCCATAACAAGGGACATTCTACCAAATACCTGACCAGTATGTCTCAAAGCTGCCAAAGTTATCAAAAACAAGGGAAGTCTGAGAAACTGTCAGAGTTGAGAGGAACCTACGGAAACGTAACAACTGCATGTAACAGGGTATCCTAGATGAGATCCCAGAACCAAAAAAAGGACATTAGGTAAAAACTAAGGTTATCTGATTCTCATTAGTAATAATGTGTCAATACTGGCTCATTAATTGTAACAAATGTACCATACTAATGTAAGATATTAATATAGGGGAAACTGGGTGAGGGATATATGGGAAGTATCTGTACTATCTTCTCAATTTTTCTATAAATCTAAAACCATTCTAAAAACTAGAATTTTTTTTTTAAGGATGGAAAAAGATATATTATGCCGGAACTATTTTCAAATATCCGGCAAAGAGTTCTAGATAGAACATAAAAAGAACCATTATACTTCAATAAAAAGAAACTTCAATTTAAAATATAGATAGCTCTTCCTGGAACAGTCATGCTCTGCAGCTTCCCAGGCTGGGCTGCAAACATATTATAAAAAATAAAATAAAATAATAAAAAGTATATGGACAAAAGAGTTGAACTGGCCTTTCACCAAAAGAATATATATATGGTAAATACATATATCATAAGATACTTAATGTCATTAGTTATCACAGAAATGTAAACCAAGATTATATACCACGAGATGCAACTACAAACTCACTAAAATGTTGTAAATTAATAAAACTGAACATATTAAATGTGAAGATGTAGATCAACTGGAACTCTCATTCATTGCTGGCAGGAATATAAAATGATACAACTGCTTTTTGACAGTTTCTTAAAGTGTTAAATACATCCCAATTATATGTCCCAGACTTTCCACTCCAAAATATTTACCCAAGAAAAATAAAAACACGTGTCTACAGAAGGACTTAGATGTAAATGTTCATAGCAGTTTGATTTGTAATATCCAAAAACTCAGAACAAACCAAGTGTCCATCAACAGGTGAATAGATAAGTATGATAAAGTATAACTAAGGAATAAAAACAAACTGTGGACATATGCAACATGGATGAATCTCAGAATCATTATGCTGAGTGGAAGAAGGAATACCATCTAAAAAAAAAAGAGTATATCTACATAAAATACTGGAAAATACAAACAACCTATAATGGCAGAGAGCATATCAGTGCTTGCCTGGAGATGGATAGGAGGAGCAGGAAGGAGGAATGACAAAAAGGCAGAAGAAAATTTTGGAAGATGGTGGTTCATTATTTTGAGACAATAGTTTCACAGGTATATAAATATGTCAAAACTTCTCAAACTGCACACTTTGAATAGATGCAGTTTATTGTATGTCAATTATGTCTCAAAGCTGTTAAAAAGTTTACTAATAAATCATCTTCGAAAAAACAAACTAAATATATGAATAGATTTCCATAGCCGGGCGTGCTGGCGGGCGCCTGTAGTCCCAGCTACTCGGGAGCATGAGGCAGGAGAATGGCGTGAACCCAGGAGGCGGAGCTTGCAGTGAGCCGAGATCGCGCCACTGCACTCCAGCCTGGGCGACAGAGCGAGACTCCATCTCAAAAAAATAAATAAATAAATAAATAAATAAATAAATAAATAAATAAATAAATAATTTTAAAAAAGATTTCCAGTATCTAATTAGCAAGAGCCTTCAAAATATGACTCTTTTCTAGGAAACAAAATCTGCCTTCAAGGCATGGCATTTCTTCCCATAACATGGGTCTCCCCAAACACTCCTGATAGCCCAGCTTCCTTACCCTAACCTTCACTCATCACCTCCTGTTGTCCCTCCACCTAACCAGATCTCTCATCTTTCAATGCCCAACTGCCAGTTGAGCTTACTCCCTCCGAACTGCCTATAATTCTCATAGCCAGTCTCTCACATTATCTAATGTAACTGCTTCCTATCTTGCACTAAGCTTTAGACATAGTGAATGCTCAATATTTATTGAATAGAAAAACAAGCTTGAATCATCAGTGACATGATTATTACTCTTACTTTTTTTTATTAGATCATAAACTAATAGTGACCTAGTGAAAGATAACTATTTTTCTGTATAAGGAGACTTTACACTATAAATGTGTTAAATCCTCCCAGATTCAATGCAATCCCAAGTTTTAAGAGTTCGATTAACTTAAATCTAACCGAAACACTTCAAGGAACAAGGATTTCTCTTTTTAATCCTTGGAACTAGGTTCTTCAAACTAGGATCTTAAAATGGAGAAATCAATGGTATTAATCAATTGAATGGAACTGGGTTCCTGAAACTAGGTTCTTAAAATGGAGAAAAGATTAGCAAGTAGAGTAACTTGGGGCCAAAAGACGTAATAAAATAGCTAAGGAAAAGATGGCACAGAACCAAAATACAGCAGTGGCAGTGGGAACAGAAATAAGTGAATTCAAGAGATAGAAGCTTTGAGACTAAATGGTGGATGGAGGCAAAAGGAGGCATCAAGGAGAGCAGTTTGGGACACAATTGGTTCTCCATGTACATTACTTAATTGTATCCTCACAGCAACCCTGTGAAGTACTATTGTCTCCATTTCATAGATGGAGAAACTGAGGCACAGAAGCATTAAGAAACCTGCTAAGTCATACAACGAGTAAGATAAACAGGGTGCCAGCATGATGAGAAAGCAACATAAGCAATATGGCAGACAACATAGATTGTTTTGGCTGCTCAGCACCTACCTCCCTGCTTCTGATAACAATTCTAAAAGAATTGCTATGGGAATGCTGCACCTTCTCTTTTTCCATCCCATGCACTTCATATGACCCAAAAGTGGACATGCTGGGTATCATCAGCATTTGCCTTGCAATCGTTTTTTTGGCAAATAACCCAAGAATTGGCATGGATGGGGAAATGACCCAAGTTCTTTGAAATCTAAGGCATCTAGATTCAATTCTAGAATTTTCATTTGAACGATCAGGAAAGCAGGTACTCTTTCTTTGCAAGGAGGTATATTTGAACTGAAAAGCAGTTCTGAGTTCTGTGGTTTCTTGCCCCATAAGAAGAAAGCCTAACAAAGAATGAAACCAACACAGCGGAAGTCAGAACTATGAGATGGAGGGAAACCAGGTTCTAGTGACACTATCCAAGCCACTCTATCCAGCTTTCCTTGGAGCTAGACTAACCCTACACCTTAATATTCGTAAGTTATCTTTTTAGTCAAGTAGTTAGAGTCGAGTTTTCTGTCTCAGCTTCAACTTCAAAAGAGCCCTACCTGATAGATAAGGGTTTCTATCTCTGGATAGAGATGACTTGAACATGCTTTTAGGTTGAGAGGAGGCTAGTTGAGTAGGAAATTATTTAGAAGATAATAATATAAGAAAAGCTTTATTTTACTTGTTTATATATTTATTTAGCTCTGGTAGTACAGATTGTCTTATATTTTACTCCCTCTATGTGTACATCCTATTATCATCCAAGGAAAGTGCCTCTGAGGCAAAATAAAAGCTCAACATCCAACGAATGATTATACACCATGGTCTACTCACTAAAGGCAAAAATCGTTTTAAAACATCTTTTTTAATTTCTAGAACTCCCTCATCTCATGTATTCACATGGCCAGCTCCCATTTAGCTTTCAAGAATTAGCTCAATGGTGTCAAACTCTGGAAAGATGCTCCTTTAATTTTCCTCAACCCTATCTTATGAGCTAAATTAGAGGCCTCCATCTGATGTCCCATGTCTAATACATATCAGGATCAGAGCAATTTTAAGAACCACCATAGAATCACATGATTGCCAAACCTCCAGATTTGATGAGCTCCATTAAACCATGATGGAGACACAGTAAATGCAAGGAAATCAGAGTGGAGAAGAAACTGTGTTACTGCTACCCTCCCAGATAGCCTCTCTCGAACTCTGAGTATGCTAATGAAAGAACCTGTAATTTGCTCCTCCAAAATAATGAAAAACATTAGAAGTAACTCACTTTCTCTTAATGTTTAGGGTCTGTTTTTATTAATGGCCTTTTTGGTCTGACTATACTTATCAAGCTTTGAGGCTAAAGGGAAAATAAGTTGCACCTAATTTACATGAAGATAGAGGCTTAGTGGGGAATGCTTTCATGTGACTGCATGCAGTATAGTGGAAAGAAAGGATCAGGCACGTACATGCAACCCTACATTTCTGAGTTTTTACTTCTACACAATATGCTTTTGAAAATCAGAACTGGTTAGAGAAGGGAGTTAAACCAACTAACACTGGTCTCTGCCTTTCTTTATGAGTTGCCCTTTCAACAAATCTCCTTATATTTTCACGGGCCTGAAGAGCAATGGCAGAAATTGCAAGAAGCCTGGAAGGATGGTGACATGGGATGCAGGCAAAAGCAAAAGTAAAATTCATAATTGAGTTTCACGTGGAAAGTTGGACAATTGCCCACTTTTAAAAGTATTTTAATTCCCTCTGTCCAGTCATTATGAAATCTAGGAGCCACCTGCAAACTATGTGTTCAATTGTTTCCTTCAAATTGACTGTTTCCTAAATCAGTCAGTTTTAACATCCATTGCTATTAGCATAGAGTTTGAGAAACTTAGATGTCTTTGAGAAGACATCCAAAATGTGGCAGAATATGACACATGATAATATGTGACATTGATTATGTGAATTATCAAAGGTGAGTACAGTTCTATTTATTCTGCTAAAGTATACTCTGCAGAAATTGTTTATTGAGATGAACATGGAAAGCAAAGATAAACTATGAGTGCCATCTCTCTAAGCCTAGGTCCTCTGGAAAGATGAGCCTGAGGCAAGGGTTAAGGTATAGATGCTTGCTTTGAGAGGTGCAGGCCTGGGAGGAAGTGAAGGAGAAGAAAAGTGGGAGTGAGACAAAAAAAGATGTAAAGCAAGGCTGGATTACTGTGCTGGCTATTCCTTTACAATGAGTCACAAAGAGATGTAGCAGGTCATTGAGCAGGTTCATTTCCTGGAACTATGGGACTTTTCTGAAAGGGCTTCAAAGAGGAACTGTACCTCAGAGAAATCTATAGAAGGGAGAAAGGAAATAGAATCTATCTGCCCAGTTTCTGCATGGCTCCCA
Organism: Hylobates moloch; assembly: GCF_009828535.3. Classification (NCBI taxonomy): domain Eukaryota; kingdom Metazoa; phylum Chordata; class Mammalia; order Primates; family Hylobatidae; genus Hylobates; species Hylobates moloch. The sequence continues at coordinate 82,513,391 of NW_026652284.1, forward strand.
TTTCCTATTGGTTAAGGTTTACCCCACAGGCAGCTAACTCCCCTACATTGCCAGGCCATGTCATCCAGCCACCTGGTGGCCACTGGAAAAGCCAGATTCCACATCCTGCAAGACACCATTCCACTCAGGTCTAGAAAGAGAAGGAGTGACTTGTCACACATGAGCTGGTGGAGGGAAGGTACATGAAGCCCTGGGGCTCCAACTTAGAGAGACCTGCAAAGGTTTTCACATTCTCCCTTTAAGATGTGTCCCTGACCAAGACTGCATTGGGGCAGTTCAAGTTGGAAAATATGTCAAACACTAAAGGAACACTCATTAGAAATTTACTTAGTATTAACTTAGGTTCTGTGCAGGATGTTAAGATGTTTGTAACTCAACCTTTGCCCTTAAAATAACCAGACATGCATAGAGATCAGAGCTCTGGGCTACTAAAGCTATTAAGATTTCCAGGGCAGGATACCTAAGAAAAGGGAGCTGCACATGGGAAGGGCCCCAGAAGTATGCATAGGATTCACTGCATCTCCTTAGTTATCTAGTGCTGCTCAACAAATTACCCAAAATGTAGCAGCTTAAAATAACACTCATTTATTATCTCCTGGCTTTTGTGGCTCAGGAATCCATTCATGACTTACCTGAGTCCTCTTCTTCAGGGACTTCCACAGGGCTGCAATCTGCCAGGGCTAGGGTCTCACCTGAAAGCTCAACTGGGGAGGATTCTCTTCCAAATTCAATTTCCTATTGTTGGAAAGATTCAGTCCCTTGAGGGCTGTTGGACTAAGGGCTTGTTCCTTCTTGGTTGTTGGCTTGAGGCTACCCTCAGTTCCTTGCCATATAGGCCTCTCCAACATGGCAGCTTGCTCATCAAAGCCAACAAGTCTGCTAGCAAAACAGAAGTGATGATATGCTATAACCTAATTACAGAAGTAACATGCTATTACCTTTGCTGTATTCTATTAATTAGAAACAAGTCATTAGGTCCAGCCCATACTCAAAGGGAAAGGATTCTTTCTGTAAGGGCATGTAGATCAGGAGGTGGAAGGACCATTGAGAGCCACCTTAGAAGTCAGGCTACCATAGTTGGACTGCAAGACAAGATTACCCAGGGCCCTGCAAAGATCACACGTTATAGGGTTCAGAGCTAGGGAAGCCAGAATGAAAAGATGTCACTAATAGCTAGAAAAGACCCAAATACTTCAAACTTAAACAATACACTTATAAATAACTCACACATCAAAGAAAAAATTACCAGGAAAATTAGAAAATATTTTGAACAGAATAAAGTATATAAAAGTATAATATATAAAAATCTATGGGTTATAACTAAAATTATAATAAAGGAAAAGTAATAACCTTAATTGTTTATATGAGAGAAGAAGAAAGGTTTAAAATTAATGAAATAACTAAACACCTAGAGAAGTTAGAAAAAGATAAGCAAATTAAACCTAAAATAAGTGGAAAGGTGAACATAATAAAGGCATAACAGAAATCAATGAAATAAAAAACAGAAAATACAGAAAATTAATAAGATCAAAAATTGACTCCTTGTGGCAGAATTCATAAACCCCTAGCAAACCTCAAGAGAAAAATAGAGAAAAGGCAAATTGCCAATATCAGTATTCAAAGGGGATGTCACTACAGAAACCATGGTATCAAAAGTATATAGTATAGGAGCAATGTGAACAACTTTATGCCAATAAATTCAATAACTTAGATAAAATGAACAAATTCCTTGAAAAATTCAACTTATCAAGTAACGAATATGTTACATTACAGAAGATCCCCAGGGCTCTGTTTGGCACAAGGTCTGAAACAGGGAAGGGAAAACTGCAACAAATGCTATAAAAGAAGCTCTTTAGAATAAAAAGAAATGGCATCATATGGTAATTCAGATCTACCGGAAGGAATAAAGAGCACCAAAAATAGTAGACTGTGGATGAATATAAAAACTATAGTCATTGGCTTTGGGGCTCAGGTGCAGCCCGAGTTGTTGGTTCTGCACTGAGATGTTCCAAAGCACTATTAAAAATGTTTGGATCCCCATGAAGCCTTCCTATACCCAAGCATGCCAGGAGATTTGGGTAGGAATGGGGTTGATAAGCCTTATTGCTTATAAAATCAGAAGTGCTGATAAAAGAAGTAAAGCTTAGAAAGCATTGAGTCTTGCACCCACTCGTGGTCATTATTAACCAGTTTTACTTAGATGAAACATCAGTCTGCCTGTAAATTTACACAAGCTGTGCTAGATGGGAACACAGAACATCGCTGTACACTTGCATAAGTGTGGTCTATTTCATGGCATGAGTAAGTGTATCTGTGAGATGCAACACTAAAACGAACTACATGTCTTTTCTTCTCTTAATTTATGTGAAAGACATTTGACTCTCTAAGGCAAATATTATAACACAGTGTTGTTAGGTTTAAAATTTATGTCAAAATTATATGATTCCATTTGTATGAAATGTTCAGAATAGGCAAATCCATAGAGACAGAAAATAGACTAGTGGTTTCTAGGGTCTGGGGGTAGAGAGGAATAGAGAGTGAGTACTAATGACTATTGCCTTTTAGGAGTGAGAAAAATGTTCTGGATTAAATGTTCTGGTTTTGCAACTTTGTGAATATAATAAAAACCACTGAATTATATACTTTAAAGGGGTGAATCATATATATGGTATGTGAATTATATCTCCCAAAAATGTAAGTAGATGCAATATATATGAAAAAAACAGCAAAAAGGATGAGAAAAAATTGCAACTACATTATCGCAAGTTTTCTGTATTTTTCCTGAAGTAATTCAGTATAACGTCTAAGAAGACTATAAGTTAATGATGCATATGTAATCCGTAGAGCAATCAATATAAAAATAAAAGGAACTATAGTTAAAAAGCCAAAGCAAAAACCTTCTGCTTCCAATTATGGTAGAGTAACAAGGACTAGACTTAAGCTTTTTTGGTTGGAAAACTGAACGTATGTAACAACTGTTTCAGACATTGGACAACCAACAACACAAGACAGTGGTCCATGAAAAAACAGAAACAGACAACCAGGCCCCATACTGACTGCAGCATTTTGCTTGAAGTCAATTTCTGGGTTATGGGTACAGGTAGGAGGAGTCATGCAGAGCCTGGTAGCCTCATGAAAATGAAGGGATGGAAATGAGAGTTTGGAGAGACTGAGACAGTTGGAAGATGTGGGCCAGGATCTGGACAGGAGGGAGCTAAGAAGATGAGAAGACCCAGAGATTTGCATATAGGTCTACTTGAGTCTGATGAATGCTGGATTATGCAAAAGAGTGAAACATCACAAGACAAAGTAAAAAAGAACCAGAGAGTTGTAAACATAGAATTCCCCAGAGCTCTCACATGGTAAAAAGACAATAGCTCTGACCAGCCAGGGTGGTGAGTTCTCAGTGGTTACCCAGGGAATTCCTAATCACAATGCAATCTGATCGAAACTATAGCATCTTGCTTAATATAACAAAAGAATTAATATCAGTGCAAAGAAAATTCACCAGTCCATAAAACAAAACACAAATACACAATGAACATGTGGCGTTTAAGAAAAGATCACTTATATTAGAAAATGTATTAATATAATTCACCATATTAAATAGATCAAAAAGAAAAATCACATAATTGATTCCATAGATGCTGAAAGGCTTTTACAAAATGTAAACTCCATTCTTGATATTCCCAAAAACTCTGGATAAAAATACATACATGCTTCCTAAACATGATAAAATATGATTTCAACTATAGTACCTTGCTTAATGAGGAAACACTAGATATATTTATATCAAAGACAGAAAGAAAGAAAGACAGAAAAAAGACAATCATATCCTTTATAACTATCACTCTACATTGTTCAGAAAAATTAAACTAAAAAGGAGAAAAATATAAAATTTCCAAAAATATACAATAAAGGAGGAAGTAAAAGTATGAGAATTTATGGATGTGATATAGTTGTTCACCTAGAAAACTCAAAAAGAATTAACCGAAAATTTAAACTACAAGCTCAAATGGAAATATTTTTGCAGTTCCACAAGATATGTTTTTTTACATTTTTTAGGATTCCATAGGAAGACTGGTGAAAGATAGCAAAATATTTAGGATTTTTAATTTATTTTAGTCATAATTTCATGCTCATTATATTTAGGTATCTCCCCAATATCTGCAAATAATTTTCAACTATCTTTGACATATTCCTAAAATGAGAAAACATTTTAAAATCTCTTTTCTGTACCACTGAGCAGGTAAGAAAATAAAAGACATTCTCAGAAGCCAAAAATAAGGAGAAAGTCATGAAGTGAAGGAAACCAGGGGCTGCCCTGGGGTATTCCCCAACAGTGGTGGCTTAGAGTTTCAGTTTTCTGGTTTTTGTTTTTGTTTTTTGTTTTTTGAGACGGAGTCTCGCTCTGTCGCCCAGGCTGGAGTGCAGTGGCGCGATCTCGGCTCACTGCAAGCTCTGCCTCCCGGGTTCACGACATTCTCCTGCCTCAGCCTCCTGAGTAGCTGGGACTACAGGCACCCGCCACCACTCCTGGCTAATTTTTTGTATTTTTAGTAGAGATGAGGTTTCACCATGTTAGCCAGGATGGTCTTGATCTCCTGACCTCATGATCCACCTGCCGCAGCCTCCCAAAGTGCTGGGATTACAGGCGTGAGCCACCGCGCCCAGCTGAGTTTCAGTTTTAATAGTTCACATGAAAATAAAGTCTACAGCCTGCATGAAGTGGAAAGAAATCGAATCAGATCTTTGTATCAAGTCAAGATCCCCAAAAGACGACATTCACAGTAGAAGAGTTGACTAGAAAAGAAAAAAAAAAGGTGTTCCACATAGGCAGATAAGAAAACTTGCTTGTTCTCTTAAGTCTTATTTTCTTAAGAGGTTAGTTTGACATCTTGCTTAAAAACTCATAACCACAAGTTACCCTGTCATAAGTTTGGGGCTGGAATCCAACCTACCTGTAAAGCCAGAAAAATCCAAGCTGAGAATGTATTGTAGCATAGATCTGGATTGTTAGTGCTGCCAGGTGCCTGGAGATAGCAAGCCAGTTCCTCTGGGGAGAAATGTCCTGAATTCAGGCCTCAAAGAATAAATTTCTGAGTTCAGTAAGTTTACACACAGACATGCACAAGGGAAATAAGCCATCTTCAATGAGAGTCTGCCTAGGAAACAAATGGGATGAAGACCACAGAGACCACAAACACTGAAATAATCACACAGTGAGGATCAAATTAGGATACTTAATGTGTGTAAAGAAAGAAAAGAGGGGATTGAAATTACAGTATTAGAACAAGAGTTGTTAAGTGATCAAACTGATTTGAAAAAAGAAATAAAACTTTTTTTAAAAAAAACATAAAAAACATACTAACTGAATTTAGAAATCCCTTGGATAGTTTGAATCACCCATTAGGCACAACCGAAGAGTAAACTATTAAGCTGGCAATACTACTAAAAAAAAAATAGGGTCTGGGGTCCTTATATTAATTTCTAATTTACACATGAAACTGTTTTCATGACAATAGGACAATAGTGATGAAAAGATGACCACGGACTACGGTAAAGACAACTAGAGATCCACCAAAAAACTGTCCCCTTCTATTGAACGCAGGGGTGGCTGAGAGTCCACTGTTCAGATAAATCTTAAATTTCTAAGTTTCTCCCATGCAACTAGTTGTGGCCATGTGGCTAGTTCACTCCAATAAAATACAAAAGGAAATGACGTGTAAAACTTCCAGACCAAGGCTTTTTTAAAGTGGAGGTACCCCCTCCATGTCCTCTTTTCGTTGCCTCCAGCTTGCAGGTGTAGATGCTGAGCTGTAGGAGATGGTGGAGCCACAGATGGAAGCAGCCCTGCTTTATCCTGCTTTGTGTTTCCTCATAGCATTTGTGACCATATGACATGGGATATATTTATGTATTTATCACTTATATCCCCACATTCAAGTGTAAATTCCATGTGAGTCCAAACTTGGTTTTGTTAATTGCTGTATCCCTGCATCTAGAGTTCAGGTTAGTACTAGTACATGTTAGAGATATAATAAATATCTGAGTGGATACAATTGTTTATCAGCCCCCCGCAAATGGGTCTTAGGCAGCCAGTCTGGTGGCAAACTACTGGTGAAGCTCATATGAAGTAAATTCTCCAATATTAAAATATGTGCTTGGTACAGCATTTCTCTGCATGAGCTCTGTTTGCAATGGCATCTAGGAAATAGACACCATGAAGGTCTACCCTTTCAAAGTCAGGGCACCAGCTCTGGGCACCTCAGGGAGCAGAACCTCTGTGCACTGTGTTCTCTGTCTGGGTTTTCAAGGCTACCACATGCCCTGTTCTTGTCTGGGTAGGAATATGGCTGCAGCTTTGTAGCCTTTGTGAAGGGAGATGCGCCACTTTGTCTCAGGAGCCAAAGTTTGAAGGAGAGTTCAGAGCTTGCTGAGTGCTACTTTCTTTGGTTGTGAAACTGTCTCTTTTGATTTCTAATTTTCTAATTTGGCAGTCTTAAAATTTTAATGATGTACCAGAAGTAACAAGGAATGGAATCATGCTGAATAGCAGCTAGGAACAATCAGATAAATAATACTATTTATGTGTTTGGAGCCTCATCATTTACAAAAGGTTTTCTCATATCTTATTTTACCTAGAACTTCTCAACAGCCCTGTATGAAGACAGTGACCCCATTTTGTAGATAAGGAAACTGGGGCTCACAAAAGTTGGTTGTCTTTTTTAAAATGGCACTGTTGATGAGTGGCAGTGTTGAGACTTAGCCCCTTCTCTTTCCAAATCTCAAGCTATTTCCATTATACCATTTAATAAGATTGAGGAGAATGAACATCATCATCCCTCTAATATCTATGGGACACTTATTTTGTGCCAGATTCATGCTCAGTGTTTTATGTGCATTATCCAATGTAATCCTCACAATGACCCAAAATGGAGAAACCATTATTTTCAAAGAGGAAACTGAGGCCAAGAGATTGAGGAATACTTGCCCAGGTTACAAAACCGGGTCCAGGCAAGAATGAGTTATAAACTAAGTTCTAATTCCAGCCCACAACCTCATCTTTTCTCTACTGAAAAGTTGGTGTCATAAAGACAAAACATTGTCACTGAGTTTCATGTCCTCATCTTCTCTTTCTTATACTGTTAGAAAAGTTCCTCTTCAAACTTTCTGCATATCTGAAGTCTTGACTACCTCCCCCCTCCCCCAATTCTGTCTCCATACTAAAGACTCAGTCATTCTTTCCAAAAGGCAACTGAACAGGGAGAATCTGCTATTTGAAAAACCTCCACTAATTCCAAATCATCTCCTGATAAAGATCAAACTCCATAATATCTTATTACATGCCTTTCACAAATGAGTCCTAACCTGCTCTTCCAGGTGCATTCTGGCAGCTTCACTCTGCTCAGCCTACATTTTCACCATGGTATTCTCAGATTTGTCTCTTTTTATACAATGCTTTTTCTGCCCGAGATGCTCATATCTGTCTTCTCTATCTGGCAGACTTGTACTCACTTTCTTTTGGATTAGAGATGTCTATGGTGGTTATCCTGCACCTTTCTCACCACTATATGTGTGATGTATGGATAACCATTTTAGTTCAAAGATCTCTCCACCCCTAGGAGATGCACCAAAGAGACCACACTCAAGGAGTTCTTCATATTTGAATCTGACCTGCATGATAAGCCTCTGGACCTTGCAACAATGCCACAGTGGAACATGACTTTTGGGAAAGGGATGAGTATGACTTTGCATGTGGGAGAGACATTCACTGTTTTGGCCACAGGGCTGGCTATGGTACGTATTTTCCAAAGATCATCATAATTGATTTCTCCTTGACCAGTGTGCACATTTCACTCCTCCATCAAAATGTGGAATTTCATTTCCCCTCTCCTTCAAACTTGGCTGGTTCTGTGGCTATTTTGACCAATATAATGTGGCTTTTGACCAGTAGAATCTATTACTCTTGAGCTCAAGCCTTAAACTTCCATTTCACTCTTCTTATAGCCCAGCAACTTTATTATGGAGGCTCAAGCCACATAAAGAGGCCATAAGGAGAAAAACTGAGGTGTTCTATTTGATAGTCTCAGCTAGGATCCCAACCAATAGACAGTACTAACTGCCAGCCATGTGAATGAGCCATCTTGGATGTTCCAGCCTAGTTGAGCACCAAGATAACTCAGCCACTGCCAACACGACAGGAAGAAACTTCAAGCTGAGCCTAGTCAACCTAAATAATTATTGAATATAATAAAGGATTCTTGTTTTAAGCAACTAGGTATCGGGGTAGTTTGTGATGCAGCAATAGATACCTGAAACAAACCACGATGCCTAGAACAGTTTGTGGCACTTAGTAGATGCATAGAAATTAGCTGATAATGAATAAATGAATGACAGTAGTAAGTATATTTGATTTATTTCTAAGTAAAGGCTTCAAATGACCCTGTCACCCTAGCCACAGCTCATTAGGCCAGTCATGAACAACTGACATTATTGCAACTTCTGCAATGTCCAAGGAGAAGAGCTTAGCCCAACATAGCCAATTGTGACAACTAAAGCAATCAGATCCTCTATTGAAGAGTCATAATGTGAAATACACAAAAGAAGTCAGCTGTTTGTAGTAGGGTGAAAAGTTGCAATTCTTGTACATGTGAGCAAAACCTTGAAGCCACAGAGGTCGGGGATCAATAGAGGTCCTAAGGCAATGGGATCTATGAAGCAATGAAAGCATAAGACACACTTCTGAGATAGGAGGAAGGGTAAAGTATAGGCAGTTGGTAACCTAGAGAAGTGGTAGAGATTACAGAGAGTAGCTGAGACACCATAACCACAAAGCAGTAGAGTAGAAAGTAACAGATTTTGCTTCTTAGAGGAAAACCAAATAGGTTAGTTGCTAAAACCTAAATTATATTCTAAAGGATCAATTCCTCTTCTTCCAAAAGCCCTAGCCATGCAACTACTCTGTCTTTATTACTTCCATATGGAGTCATAAAATATAACCTTGTCACATGAGGAAACCTATGCATGTCATGTTTCTTTATAACTTGAAAGGATCGTTCCCAGATGTTCTATATATGTTTGCTAAACTGAACTGGATGAATAAATGTTTTTCTGGGAAGCTATGGGATATGAAGAAATTTTTTTGAAATCCCATCTGCATGATGACACTCAATTTATACTTTGTAATAATCAGTATTATACTATATTGTGCTGTGGTGACAAATACTCTCTCTCATCACAGTGGCTTATGTCTCTCACAAAATCTGCTCCAGGTCTGGGTAATCATAAGGCAGCTACCCTCCATGATGGCTCAATATCTCCATATCAACTTGTACTTTCATGATAGCTGAAGCACTGCATAGCAGACACTGTTGAGGCCACACCCGCACTGACATTCACTTTAACCTGCCAGTGGCTGCTTTCTTCAAACACCTATGACCCTTTGCTCTAATAAGTGGTTGTCTAGCTCCAAGAGCATGCTTACAGGGAAAACTGGAAGTGCTAGAGAATTATTATGCCCAGAAGCAGCTCTCAGCCAGCAACAGATAAGGAATTGGTGGATAAGTACCCGAGCCTCAATTGGAATAATTCTGCAGCAAGTTCTACCCTGACTCCAAGCGTTCCCCAGTAGTATTGAAATCCAGTTGCCAATAGCAATTACTGGCTTTATAAGGCACCCTTTGCTGGCTTCCTTTCCTTGCTTGTCTTACTTCCCTGTTCCCTTACTGGTGTTTCTTCCCAAACTATTTGCACTCAAATCCTTGCCTCAGGGTCAGCCTACGGAGGTACCAAACCAAGACATGGGAGAAGGAAGCCGTAGAAAATTGCACCAACTATTAAGAAGCTACCATCCAGAAGTGACACTTCTGCTTACCTATCTTTGGCCAAAGCAAGTCATCTGACCATGCCTAACTGTAGGTGGATGGGAAAGGCCACTCCTTCCTAGTATCTTCCAGAAGTAGGAGGGGCCAGAGATAGGTGAACCAGAGTTACTCTGCCACATACTTTTTGCAAGGTAGAGAGAACGTTCGAAAGGAGTTAGAACTTCTGTCCCATGACTTAGTTTCCTCAACTGACCTGACATTCTAAGAAGGAGGGTGAGGCTCTTTTTAACCCCTGGAGGGCTTACTTCCCCTTCTTAAAGAGAGCCCAAGCACATTTATTTTAGAACACAGGAAAGCAAGCTGAGAGGGCAGTTAAAAGAGAGACAATAGGTAGTAAAACAAGAACTTAACAAAGATCTGGGCATCATGCCCATAGCCATGACAGTATGTCCCTTTGGTTAAAGGCACAAGTGTAAATGTTGTCACCATTCCATCCTGGCGAAAGACAGAGAGTGTCTTTTAACATCCACAATTATTTATTTTTTGAACATACTGAATAGTTTTGTGCCTGGCACAAGATTAAAACCTGGAGATGCAGAGATAAAAGACCCAGTTCCCAGGGAATACACTCTTCTGGCTGAGAAAGGAGAGTAAACAACATCCAAACAGAAGATACGGTAGATCTGAAAGTGTGGAAGTTTTAAGAAAAAATGTGTTGTAAATACTGTAAATTGCATTCCTTTTCTTTCCTTCCCTTAATGGCAAAACTTCTTGAATGCATTGTTTAAGTGTATTAGTTTTCTATTGCTGCTATAACAAATTACCATAAACACAATGGCTTAAAACAATACAAATTTATCATTTTTTAGTTCTGTAGTTCAGAAGTCCAGCATGGGTCCCACTGAGTTAAAATCAAGGTGTTAGCAGGGCTGTGTTTTTGTTTGTTTGTTTGTTTTCTGGAGGCACTAGGGGAGAATCTATTTCTTTGTCTTTTCCAAACTCTAAAGGCTACCCACATTCCTTGGTTCAAGGCCCCCTCCTCCATCTTCAAAGCTAGCAATATTACATCTTTTTGAATGTTCTTGTGTCATCATTTTTCTCTCCAAACAGACTGAAAAGGTTCTCTGCTTTTAAATATGTATGTAATTAGATTGGGCCCATCCAGATAACCCAGGATAATTTCCCCTGCGCCCTAAATCATATCAACAAAGTCCCTTTTGTTATGTAAGCTAACCTATTCACAGCTTCTGGGGTCTAGTGTGTGGATATCTTTGGGTGGCCATTGTTTTTCCTACCAGAATACATTAAACGTTTTAAAAACACACCTTACTTACCACATATAAGGAGAGAATACATGCATAAAGTCAACATTCAGAGTGTAAAGATGAACAATTCACAGACATGGATTTACAGACAGTGTGTCACCAGATGGAAGAAAGAACATTTTTGCTTGCAATTAAGGAAAGGCACATTTAAAGCAACTTTAATGCCATTTTATACCTTATATGCTAGCAAAAATTAATAATCTTAATAATCCAATGTGACTTGATTAATACATTCCCTGAATTTGGCTTCAGGGAAATATATTGTTGACGATGCTGTAAATTGTTTTAATCTTTCTAAAAAGCAATTTGGCAATAAGTAACAAGTTGCTCATGTCTTTTTTCCAAATAATTCATCTTTGGAGATATTGACCTAACTAAATGACCTCAAAGAGAAAATTTTAGAAGCCATTGGTCTAAACAAGCCTTCACAGTCACATTATTTACAAGAGAAAGAAACTGGAAATAACCCAAATGTCCAAAAATAGAGCTACGGATGAGCAAACTGTGACATATTTATATGATGGATTGCTCTATAATCATTAAAAAGACAAGTTTATGGATTATGTTGACTCAAGATTATGTAGGCTTGAAATATTATTCATAAAAGGGCAGAGTACAAAATAGTAAGTGCATAGCTATTTCAACTATACAAAAATATAGTCTGTAAATTATAGTTATATAATAAGGAAAATAGGGATGAAATAATTTAATGTTTAGTTTAAATTAATTTAAATTTAATTTAATGTTTAGTATGTTTTAAAACTAAGTGCTCATATTCTAGTTTAAAAGGATGGATATTGTGGATATTGTGGTGAATTACTAGACAAAAGTTATTTAAGGGAAGTTAGACCATACACATTTATGTATATGGACTGTACCTATGAAGAAACATTGACAGGGACCTATAATATATTCAGCCCTACATACATGGTTCACAGCAAGCAGAAAAGAAGAGTAAGATATAGGGCCCTTGGGCTTGATAAACATTCAAGAAACAAAAAGGGCACAAGACATGACAATATAGACATTTTTTGGTTCAATTCTATGGAAAAGACAAAATCTAAAGGGTTTTTAAATTGTGTTTTCAGAAACTCTAAATGTTACAAATACTAGAGTTCTCTGAGACATTTAGTGAATGGAATTAGGCTTTAGGTAATGATTAGGAATCACTGACATTTAACTATTTTATTTTTGTAAAAAAGCTTATTTTTAACTACTGTTTTTATTTTACAATGCTCTTTTAAAATTATTGGACACCATGGAATAGAACAAAGAAGAAAGTAAAGGACATCTCCTAAAACTCAATCCCAGTCCCAAGAAATAATCCCTGTTAATATTTTATAGCTGTCATTTTAGCCAGGCTCATTTAGTCAGGTTCAACCAGAGACGCAGAACTGGTAGGAGATATATAGCAATAGATTTTACTGCAGGGAAATGGTTTACATAACTGTAGCAGCTGACTAGATAAGCCTGAGATCCACAGGACAGGCCATCCAGAAGAGCAGAGCAGAACTCTAGGGCACTGGCAGAAGCAGCTGAACACAGGCAGAATTTCTTCTTTTTCAGGGAAACCTCAGCTCTGCTCTTAAAGGCCTTTCAGTAGAATCAGACCCACCCAGGTTACCTAGGAAAATCTCGCTAACTTAAAGCCAACTGACTATGAATTTTAATCATATCTAAAGAAATACCTTCACAGCAATACCTAGATGAGTGTTTCATTAACTGGGAAGTCTAGCCAAGTGCAGTTGACACATCAGAAAGATCATCTCAGTGCATCCCTTGTCAACTTGGCCCCCATACACATCTCGTCAAACCATGTATAATCTCCAGATAAGGACAATAACAAAGTCATGCTCTGCTCCACATGATACAACTGTCTTTTGTAGAAACAAAATCAAGCTAATCTTTTCCCCAAAAAAGGATGCAAAGTCCTCAGGCGATGTTCACTCTTCTATTTTGACAGACTGTAACTTAAATACTGTGATACAAAGGTAACCATTACTAATACATCTTATGTGAGATGATAAGGGTATGATAATCAGAAGAAAACAAAAAATATTGTTTATATATATATATATTCATAAAAAATAAGTAAGAAGTACTCATAATAACCACAGTCCTCATTTCTGCAGCTGGTTACCTGGTCATAGTAGTTATGACTGCATTCTTCCACTGCCCATTCCACATTCCTTTTGCCCTTAGCAAGCACCTGAGCTGGCTATAGTCCTTTACCTGGTAGTGTGACCCGAGCCTTCATTCCTAAAGGATCTGAGACATTAGTAGTCCTGCCTGAATTGTGTTGTTGTAGTTTTCCATTGACTTGTAGTAATCACAAGGCACAGTAGTACTAAGAGGCATTCTAAGGAGTCTTCTGTATTCTAGACAAACTCTTCCTTACCTCCACTGTGTGCCCAATCACCCCAGCCAGTACAATAACTGTTTGCCTGTGGATTCATAGGCATGAGGAGCACAAAGTGACCAGGCGGCAGTCTCAACTTCCAGGTCAATCGATCATTGTTCTATCTCTTGGAAGAAGTATTTTTTCCTTTGAAACTAAAACCAATATAGATCATCAAAGCCTAAGTGCGTGGGGGACAGAAAGCAAATACTTTGCTAATGGATCACCGGCCATGCCCATTTTTACCCTTTGACTCCTGAACTCATGAATTCTGGCTATGAGAGCAACACCACCACAGATTAGATGTTGATTCAGAGCATAACAACAACCTGGAGGATACTGTCCCCACCCTGCAAGGTATTGCCACTAGCTGGCTGTAATTGAGTCTTCAAAGGGCCATTCCATGATCTTATCAAGCCAACTGCTTCAGGTTGGTAGAAAACATGGAAGCCAAATGATGGCACTTAATTGCCAAAGGCAAGGTAGACATGGTTACCATAGTGGATAATGGAGTCAAAGAAGTAATCAGAATAGTTTGACTCACAGAGACCTGCGACTTTGGACAGTTGATCATGGTGTCCTATGTGGCAGATGAGTGGTTGCCAGAGGCTGAGGGAGACTGGGGAAATAACTGCTAATGGTACAAGTTTTCCTTTGGGGGGTGAGGAAATGTCCCGGAATTAGATAGTGGTAATAGTTGCAAAACTTTATGAATATACTAAAAGCTATTGAATCATACACTTTAAAAGGGTAGATTTTATTGTATGGAATTAATGGTATGTGATAAATAATTTACAATGTTTCTACTTTTTAAAAATGCATGTAATATGTATTCATGTAGAAAAGCAAGAAAGTACATACATATAACAATGAGGAAAATGAAATCACTTAAAATTCAAAAAAGGTGAACAGAAAAGTAAAACACAATTTCAACTTTCAAGGCACTCATCTTTTGGTACTTTACAGACTAAGAGCAAAATTACATATAAAGTGCTATTAAAACTATGACCTGCATATGACATGAATGAAATACTTCTAGACTATCTTTCCCAAGATATGCACAGACGTGACTATCTGCCTGCAAGCCTTACACCCTCATAAGCATTCATTATAATTAATGGAGAAGATTTCAACAGGGGTTCTGTTTCAAAAAGAAAAGAAGACCCATCCTCTGGTACTGGCCCATGCCTAGGTGAGCTCTCGAAGTGGTTACTGAACTGTAGGTGATCCAGCAGAGAAGATTGAGCCAAACAATATTAAGGAAACTAACTCCAGTAGAATGATTTTGCTAAGAGTTTTTGCTTTCTGTAAATTTTGTTGCTGACAGTGTTTAGCTATCCCCATTATACGTGTTGGTTGCTCCTACACATGCTCTTCAGTCTGGGAGAATTCCAAAGAACAAAGTGTGGAACTTGACAGAACCCTCCACCTTCTAGGTATTCACAGCACATCAAGGCCCACCTAGCAGGTCCTATGGTTGAAGGAACTTCTGCAAGACCTGTCAAGTACATCATTTTCTAAGAAATCTACCAACATCTTTCATGGAACAGGCCATGTCCAGTGCTAGGTCACCTTAGTCTTTCTCCAATATTAAAATGGGACATTCTGGAGCTTCAGAGCCTTTTGTCTCCAGAGAAGCTGAGAAATGTTCACTTTCTCTGTTCGTGCTCAGCGACCTCCCCTCTATTTCTTCAGCCAGCTAGCACTACCCTGTCTGTGGGAGGCAGCTGGAAGGAGTGCTTTGGAGATAGCCTGTCTAACTACTTAATGGTACATTTCAATCAAGGATGTTGTGCTCACAGTTTTGTTTTTTGATTCACCCCTCTTTCACTTTTGTGGTTTCAATAATGTGATATAAGAGTCTGTCCCTTCCCCTGTTCCTTGAAACAGAATCTTGATGCTGATGGGCCAGCTAAGCACAGGAAGGACCAACTAGCTTCACATCGGGCAAAACTACCTTACAAAATCTTAACCAACTCTTTCCATTTGGTAGAGAGAAAGAAAAGGAGAGAGAATTGGTGTGGCAACACTGTGGGAGGGGGTGAGCAGGGGCCAAACCTCCAGGCTACAAGTATTCTAGTATTCACTTCCCACTCATTGCTTTAAATATCTATTTTTTTATGTTTCCACATCCTTGTAATCAGTTCTTGTCAGTGGGAATTGTATTGTGAATTCACACCTTGAATTCCTTACTTCTGTGACTAGATGACTTCATAAAACCTAAAAGTTTGACCTGAATAAAGTCCTAAGAGCAGAGATGGGGATAAAGGGAAAGCAAGAGCCCACAGGTAGTTCTCTCAGAGGAGAGAGAGCTGAAAGACAGAATGCCACAGAAGGCCTAGGAGAAGGTGGAGTGTTCACTCCTTTGAATAAAGTTAGCAAGTGAGGTTTTTGTGGAAGTCCTCAGTGACACACTGGGCCCATGGAATTAACAAGGCATTATGTTCAAGGCCAGGATATGGGCAGCAGAATCTGTTCCACTCTCAGTTCAAGGAGTCCAGGGATTTGTCTGGGCTGCATCAGAATCACCTGGGAGAGGTGATTTAAACTTTTCACATTCATAAATATGTGCATGCACACACACACACACACACACACACACACACAGAGACAGGGAGGGAGGAGGGAGGGAGGGAGGCAGAGAGAGAGAAAGGGAGGTGATTCTAGAATGGGTCCTGGTAGATAAAGCGGGCAAGAGTGGTTTGAAAATGGCTGGGCACGGTGGCTCATGCCTGTAATTCCAGCATTTCGGGAAACTAAAGTGGGCAGATTGCTCAAGGTCAGGCATTCAAGGCCAGCCTGGACAACATGGCAAAACCCCATCTCTACTGAAATTAGCCTATAGTCCCAGCGACTCAGGTGGCTTGAACAGGAGAATCATTTGAACCCAAGAGGTGGAGGTTGCAGTGAGCTGAGATCGTGCCACTGCACTCCAGCCTGGGCGATACAGCGAGACTCTGTCTCAAAAAGAAGAAAAGAAAAGCTCCCGCCGGGCGCGGTGGCTCACGCTTGTAATCCCAGCACTTTGGGAGGCCGAGGCGGGCGGATCACGAGGTCAGGAGATGGAGACCACGGTGAAACCCCGTCTCTACTAAAAATACCAAAAATTAGCTGGGCGTGGTGGCGGGCACCTGTAGTCCCAGCTACTCGGGAGGCTGAGGCAGGAGAATGGCGTGAACCCGGGAGGTGGAGCTTGCAGTGAGCCGAGATTGCGCCACTGCACTCCAGCCTGGGCGACAGAGCGAGACTCCGTCTCAAAAAAAAAAAGAAAAGAAAAGCTCCCTAGTTTATTCTGCTACATGACCTTATCCACAACCCAACCATTGTCCTAACTTAACTTGAAAAAGTCACAGAAAACTCTTTTTTCCTTCTTGACACAAATGCCATTTCCCTCAATGTGCCACGTAGGACAGTAAGCACAATCCAAACTGGATGAAGAATAGACTACGGAATGTAGTGGCTCACTTCAGTGTGGTTTCAGGTGCAACTTGATGTAGGACTCAAGTGATGTCATCTCAATAAGATCCCTACTCCCTCCATTTTTCTGTCTCTACTTCATCAGCGTTGGTTCCATCCTCTGGTCTCATGTGGTCATACATGACCATGGCAGTTTGAGCTATTACATCCTCTCTCCTTCATGTCCAACAAGAAGAAAGTAAGAGTCTTTCCCAGGATTCCTGATGACTATCATTGCCTATCATTAGCCTATTCTTGAATTGTTCATTGTGCTCATGAGAATGTGACCCTGCAACACTGTAGCAACTGTATTCAGTAGTAATTCCCGGGTCTCTCCCCCAAAACGATCTACTTCTATTTACTAGGATAGCTATACATTGGAGAAATGGAGTGCCCAGACTTTTCAAAGATTTCTATACTGAAATTGATACTCAGAAACCCTAGGCGCCCTCACAGCCTGGGACCAGGCAATAAATTGGGTCCTGACCCAAGTCTGTCTCATAGTGGGCCCACTGGGTACAAACAGCTACCTGTTTTTCCAATCTTCACATTAGAATGGAGATACCTGATAGTTGGTAGAATCGAATGCTTTACCTGGTTCCTTGACCTGTGAGGTAAGATATTCTAGGGAATAAGGTCAAGTAGAAGTCTCTGAAACTGCCCCAAACTTCTGACTAAGAGAGTATATAAAAAATAGGGCTACTTCTAGGGGAAGTGACACAGATTAGTGCCACCTTCAAAAGCTTTTAACGAATTCAGGGTTGGTGGTCCTTCTATATACTCCTTTAATTTGCCACATGGCCTCTACTAAAACAAGATGGGACGTGGTGGATAAGAATAGACTACAGCAAACTCAACCAAGTAGTAGCTCCAGTTGCAGCTGCTGTGCCAGACGTGATCTTTCTATCACAGCTAAGATTATCCATGGCCTCCAGCACGTTGTGTGTGGCCACTGACCTGATATCTGTGTTCTTGTTCATTCCTACCAGGAAGAGGGACAAGCAGTTCACAATCGCATAGGACAGAAAACTCTACATGGTTATGTTCTGGCCCCAGGGCTATGTTAACTCTGTTACCTTCTGGCATAATACAGTCTGAGGGCACCTGGATGGCCTGACACTCTGAAGAACACTGGTTTGGTCCACAACATCAGTGATGTCAGGTTAATCAGAACTGATCATCCAGGAGTAGGAAGTATGTTGGAGCATGGAAGACATAAAGACTCCAGGGGTGAGAGGTAAATTCTACAAAGATGCAGGGGACCACCATATAAGTGAAGATTCTAGATTGATCCAGGGCATGCTGGGACATCCTCTCCAAAATAAAATACAAATGTTTGCATCTCACACCTTCCATCATTAAGAAAGAAGCACATTTGGTAGGTGTTTTGGGGTTCTGGTACAACACATTTGGAATTTTGTTCCATCCCATCTATTGGATAGCCCAGAGGCTGCCAGCTTTAAGTGGGGCCCTGGGCAAGAAAAGACTCTGAAGTAGATTCAGGCTGAGGGTCAAGTAGCCCTGCTTCTTGAACCATACAACCAAGTAGTCCCTATGGTACTTGAAGTATCTGTGGTAAGAAAAGATGCTGTGAGGTGTTTCACCACAAGCTATAATAGGAGCATTGCATTGTAGACCCCTAATATTTTTAAGCAGGGGCATGCCATCTGCAGCAGAGAACCATGCACTATGCATGACCCAAAAGCAGCTATTAGTACACTACTGAGCCTCAGTAGAGAAAAAATATCTCATCTTAGTAAAAATAGAGCATGGACCATTAAGTGACCATGCAGCCAGAGCTGCCCATCAGGAGGTAGGTTCTGTCAAAGGTGAGCAATCCTTCATAAGATGGAAGTGGTGTGTCCAGGATCCGACACAAGCAAGGCCAGAGGGCATAAGGAAGCAGCACATGGGGAAGGCCCAGAACCCCTCTGCTTCTGGGCCCCTGCTCACACCTAGGGCTACATGGAGGTGGGGAAGCTTTTGAACAAGGATGAAAGTAGCCTAGTCCTGTTTCATGGATGGGTTGGCTTGGCATGATCAGGTGAGTCTGCTGCTGACTTACACCACCACTTCATTATGGCTCTGGAAGATAGGGAGTTCCTCCCAATGGGCAGAGTTCTAGGGAGTGCACCTAGCTACCCACTTTATGTGGAAAAAGAAGTGGCCTGCATTAAGAATATATGCAGGTTCGTGCAGAGTGGCAATGGCTTGACAAGTTGGTCAGAAGCTTGGAAAGAGAAATGGAATATCAGGGTTAAAAAGATCTGAGAGGCCGGGTGCAGTGGCTCACGCCTGTAATCCCAACACTTTGGGAGGCCGAGGCGGGTGGATCACGAGGTCAGGAGATCGAGACCATCCTGGCTAACACAGTGAAACCCCGTCTCTACTGAAAATACAAAAAAATTAGCCAGGCATGGTGGCGGGCACCTGTAGTCCCAGCTACTCAGAAGGCTGAGGCAGGAGAATAGCATGAACCCGGGAGGCGGAGCTTGCAGTGAGCCAAGATTGTGCCACTGTGCTCCAGCCTGGGCAACAGAGGGAGACTCGGTCTCAAAAACAAAAAAAAAAGATCTGAGAAAGGGACAAAAGGGACATATGGATTTATAGGATGGGCAAAAATCATGTAACAAAGTAAATATTGTGGAAAAGAAAACAAGGAATTACTTTAATTTTAGGTTAGTACTGGGTACAATTAGACTTTCCTTTTGATTTTAGGCAACTTTGTTGTTTTTAAAGGGAAATATTGTACATAGCAACGGGAATTCTCACGGCTACCGCCACCAGCTCTTCCTTGGCATGTTAGGCACCCAAAAGTGTCTTCCAGACAGCCAAGAAACTGGTCTGCAGTGCTATCTGGAATGTCCTAGGATGGGAAAGAGGGATTGGTTCTAGCCAGCATGACAGAAAAGAAGGTTGAGAGTTTTGTAATACACGTGGGTTTTTATTATGTTAAATTCAAAGTCTACTACGTATCCTCACTAGAAATTTATTTTATGGCTGCCTTTTTCCCTGGGGGATTTGTGATGGCAAACAGGATTGGAAGAGTGCACCAGTCTGGATAAGCCAGGATGCAGCAAAACATGGCTCTACCTACCTGGTGTCTTATAATAACAAGGTTTGTTTCTCCCTCATTCTACTTACCCAGTGTGTTCGGCTGTTCTTTCATTGCTCTAAAGAAATACCAGAGACTGTGTGCTTTATAAAGAAAAGAGGCTTAATTGGCTCATGGCTCTGCAGGCTGTACAAACGTGGCACTGGCATCTGCTCAGCTTCTGGGGAGGCCTCAGGGAGCTTTTACTCATGGTAGAAGCAGAAGCGGAAGCAGACATCTTATGGCAGAGCAAGAGCAAGAGACAGTTGGGGAGGGAGGTGCCACATACTTTTACAAAACTAGATCTCCTGAGAACTCAAGCATTATCACACGGACAGCACAAAGCCATGAGGGATCCATCTCCATTACCCAAACACCTCCAACCAGGCCCCACCTCCAACACTGAGCATTACAGTTCAACATGAGATTTGGTGAGGACATATATTCCAACCATATCATTCCTCCCCTGACCCTCCAAATCTCATGTGCTTCTCACATTGCAAAATATAATCATGCATTAATTCACTCCAGCATCAACTCAATCAAAAGACCCAAGTTCACAGTCTCATCTGGAAATGAGCCCCTTTCACCTATGAGCATGTAAAATCAAAGTAAGTTAGTTACTTCCAAGATACAATGGGAGTACAGGCATTGGGTAAGCATTCCTGTTCCAAAAGAGAGAAATCAGCCAAAACAAAGAGGTTACAGGCCCCATGCAAGTTCAAAATCCAGTAGGGCAGTCATTAAATCCTAAAGCTCCAAAATCATTTCTTTTGACTCCATGTCCCAGATCCAGGACACATTGCCGCAAGGAATCTTTGGGCAGCTTTGCCCCTTCAGCTTTGTAGGGTACATTCCCCCATGGCTTCTCTCATAGGTTGTTGAGTGCCTGCAGCTTTTCCAGGTGCAGAGTGCAAGCTGCAGGTGGATCTACTTTCTGGGATCTGGAGGACAGTGGGCCTCTTCCCATAGCTCTACTAGGCAGTGCCCCAGTGGGCACTTCGTGTGGACCCTACAACCCCACATTTCCCCTCCACACTGCCCTAGTAGAGGTTCTCTGTGAGGGTTCTGCCTCTGCACCAGGCACCTAGGCTTTCTCATACATCCTCTGAAATATAGACAGAGGATGCCAAGCCTCCTTCACTCTTGCACTCTGTGTGCCTACAGGCTTAACACCATATGGAAGCCACCAAGGCTTACAGCTTGTGCCCTGTGGGGTAGCAGCACATGTTGTACCTGGGGCCCTTTGAGTCATGGCTGGAGCCAGAGCAGCCAGGATGCAGGGAGCAGTGTCCCACAGCTGCCCAGGGCAGCGGGGCCCTGGGGCTGGCCTATAAAATGATTCTTCCCTCCTAGGCCTCTGTACCTGTGATGGGAGGGGCTACCTGGAAGGTCTCTGAAATGCCTTTGAGGATTTTTTTCCTGTTGTCTTGGCTATCATCACCTGGCTCTTTTTCAGTTATGCAAATATATCCCATAAGTGGTTGCTCTACAGCCTGCTTGAATTCCTCTATCCAAAAAGTTTTTTCTCTCTCTGGCACGTGGCCAGGCTGCAAATTCTCCAAACTTTTATGCTCTACTTTCCTTTTAAATATAAATTCCAACTTTAAGTCATTTATTTGATCCTGCCTCTCAGTGTGGGTTATTAGAAGCAGCAGGTCACCTCTTGAACACATTGCTGCTTAGCAATTTCTGCCACCAGATTCCCTAAATCATTACTGTTTAGTTCAGACTTCCACAGACTTCCTAGGGCACGGACACAACACATCCAAGTTCCTTGCTAAGGCATAATAAAGGTGACCTTTGCTACAATTCCCAATATGTTCCTCATTTCCATCTGAGACCTCTTCAGCCTGGCCTTCACTATTCATATTACTATCAACATTTTGGTTACAACCATATAACCAGTATCTAAGAAGTTCCAAACTTTCCCTCATATTTCTGTATTCTTCTGAGCCCTCCCAACTCTTCCAACTTCTGCCCATTACCCAGTTCCAAGGCTGCTTCCATATTTTCAGGTATCTTTATAGCAATGCCCTACTCCTCAGTATTAATTTCTGTGTTAGGCTGTTCTCACGTTGCTGTAAAGAAGGACTCAAGACTGGGTAATTTATCAAGAAAAGAAGTTTAATTGGCTCATGGTTCTACAGGCTGTACAAGCATGGTACCACCATCTGCTTGGATTCTGGGGAGGCCTCAGGGAGCTTTTACTCATGGTGGAAGGCAAAACAAGAGCAGATACTGTCTCACATGGCAAAGCAAGAACAAGGGGTGGAGGCAGTCCCACACATTTCTAAAAATCAAGATCTCCTAAGAACTCACTCACTATCACAAGGCACCAAGCCATGAGGAATCTGCCCCATGATCCAAACATCTCCCACTAAGCCCCACCACCAACACTGGGGATTAACGTTCAACATGGGGTTTGTCAGGGACATATATTCAAACCGTATTATCCAGTGAGGGTCAGCTGCTGCTCTGATTTGATTAATTTTCACTTTGGGACTCAGGCTAATGGAGCCACCTCAGTCAGAAACGTTACCAGTCATTATGGCATTGTGAACCATATATGCTGGCTGTTAACACCTTCTGCTCAGAAGTGGCCCACATTTGTTTTGTTTCATTTAGAATAAACACATCTGTGGAATGTTTCCCACATTTGATTGGTCAAAGCAAGTCACATGGCCACTTCTGGGTTCAACAGGATAGGAATGTATAATCTTCCCATAGATAGGGACACCGTAGAGAGAAGCACCAAAATCATGGATGAACCATAATATAGTTGACAACACTGGGTTGTTTTATTTTATTCCTTAAAAAGTGGTCCTTATACTCAGAAATTCAACTAAAGTAGGCCTGTAACTACAGTACTTTTTGCCTTTCTATATGGCTGGATTTAAAGAGGAACAATAAAAGGCATTCAATCTAAAGACATCAAATATTTTTATGTGTGGTAGACTATTCTGTGATTTTTCTTATTAAAGGGTATTCTTTCATTGTTTTATCATAGATAAACACATAGCAATTTACATTCATCAGAAAATTAGAATCTCAAAATCTAATTTATAAGGGCATAAGTGAGCTAGATAACTATACTTTTTCCTAATAGCTCTTATTCACAAATATATGACTGAAAGAATGGAAGAAGAGTGTGTGTGTGTGTGTGTGTGTGTGTGTGTGTGAGAGAGAGAGAGAGAGAGAGAGAGAGAGAGACAGAGAGAGACAGAGAGAAATTGAGAATTGAGGAGGAGGGCAGACCTACCTAGAAATTCAATACCTTGTCCAGAGAGAGGCAGAGATTGAAATTGAGAATTGAGGGGAAGGGGAGACCTACCTAGAAATTAAATACCTTGTCCAGCACTGGAAGTTCCTAATACAACTTGTTAGTTCTGCCAGGAACCACCATGGACAGTTCCCTTGGCAAGCCTTTGCTGCAGAGAGAATCACCACTTTCCTGGGACACGTACATTCTGCACAACCCATTAACTCCCATGCAAAAGTGACTATATTTCTAATTGTTGAAAGGTGTGAAGTTCTAGGATAAACAGCTAGATTTATCATCTTCTCAAGTAAAAGGAACATTTGAGTCATGGAATGCCACTTGCAGTTTCTAATAATACAAATATACTTGGGATAAAAACAAGTATCTTCAATAAATAATCTTTATCTTTAATAAATAAGCATTTTAGTGAAATTACAGAGCTTTGACAGCCTAATAAAGATACTTCTGTATCATCAGATATCAGAGAAATGCCTAAAAGGTGATCTTGACAAGGCAGAGAAGAATTAAAAGATCTTTACTAGTGATCCTGTCTTGGCTGTATCAACCAGAATGAAGGCATAAGATTCAGCCCTCAAACACTAATCTAAGCTTGTGGAGCTGGCATGACTTAGTCTAGCAAAGTAAGTGGTCTTCCAAGTCAAGCATACTGAGTCTGAATCCTATTTCTGCCACTCACCAACCATGTGACCTTGAACAAATTAATCTCTCTGAGCATTGATTTTCT
Source organism: Hylobates moloch (assembly GCF_009828535.3). Lineage (NCBI taxonomy): Eukaryota > Metazoa > Chordata > Mammalia > Primates > Hylobatidae > Hylobates > Hylobates moloch. Next base: position 82,537,498 of record NW_026652284.1, read on the forward strand.
CATCTGTAAAATGAGAATAACAGCCCTTATTATTATGGCTGTGGTGGAGATTAAATGAGATAATATTCCTGGCACATGGTAAGTCCTTAATAAAGCATAGCTGTCATCAATCAATCAGTCATCAGCAGCTTCATCTTCATCTTCATCATCATGAGCCAATCTATAGAAGGAACTAGGGAGCTACAAAGGAAGTTCAATCATAAAACATTCCACAGGCTGATGGAGATAATGTTTGTTTTCACAAATACATTTTTAATATCACTACATATCTTAGATTTCTGATTTTTGAAACATCATGATTACTTTCATTAATTAACTGACTAGTGATTGATTTAATGTCTTATTTAAAAGGGTTTAGAAAATATGAGTATTACAGTCCTAATTGGTTTTCTCATTAAATTCAGCAGCAACCATAGTACCACAAAAATGAGAGTCTTCATAATTGAACTATTTCCATTCTCACTGAGAAGTGTCTGAAATTTGTGATTTTATTAACTGAAATGAGTCTTCATCCTCATGCAGAAAGATAAAGCATCTGCTCCTGATAATAATGCCATGGAAAAATTATCACAAAAATCAGACATTTTGTATTTCCTCCTTGGATAAATTTGCAAAAAAACCTCATCACTTTGTAGGGTTCTCTTGAGGGTGAAACTTAAATCCATCCAAAAAGTGTTGCCTTCTGAACTTAATTGCTACCAAATTATTTTATTTGCATAAGCTGATTTTTACTGGGTGAAGTACAATTTGTAGGATGAAGTTTTTCAGAAAGGCATAATGGGGAAAAATTAATTATAGTGCTCTAGAGTTCACCCAAAAGCACAGAAAATACACATTAACAAATGACTTTGGCCGGGCGCGGTGGCTCGCGCTTGTAATCCCAGCACTTTGGGAGGCCGAGGTGGGTGGATCACGAGGTCAGGAGATCGAGACCACGGTGAAACCCCATCTCTACTAAAAATACAAAAAAAAAAATTAGCCGGGCGTGGTGGCGGGCACCTGTAGACCCAGCTACTCGGAGAGGCTGAGGCAGGAGAATGGCATGAACCTGGGAGGCGGAGCTTGCAGTGAGCCAAGATTGCGCCACTGCACTCTAGCCTGGGCGACAGAGCGAGACTCCGTCTCAAAAAAAAAAAAAAAAAAAAAAAAACAAATGACTTTGTGTGGATATCTGGAGCTCATAGAGGTATGGCTATTTCTCTCCCTGAGATAGGAATGACTTTTTCCCAGGTACTTTGGAAGTCATGGTAGCCTTGGTAGCCATATTACTGAAATATAGCCCAAAAGTAGACAGGCACTTTAGGCTTGCCACTTCATTTCACCAAAATGCCATTCTACATCAGGTCTCTGTATTATCATTTCACTCAGAGTTTATTAATCTAAAATTTGCTTTCTCGAGGGTGGAGCCAAGATGGCCAAATAGGAACAGCTCCAGTCTACAGCTCCCAGCCTGAGCGACGCAGAAGACAGGTGATTTCTGCATTTCCATCTGAGGTACCGGGTTCATCTCACTAGGGAGTGCCAGACAGTGGGCACGGGACAGTGGGTGCAGCGCACCATGTGCGAGCTGAAGCAGGGCGAGGCATTGCCTCACTCAGGAAGCGCAAGGAGTCAGGGAGTTCCCTTTCCTAGTCAAAGCAAGGGGTGACAGACGGCACCTGGAAAATCGGGTCACTCCCACCCTAATACTGCACTTTTATGACAGGCTTAAAAAACGGCACACCAGGATATTATATCCTGCATCTGGCTTGGAGGGTCCTTTGCCCACGGAGTCTCACTGACTGCTAGCACAGCAGTCTGAAATTAAACTGCAAGGTGGCAGCAAGGCTGGGGGAGAGGCGCCCGCCATTGCCCAGGATTGATTAGGTAAACAAAGCAGTTGGGAAGCTCGAACTGGGTGGAGCCCACCACAGCTCAAGGAGGCCTGCCTGTCTCTGTAGGCTCCACCTCTGGGGGCAGGGCACAGACAAACAAAAAGACAGCAGTAACCTCCGCAGACTTAAATGTCCCTGTCTGACAGCTTTGAAGAGAGTAGTGGTTCTCCCAACACGCAGCTGGAGATCTGAGAACAGGCAGACTGCCTCCTCAAGTGGGTCCCTGACCCCCGAGCAGCCTAACTAGGAGGCACCCCCCAGTAGGGGCAGACTGACACCGCACACGGCTGGGTACTCCTCTGAGACAAAACTTCCAGAGGAATGATCAGGCAGCAGCATTCGCGGTTCACGAAAAATCCGCTGCTCTGCAGCTACTGCTGCTGACACCCAGGCAAACAGGGTCTGGAGTGGACATCTAGCAAACTCCAACAGACCTGCAGCTGAGGGTCCTGTCTGTTGAAAGGAAAACTAACAAACAGAAAGGACATCTACACCAAAAACCCATCTGTACATCACCATCATCAAAGACTAAAAGTAGATAAAACCACAAAGATGGGGAAAAAACAGAGCAGAAAAACGAAACTCTAAAAAGCAGAGCGCCTCTCCTCCTCCAAAGGAACGCAGTTCCTCACCAGCAATGGAACAAAGCTGGACAGAGAATGACTTTGACAAGCTGAGAGGAGAAGGCTTCACACGATCAAACTACTCCAAGTTACAGGAGGAAATTCAAGCCAAAGGCAAAGAAGTTAAAAACTTTGAAAAAGAATTAGACAAATGTATAAATAGAATAACCAATACAGAGAAGTGCTTAAAGGAGCCGATGGAGCTGAAAGCCAAGGCTCGAGAACTACGTGAAGAATGCAGAAGCCTCAGGAGCTCATGTGATTAATTGGAAGAAAGGGTATCAGCGATGGAAGATGAAATGAATGAAATGAAGCAAGAAGGGAAGTTTAGAGAAAAAAGAATAAAAAGAAATGAACAAAGCCTCCAAGAAATATGGGACTATGTGAAAAGACCAAATCTACATCTGATTGCTGTACCTGAAAGTGACAGGGAGAATGGAACCAAGTTGGAAAACACTCTGCAGGATATTATCCAGGAGAACTTCCACAATCTAGCAAGGCAGGCCAACATTCAGATTCAGGAAACATAGAGAATGCCACAAAGAGCAACTCCTCGAGAAGAGCAACTCCAAGACACATAATTGTCAGATTCACCAAAGTTAAAATGAAGGAAAAAATGTTAAGGTCAGCCAGAGAGAAAGGTCGGGAAGCCCATCAGACTAACAGCTGATCTCTTGGCAGAAACTCTACAAGCCAGAAGAGAGTGGGGGCCAATATTCAACATTCTTAAAGAATTTTCAAGCCAGAATTTCATATCCAGCCAAACTAAGCTTCATAAGTGAAGGAGAAATAAAATACTTTACAGACAAGCAAATGCTGAGAGATTTTGTCACCACCAGGCCTGCCCTAAAAGAGCCCCTGAAGGAAGCACTAAACATGGAAAGGAACAACTAGTACCAGCCGCTGCAAAATCATGCCAAATTGTAAAGACCATCGAGGCTAGGAAGAAACTGCATCAACTAACGAGCAAAATAACCAGCTAACACCATAATGGCAGGATCAAATTCACACATAAGAATATTAACTTTAAATGTAAATTGACTAAATGCTCCAATTAAAACACACAGACTGGCAAATTGGATAAAGAGTCAAGACCCATCAGTGTGCTGTATTCAGGAAACCCATCTCACATGCAGAGACACACATAGGCTCAAAATAAAAGGATAGAGGAAGATCTACCAAGCAAATGGAAAACAAAAAAAGGCAGGGGTTGCAATCCTAGTCTCTGATAAAACAGACTTAAAACCAACAAAGATCAAAAGAGATAAAGAAGGCCATTACATAATGGTAAAGGGATCAATTCAACCAGAAGAGCTAACTCTCCTAAATATATATGCACCCAATACAGGAGCACCCAGATTCATAAAGCAAGTCCTGAGTGACCTACAAAGAGACTTAGACTCCCACACAATAATAATGGGAGACTTTAAACACCCCACTGTCAACATTAGACAGATCAACAAGACAGAAAGTTAACAAGGATACCCAGGAATTGAACTCAGCTCTACACCAAGCAGACCTAATAGACATATACAGAACTCTCCACCCCAAATCAACAGAATATACATTCTTTTCAGCACCACACCACACCTATTCCAAAATTGACCACATAGTTGGAAGTAAAGCTCTCCTCAGCAAATGTAAAAGAACAGAAATTATAACAAATGGTATCTCAGACCACAGTGCAATCAAACTAGAACTCAGGATTAAGAAACTCACTAAAAACTGCTCAACTACATGGAAACTGAACAACCTGCTCCTGAATGACTACTGGGTACATAACAAAATGAAGGCAGAAATAAAAATGTTCTTTGAAACCAATGAGAACAAAGACACAACATACCAGAATCTCTGGGACACATTCAAAGCAGTGTATAGAGGGAAATTTAGAGCACTAAATGCCCACAAGAGAAAGCAGGAAAGATCCAAAATTGACACCCTAACATCACAATTAAAAGAACTAGAAAAGCAAGAGCAAACACATTCAAAAGCTAGCAGAAGGCAAGAAATAACTAAAATCAGAGCAGAACTGAAGGAAACAGAGACACAAAAAAACCCTTCAAAACATTAATGAATCCAGGAGCTGGTTTTTTGAAAAGATCAACAAAATTGATAGACCGCTAGCAAGACTAATAAAGATGAAAAGAGAGAAGAATCAAATAGATGCAATAAAAAATGAAAAAGGGGGCCGGGCGCAGTGGCTCACGCTTGTAATCCCAGCACTTTGGGAGGCCGAGGCAGGCGGATCACGAGGTCAGGAGATCGAGACCACGGTGAAACCCCGTCTCTACTAAAAATACAAAAAATGAGCCTGGCGTGGTGGCGGGCACCTGTAGTCCCAGCTACTTGGAGAGGCTGAGGCAGGAGAATGGCGTGAACCCGGGAGGCGGAGCTTGCAGTGAGCCGAGATCGCGCCACTGCACTCCAGCCTGGGCGACAGAGCGAGACTCCATCTCAAAAAAAAAAAAAAAAAAAAAAAAAAAAAAAAAAAAAAAAAAAAAAAAAAAAAAAAAAAAAAAAAAAAAAATGAAAAAGGGGATACCACCACCGATCCCACAGAAATACAAACTACCATCAGAGAATACTACAAACACTTCTATGCAAATAAACTAGAAAATCTAGAAGAAATGGATAAATTCCTCGACAAATACACCTTCCCAAGACTAAACCAGGAAGAAGTTGAATCTCTGAATAGACAAATAACAGGCTCTGAAATTGTGGCAATAATCAATAGCCTACCAACCAAAAAGAGTCCAAGACCAGATGGATTCACAGCCAAATTCTACCAGAGGTACAAGGAGGAACTGGTACCATTCCTTCTGAAACTATTCCAATCAATAGAAAAAGAGGGAATCCTCCCTAACTCATTTTATGAGGCCACCATCATCCTGATACCAAAGCCAGGCAGAGACACAACCAAAAAAGAGAATTTTAGACCAATAGCCTTGATGAACATTGATGCAAAAATCCTCAATAAAATACTGGCAAACCGAATCCAGCAGCACATCAAAAAGCTTATCCACCATGATCAAGTGGGCTTCATCCCTGGGACGCAAGGCTGGTTCAACATACACAAATCAATAAATGTAATCCAGCATATAAACAGAACCAAAGACAAAAACCACATGATTATCTCAATAGATGCAGAAAAGGCCTTTGACAAAATTCAACAACACTTCATGCTAAAAACTCTCAATAAATTAGGTATTGATGGGACGTATCTCAAAATAATAAGAGCTATCTATGACAAACCCACAGCCAATATCATACTGAATGGGCAAAACCTGGAAGCATTCCATTTGAAAACTGGCACAAGACAGGGATGCCCTCTCTCACCACTCCTATTCAACATAGTGTTGGAAGTTCTGGCCAGGGCAATCAGGCAGGAGAAGGAAATAAAGGGTATTCAATTAGGAAAAGAGGAAGTCAAATTGTCCCTGTTTGCAGATGACATGATTGTATATCTAGAAAACCCCCTCATTGTCTCAGCCCAAAATCTCCTCAAGCTGATAAGCAACTTCAGCAAAGGCTCAGGATACAAAATCAATGTACAAAAATCACAAGCATTCTTATACACCAATAATAGACAAACAGAGAGCCAAATCATGAGTGAACTACCATTCACAATTGCTTCAAAGAGAATAAAACACCTAGGAATCCAACTTACAAGGGATGTGAAGGACCTCTTCAAGGAGAACTACAAACCACTGCTCAATGAAATAAGAGGATACAAACAAATGGAAGAACATTCCATGCTCATGGGTTGGAAGAATCAATATCGTGAAAATGGCCATTCTGCCCAAGGTAATTTATAGATTCAATGCCATCCCCATCAAGCTACCAATGACTTTCTTCACAGAATTGGAAAAAACTACTTTAAAGTTCATATGGAACCAAAAAAGAGCCCACATTGCCAAGTCGATCCTAAGCCAAAAGAACAAAGCTGGAGGCATCATGCTACCTGACTTCAAACTATACTACAAGGCTACAGTAACCAAAACAGCATGGTACCGGTACCAAAACAGAGATATGGATCAATAGAACAGAACAGAGCCCTCAGAAATAACGCCGCATATCTACAACTATCTGATCTTTGACAAACCTGACAAAAACAAGAAATGGGGAAAGGATTCCCTATTTAATAAATGGTGCTGGGAAAACTGGCTAGCCATATGTAGAAAGCTGAAACTGGATCCCTTCCTTACACCTTATACAAAAATTAATTCAAGATGGATTAAAGACTTAAATGTTAGACCTAAAACCATAAAAACCCTAGAAGAAAACCTAGGCATTACCATTCAGGACATAGGCATGGGCAAGGACTTCATGTCTAAAACACCAAAAGCAATGGCAACAAAAGTCAAAATTGATGAATGGGATCTAATTAAACTAAAGAGCTTCTGCACAGTAAAAGAAACTACCATCAGAGTGAACAGGCAACCTACAGAATGGAAGAAAATGTTCGCAACCTACTCATCTGACAAAGGGCTGATATCCAGAATCTACAATGAACTCAAACAAATTTACAAGAAAAAAACAAACCACCCCATCAAAAAGTGGGTGAAGGACATGAACAGACACTTCTCAAAAGAAGACATTTATGCAGCCAAAAAACACATACAAAAATGCTCATCATCACTGGCCATCAGAGAAATGCAAATCAAAACCACAATGAGATACCATCTCACACCAGTTAGAATGGCCATCATTAAAAAGTCAGCAAACAACAGGTGCTGCAGAGGATGTGGAGAAATAGGAACACTTTTACACTGTTGGTGGGACTGTAAACTAGTTCAACCATTGTGGAAGACAGTGTGGCGATTCCTCAGGGATCTAGAACTAGAAATACCATTTGACCCAGCCATCCCATTACTGGGTATATACCCAAAGGACTATAAATCATGCTGCTATAAAGACACATGCACACGTATGTTTATTGCGGCACTATTCACAATAGCAAAGACTTGGAACCAACCCAAATGCCCAGCAACGATAGACTGGATTAAGAAAATGTGGCACATATACACCATGGAATACTATGCAGCCATAAAAATGATGAGTTCATGTCCTTTGTAGGGACATGGATGAAACTGGAAATCATCATTCTCAGTAAACTATCGCAAGGTCAAAAAACCAAACACCGCATGTTCTCACTCATAGGTGGGAATTGAACAATGAGAACTCATGGACACAGGAAGGGGAACATTACACTCCGGGGACTGTTGTGGGGTGGGGAGAGCGGGGAGGGATAGCATTAGGAGGTATACCTAATGATAAATGATGACTTAATGGGTGCAGCACACCAACACGGCACATGGATACATATGTAACAAACCTGCACATTGTGCACATGTACCCTAAAACTTAAAGTACAATAATAAAAATAAATAAATAAAAATTTTAAAAAATTTGCTTTCTTGCTTGAAGAGATGAAAATTAGAGATGCTTTCCTCATGAGCTACCCTCTCTTACTATGAAACCCCAGGAGAGTACTGTTCATAAATGAACCATACATGAAAGAGGAATTATAGCTAGAAACAAAAATATGAAGACATGTCCAAAGAAAGGCAAACTTTAGGAACTGTAAATTTATCATTTTTAAAACAAATAAATCAATATTGGCAAGAATGTTGAGAAACAGATACTCTTATCCATTGTGGGTAAAACTATAAACTTGATATTAAATTTTTGAAGGTTGGTATTGTGTTTTCAAAACTAAGAATCTGGAAATCTTATCAAAGGCAGGTGAAGACCATGGGGTTTAGAGTTGGAGGTGTGTCTTTAAATCCCTATCCATTACCTGCTATGTGACTCTAGACAGCTTTCTCAACTTCTCTGAACCTCAGAATCCTCATTTATAAACATTGGGATAATAATATCATCAACTCCTTACGGCTGTTGTGAAAATCAATTGAGATAATATCTGCAAAGTATTTATCACAGAGCATGTTAATTTTCTATTGCGACATAGCACACAAATACCACAACTTTAGCAGCCTAAAACAATAAACATTTCTTATCTCACAGCATCTGTGGGTTGGGAGTCTGAACATGGGCCACTGAAAAACGTGAAACAAATGGCCATCATTTAAGAAATGCAAACTCAATGTGGGTGAAGCATACTATGAAGTGCAAGAGGGTAATTGAACTCCAAAACCAACAGAAGCAGATCAGAATTCTTCTGGCTCCCTACTGATGCTTTCAGACCACAAAACCCATACTATTATCAGAGAGTTGACCTGAGTATAATGATAACAGAAGTAGTAAGCTTAGAAGCAATAATAGTAGTATAAAACAGCTCTTTTCAAGCTCCAGTCATTTGGCCATACCTGCCTCCTCCTCTCTTTACCTCTGGCATCTGATCTCTTTATTCCATCCCTTCATTCCTTGAGGATAATATGAGGTACCAAAGTTCCACCCTCTCATTTCTGTACCATTATTATCTTTCATTCCATCAAGGTCTAAGAAAACTACCATTCAATATCCTGGCTTTACAAATCCTTTGACTCTCACAACCCACTGCAGCCATCCTTTACCTATGGCCAAGCTCTCAATTTTGACAGCATCTCAGAAATCTTAGATTCCATCTTCCCCCTGAGCACAGTGTTTGATCCCTTCTACTCTCTCAAATTTTCACTTCCATTTCCTCAACCTTCTCCCTCAGAAGGGCTCCCAGAGCCTGGAACTCTATTTTATCACCCATTGCATCAGATACCTTCTATATCCATATCTCTTTTTTTTTTGAATGAGAGAGAATTTCACTCTGTTGCCCAGGCTGGAGTGCAGTGGCATGATCTCAGCTCACTGCAACCTCTGCCTCTCAGATTCAAGCAATTCTCCTGCCTCAGCCTCCCAAGTAGCTAGGATTACAGGCGCACAACACCACACCTGGCTAATTTTTTATTTTCAGTAGAGATGGGGTTTCACTATGTTGACCAGGCTGCTCTTGAACTCCTGACCTCAAGTGATCTACCCGCCTCGGCCTCACAAAGTGCTGGGATTATAGGCGTGAGCCACTGTGTTTGACCCTACATCCGTATCTTTCCCAATGCAGCCAGATCCAATGGCCCATCCCTTCAAACGCTCTCTTACCTCTTGAATTTATTTTATTTTTACTTTAATACAATTATAAAATATGTATATGTGTGCTGGTTATTCTCCATTATTTCCTCTACCCCACATCCAATCCCCACTCTTCTCTGTCCTGCTCTTGCCCCAGGAGGCTAACCCCTGTGGATCACACACTTCAAGTTCCCGTGCCACATGGATTCTGGTTGGATTCAATCAGTGGGAAGCACCAGCAAGATATTAGTAGGAGGGAGGAAAAACAGGTCAGGGTGGCACTTACTTCCATACACCAGTTCTGACACTCCGGCTGTGACACTGTGACTCAAACAGGAAAAACATGAAACTATTTATACCTTTCTCCCTTCTCCTCTAGAAAACAAAAGCCTTAAGTCACTAGTATGGGGCAGCAAATTCTGTCGCCCCAGGGAACAAATGAAGATCTACTGCAGCTGGGGAAAGAATAAAAGGAAAAAGGGTGAAAAAAGGAAAGAAAGAGTAAAAGAAAAAAGGTAACAGTCCTGGGCCCAGAATACTGTACCAACACAATTAAAAGTCTCCTACCACTGGAGGGCAACAGAAAACTCCCACCATACAAGAACTGCTGCAAGTACGAAACAGTTTGGCTTCCATGGAGAGGAGGAGCAAGATGACTGAGATGCCACACTAAAACTCTGGCACAAAAGACCTAAGACTCAGACTAGATCAGGATAACAGAAAAAATATCCTGACCTCTACCACCAGACTTAGCAAGTACCAAGTAAAAAGCAACAATAGACTACCTCTAGGGGAGGGGCAAGAGCATGGAGAGAGACCCCTCTGCAGAATGATGCACAAGGAAAGCAGAAAGCTGAAACAAAAGTAGGAACATTGAGGAAAACTCTCTGGTACCACAGTCCCCATTCTAACAAAGTTAACACCAGAGGAATTTGAAGTTAGTGGTATACAAATATAACCATAACAAAAACAGCATCCAAATCTAGCTCAGCTCCTGACTCGATTGACTCAGCCTCTGTCATCTACCATTACCATCACATATATACACTAATGGTCTTGCAGAAGAAATTGTGTGCCCATTTCCAGGCTCTGCTATCCTACATGCAATGGACAGCATTGTATTAAAAATTATAAGACACTCACACAAAGGCAAGGGAAAAACCCACTGCCAAAAGACAAAGCAATCAACATTACAAAACTAAGAGATGACCTAGGTGTTTGAACAATCTGACAGGAAATATATAATTACTATGATTAATATCTTAAAGGTTCTAGTGGAAAGGATGGATAACACATATGAACAAATGGAAAATTTCAGCAGAGAGAAAAATCCAATATAAATGCTTAGAAGTTTAAACACATATAATAACAGAGATGAGGCATGTCTTCAATGTTATCATTAGTAGAATTGAAGCAGTTGAGGAAAGAAAAAGTGAACTTTAATGGTAAGTCAATTACAATTATCTAAACTGAAATATAAAGAATAAAAAGAATAAAACAAACAGAACAGAGCATCCAAAAGCAGTGGGACAATATTCATGATCTAACATACATGCAATTAAAAATCCAAGAGAGGAGAAAGACAATGAGGCAGAAGTAGTATTTGAAGAGAGTATGGTTGAGAATTTTTCAAAAATAATGAAATACATCAAACTATAGATCCAAAAATCTTAGAGAGCCCCAAGTAAGATAGAAACCCCCCATAAAAAGCACATAGACACATCATATTTAAACTTCAATATGTAAACCAAAGAAGAAGATAAAGTCCTGAAGGCAGCTAGAGGAAAAGAGCATATTGCATCCACAGAAACAAAGTGAGAATTACAAAGACTTCTTGTCGGAAAATATACAAGCCCAAAGACAATGGAAAGAGATCTTTAAAGTGCTGTGGGTGGCAATAGGGAGGGGCGGGGAAGTTCAATCCAGATTTCTACACTTAGCAAAAATATATTTTAAAAATGAAAGTAAAATTAAGACTTTTTTAAATAAAATCTGTTCTGAACAATAAGTGTTCAAAAATAGGAAACAATCCTTGCCCTCAAAAGAACCATGGGGTCTAATCAGGAAGATATACTCATAAAAAGAATTGCAATATAATGTTATAAGTGAAGGAAAGATAACCAGTTTGATGTGAATGACATCTGTGTCTGTGAGATGTCCAGTGAGTAAATGGAAATCTGGGTCTGGATTTCAGGAGAAAGGAAAGGGATCTAGGAGTTACTGATACATGGTTAGCAGTGTTTCAGGAAACCCTGAAATCACACTGGAAGAGTGTCATGACAGAAGAGAGAGGAGGTGGTTCCAAGATGGAGCTGGAGAACACCAAGACTAAAAGACACAGAGAATGAGAACTGTGCTGGGCTCCAGGTTCATGTGCTTTCTTAAACTAACCATGAGCCAAGAAACAAGTGGAAGAGGCCAGATGAAAGGGAAAAGAAGAGCTAACACCATTTGAGCTCTTAGTAATGCCAGGTATTGCTCTCAGCACTTTGCATTCTTATTCTTATCAATTTATTGTATTTAATTCTCACAGCAGCCCCACCAGTCAGATGCTTTATCCCATTTAACAAATGTGAAAACTGAGGCACAGAGGTTAAACAATTCCCTTATGGTCACATAGTAAGTGGTAGAGCTGGGATCCTGATATGGTTTGGCTGTGTCCACACCCAAATCTCATCTTGAATTATAGTTCCCATAATCCCCACGTGTCATGGGAGGAACCCAGTGGGAGGTAATTGAATCATGGGGGCAGTTACCCTCATGCTGTTCTCATGATAGTGAGTTCTCACAAGATCTGATGGTCTTATAAGGGGCTTTTCCCCCTTTGCTCAACACTCATTCTCTCTCCTGCCACCTGTGAGGAGGTGCCTTCTGTCATGATTGTAAGTTTCCTGAGGCCTCCCTAGCCACGTGGAACTATGAGTCAATTAAACCTCTTTTCTTTGTAAATTACCAAGTCTAGGGTATTTCTTCATAGCAATGTGAGAATGGACTAATACAGATCCCAAGCCAGATGTTTAACCCACACCTCTTGTTCTTCCTACTGTGCTATACAACCTCCAAAGGTGATAGGAAGGAAGCACTGCTATATTCATAGCCACACAACCCTCAGTCACAATGGAAGCCTAAAACCTAGAGGGGAAGTAGATATCTCAGCTTTTTCCAAGAAACTGACAGAGGTTCCTGACGCAGGATATCTGGCATTGACCTTTCATGAGATACAGGGACTCATATACCCTGAAGGTGTCCAATCCAGACCTTGGCTCCACATTTTGTTTCCTTCTAAATGGCAATGCTGGCCCTAAGGTCATATTTCCTCATTCAACAGAAGCCTGCTGCATATCTGCGGAACTCCCCTAACAAAATAGGACAAGTAACCCAGCCCTAGGAAGATGGGATTAATCATAGAATTTTTTAAAAATAATATAAGCTACTTCTTTAGTTATGAACATAATTTCTATTAGTCTGGGAGAGCAGAACTTGGCTCTAAAATGCTAGTTCTGCAAATCCAGCGAATAAACTTTATAAACTGAAACAGTACATTATAATAAATGAAGGGTCTGTTTGGTGGCAGGAGGGACAGTCTTCTTAGCAATGCTCTATCCCAAAGATATTTTTCCTGACAAAGACGGTAGAATCATTGTACTGAGAGTGTAGGACTAAAGAATAAACCTCTTTGTCTTGTGCTTTGGTTTTATTTTAACTACTGTACGAGGGGGGAAAGAGAACTGGTATTTCACATACCAGAAATTAGAATGGAATTTTTAGAGTGTTAGAACAGCAAGTTTAGCTTTTGGTAGCAACAGACTTTAAAGCTAAGGTCTATTTTAAGTTCAGTTATATCTAAATTGACTAAGAAATACAGTTTATAAACCATTATTACCTTCTACACTAGTCATGTTTTATGACTTTCCACAATTGTCTAAAACATATTCCATGGTCTTGAAGGGCACAAATACATGGTAAGTTTACCTGTCACTTAGGCAAAAATGGCAAAGACCTTTACCACTAAGGATAGCAAGGCCAAGTTTATTTGTGACCTTGTCTCCATCTGATTAATGAGTAAATATTTAGCTCTTGAATGGCAAAAATATACTGAATTCTGTAGCTTTTCTTATCAGCGAATAGAAGACAATTTACAAACAGCATTGGAATTAATGGTTTCAGTGTCTCCTTGAGAACTTCTCCATAAAAACTTATTTCCTTCTTAAAGGAAGACTCACATTTCTGTTTCCTATTTTTCTTTCTCAGAGAGGGAACTTGTATTACTCTATTTCCAGAGAAGAACACACCAACAGACTGATGGGGAAAGGCAATGAAAATAAACTGTAGGAATAGGACCAGAAGAGTAGAAATAAGAATACAGAGTCCTAGGCTGTAGGTCTGTGTGGCCTGGGACTCTGCATTGCCAACCAGCTCCCAGGTGATGCTTATAGAGCTGGTCTGAGGACCACACTCAGGATAGCAAGGGTACAGGAAGCATCCCTACAAGTACACCACAAGACATTGACTCTGGGTGGCTGGAGCCCTGAGCTGGTCACATTCAGCTTCTGCAGCTTCCCCTGGGGCTTCAAATCTTGCCAGTTTGTCACAGTGCATAACGAAAGTATCTTCTCAGTGTGCCCTGATGGGTAAAAGGTTGGGAAACACTGCTTTAGAGGTCTGGAGGTGAAGATTTGGCTTTCAGGAGCAGGGGCCTAAGAAAAAGTCTTTAGAGATCATGCAGAGGGCAAAACGTGGAAGAAAATTTGAGTAAAAACAAGCTTAACATGGGAATGCTCTGAAGCCAAGAGAAGGCAAGGCCAGAGTAGCTGTATATGAATGCACTGTAGCATGGGTGCAAACACTCATGCCTTAAGAGACATTCAAATTTAAAATTAAATTAAATACAATATAGAAAGAGATATTCAGGAGCCAGAGAGGTAAAGACCAATATGAAATTTTACAACAAACACAGGCCAGAGCCAGAAGGATGGAATTTGGAAAAAGTGGGCTAGAATCAGATTTGAGATTAGCCATTCCTAGAAGAGTTTGCCAAAATCTTGAGAAGGAATTGGAATTTAAGCAAGAACACATCTGTCATTATATTAGATGATGGACATGCATGTGACTGCTTCTTTTTTTAAATAGACTTTATATCATTCATCCATAGTTATATTTTTGTTCTCAGCTCATCCCTTTTGTTTCCAATGATTGGAGAATTAAGGAATGTCTTCAGATATTGTAAACGAGTCCTGGGTGGTGAACCCTGGACATACTCAGCCAAGCATCTGGTCTTAATGCCTTATATAAGGACTTTTATATAAGGATGGAATTTGGAAAAAGTGGGCTAGAATCAGATTTGAGATTAGCCATTCCTGGAAGAGTTTAAGGCTGGCATCCTTAACTAAGTTAGTCCCATATCCAGTACTTACAAGAGATCTCAGTGCCTGGTTGCTTGCAGCAAAGAAACTCTGTGATTAAGTCCTCCTGTCAGCCTTTCCCCAAAGTCCTGCACCAAACAGGACCTTTATCAATCCACTGGTTCCCACACTGAAGACCGTGGCTGTGAGCTATGCTCTGTCTTCATCATGTTAGTGTCATAACATCATTCCCTGGAGAACTTTGTCTTCACTCTCCCAGCAACATTAGCTGGGCCCTTTCCAGGGGTTCAAGTTTATCTTCCTTCCTTGCCTGGAATGCTTCTTGAATGTTTGTAACTCTTTGACTTAAAGAAGTCTCAATATACGAATTAAACCTATTTGCTGTTTGTTCCAATATGGTGAATAGTTCAGACCTGTAAGGTTAGGTGCATTCAGTCCAACCCACTTGATACCTCAGAGTTTCTCCTTTCTTCCTTGTATGTTAAACAGGCACAAATTGAGTTGTAATCAAAGTGCAACTTGATTTTTATCACTCACTGACTTTTTAAAATCAACTCCCTGCCCTTGGATGAAAACTTGGTAGGTGCCATGGCCTCTTCTGTTCTTTCTTGGGTTGTAGACTCTCCTGGGGCCCATAAATTACAAAACAGATCAACTGAGTAATTTGAATGTTCAGTCCAAAACATTAGTCAAAACTTCGAATTTGATTTGTTAAATACACCAAATATACTCTCCTCCTCCAGTTCAAATTTTCTTGCAGTGGCAAAAAGTGATGTAGTTGGTTTTATCTCATGACCATGGCTTAGAGTGGTGCAAGTTGGGCACTAGGCAACTCCAGGCAAGTGGGAAAGGGCCCACCATTCATACTCAGGCCTTTTCCTGTGTGCACAAAGATGCTGTTTGGTGGGACGCTTCTTGGCTTCTTCCCCTTCTGTCCCCCTGCTCTGGCTTGCCAGGTAAGGGATGGGAAATACCTTCTCCAAATTGGTGCCCCTCTCAGAGTTATACTGTCTTCTCTGGCCAAAGTTTAAGGCTGGCATTCTTTTGTAGGCTCTTCTGAAGATTTGGGGGGAATTCTCCTGCAGGCCAATCCAGCTGCGATTCAGTCATGGGGGTGGGGGAGCAACATCAGCTTTCCCGTCTGGCAGCCTCCAGTCCACCCCAGCTCTCCTTTCCTGGGAATTTACCCACACCTACTTGCACTGTTGGAATTCCCTTCTATCTGGTGAAGACCCTCTTGGTTAGGACTCGGTCAGGTCCAGGCTAGCTCTTTCTCTGGTATGTGGGAATTGCTGCAAGTCTACCCCAGCATGACCTGTTGCCACCACCTGTGAGTTCTCTCAGTTGTGAGCACAGGTCACCTGTGTTCTCAACTGCAGGGATCACATGTCAGCTCTCCAGGGGGTCCCATGGCAGCCCTCTCACCAGACTTGAAATGGGGGTAGCCCTCACCTCTCGCCAGAGGGGAGTGGGGCTTACAACCAGATGGCATTTCTCTCCAAAGAAATTCCTTTATGCTGTGTCCTTGTTCCGTTCCAACCCTTCTCTATTTCCTTAATCTGGCTGAAGAGCTCAACAATACGGAACAGTTCCACACAATTTATGAATCAGTCTTACACTCGTTTTGGTACCTGTTGGTCATTGTACTGGGGCATCTTGAAATTAAACCCCAATTATATCCATTTTAGAGCCACTCCATTCTTCCTCTTCTAGTATTAACAAAGCATTAAGAGTAAACTTTCAGGGAAAACTGCAATTCTCCTTTTCAACTCAACAGGAAAGACAATAGCAGAGCTCATGGGGTAATAACCTCTGTCCAGCCCTAGGCAGCCAAGCTGAAGGTCTTCTTGGACTTCTCTCAGGCACAAGCTCCACGAGAGACAGGCAGGCTTCTGGTCTAGCCTGTGATAGTATGATTCTTTGATTACCATCAATTTGGTAATTCTCTTAGGGCTAAAGAACCAAGTGTTAAATACATCAAGTTGAACAAAACACCGAGAGAGAGACACATATCCCAATGCATTTGGCTTTTAAGATGAATGTGAATTCTTATATTTTTAAATACTGTATTTCACATTTTTGGGAAGTTCCTCTCAACCTCTCACTGCTAGCCACAGAGTGATTCCAAAACGATGTCTCTTCTTTGGTGGCCCAAAGAAACGGTTTCAGAGAAGCCCCCAGTGCTCAGAACTCCATAGTCAACCTTTATAGGTGGAATTGAGCTTGCAGAGCAAAGGTACCAGCTGCTTATTATTGTGAGGAGGATGTATGGGAAGGAGGGTGATCTCTGTGGCTAATGGAGTCCTGGCTACACCACTGAACAATAGGCTGGAAAACCTAAAATCAAAGTATTTCTGTTCCTGCCCTGAAGGACTCCAATAAACTTGGTGTCCCAGGAAATCCTAGTCCAGTCCAGACTGGAATCTAGAGTCTGGCTGTTTGAAAAACTTGTGGGCTGGGGACTCCTCCAGGTGTCTATTTGCCCAGGGTGGTAGCCCTAAGGGGTGTGTTTGTGTGTATGTACATGCATATCCAGCCCCCTGGATTATTTTTGAAACTCTGAAGAAAAATTAGAGGCAGACACTGGAGTGACTGTTTTCATGAGGGAATGTGTATGACACTAAGCACTTGAGGTCCTGCTTTGGAACCTTGGAGATGAATGAGGTACAAAGTTAGAGATGGGACTACCCTCCCCATCTTTGCATTGAGTCTATGACCAGGAGATGACACCTCAACACACACACTGGTGTTCTCATGGGGCACAACACAAGGTGCCAGTTGGGTCTCTCAGGCTGTTCTGTGAATGGAAGACAGTGGCCAGGAAAGCCAGAGGAGATGGCAGCAGATCCCTGCAGCAGCTGTGCCAGATGGACTGGTCCCTCAGGCAGCCTCTCCCAGCCTCTCAAAATACCTAAGGCTGGGGTGATGTCACCTGAGCAGGTGAGGGCATGAATGGGAAATGTAGGAGACCGACTGTAGCAGGGCTTCATGTGTGTCCACAGACAGACTCAGCCTTGATTCCTGACATTCAGCCAAGAAGCAGAGTGTATACAATGGGAGCTCTTACAAAAAAACAGTTGAACCTAGTTATAACATGACTCACATTGCATGGGTTAGGGCTTATTCTGGGGCAAATTCAGACTGGAAACAAATCCAACACCTACCCCAACCTTGGGGTGAATAGAATCATCTCCAAATTCCCTCTGAGTGTGCAAATGCAAATTCTGGGCTCATTTCTGGAAAGTCTGATTGAGCAGATGTGAGGTGAGGCCTGGTTATCTGCTAGCAAGCACCCTCGGGTGCTTCCATGCAGTAAACCAAGGCCCAAGCTTTGACAAACACTGTCTAACAGTAATAAACCACCCAGCTGACTCACATGGCCAAAAATTGGAAACATTTTAATTCCTGTAAGATTGAAGGTGAACATCTGTACACCAAGGGTTATTATCCTGGCCCCCCTCCTCAAATAAGTTGTTTCTGGTAGCAGGAGAAGTCTTTAAAGAGGGTCTTGCTGCTGAAGTTCTCAAAGGTGACAAAAGTGTCCACCTGGCTGCCAGGTGAAAAGCTAGACTTTGCAAACAGGAATTTCCCATCTGAGGACACCTGCAACTCCTACATGTTTGCCTTGTGATCAGAATAAGGTCAGTCACGAAAGGACCCTTGAACAAATGAATGAGGCAGACAAACAAGGTTCCATGGCTTTGTTCTGTGGGTAGAATGAAGAAAATGTGTTAAGTTGTCCAATGAGAAAGAAGACACAAAGGAACCATCCCCAATGAAGGAAACTGACGCAACTGTCTTCATGAGCTTGCAAGAGAGAACAAAATGTTCAGAAGCTGAGCCCTCAAAACTTCAAAGCCCTGGAATGAAAAGTGAGGGTGGTAAGGGAGGTAATAGGCAGAGTAACACAGCCTTAGGGATGGCCCGGCCTGACCACAGTGCTGTCTACACAATAGTGTTACCAACTTGAGGGGAGTTGGTATCTGCCTTAGCCTGGGGAAAAGCAAGAGGGCATGAAGCAGGGGAAGAGGAAGAAGGTCTGAAGGGTGAGCTGAGAGAAACAGAAGCCCAGAGAGAGGTCTAGAGAGGCAGGGGGCAGGGCAACAGCCTAGAAGGCAGCCCTTGCCAAAACACCAAGCTAAGCCAGTGGTAGTATTCTATGTAATGTGTTTAATTGTATTGCTGCTGACTTATTTCCAGCTGTTATTCAGTTAATATTCCAACTTCCTTGGACAGGAATAAATTTCAGGTCTTATTTCATTCCACAGTTCACTGGTTCTCCAACTCTAGTGTGCATCAGAACCACGTGGAAGGTATGTCAAAATACAGATCTGTGGGCCTCAACCCAGGGCTTCTGACTCAGCTGGGCCAGGGCCTCAGAAATGGCATTCTTCCAAATTCTACGGTGATGCTGATGCTGCTGGTCTGAGCACCAGACTTTAAAAACCACTGATAAAGAGCATCCTTCCCTTAAACAGGTAAAAGAAGATGGGAGGAAGCTGGAGACAAGAGAATAAAGGAGCCTGGTAGGAGGCAGTCTGTGACAAGGTAGGTAGGGCAGGTTACTCTATACAGACTGATTTCAGTGCTCATGGAAAAGTTAAGAATAAAAAGATGTTTATATCAGCAGATTGATGCAATAAGCTTCACATGCAGAATTTACTACCTTGATTTGAAAGCAAATACCCCTGGGGAGAAAATAAAATTTATCAGTCATTCACACCTTACTCTGAATGAGTTTTAAATTTCATATCTACATGTCAGATTGTCATCTGTGAATATAGATCGTTTTACTTCTTCCTATCCAATTTGGATGCCTTTTAGTTCTTTTTGTAGCTTAACTGCTCTGGCTGGAACTTCCAGTACAATGTTGATTAGCCGTGAAGAAAGTAGGCTTCCTTGTCTTGTTCCTGAGTTGTGTGGGAAAGCTTTCAGTCTCCCACCATTGAGTGTTAGGCCATTCTTGTGTTGCTATAAAGAAATACCTGAGGCTGGGCCTTTTATAAAGAAAAGAGGTTTAATTGGCTCACAGTTCGGCAGGCTATACAGGAAGCATGGTGCTGGCATCTGCTCAGCTTCTGGGGAGGCCACAGGGAGCTTTCACTCATGGCAAAAGGTAAAGTGGCAGTTTGCACATTACATAGTAGGAGCAGGAGCAAGGGAGCTGGGGGAGGTGCCACACTTTATAACAACCAGATGTCATGAGGACTCACTCACTATCAGGAGAACGGCAGCAAGCCATGAGAGATCTGCTCCCATGAGCCAAACACCTCCCACCAGGCCCCACCTCCAACATCAGGGATTACAATTCAAGATGAGATTTGGTGGGGACATATATTCAAACTATAGCATTCTGCCCCTGACCCCACAAATCTCATATGCTCCTCATAGTGCAAAATATAATCATGCCTTCCCAAGAGCACCACAAGGTCTTAACTCATTCCAGCATGAACTCAAAAGTCCGAAGTCTCATCTGAGACAGGGCAAGTCCCTTCCATTTATGATCCTGTAAAATCAAAAGCAAGTTATTTGCTTCCAAAGTACAATGGGGGTACAGGCATTGGGTAAACATTCCCATTCCAAAAGGGAAAAATTGGCCAAAAGAAAGAGATGAGAGGTCCCTTGGAAGTTCAAAACCCAGCCAGGCAATCATTAAATCTTAAAGCTCCTGAATAATCTCCTTTGACTCCATGTCCCAGATCCAGAGCACATTGCTACAACAAGTGGGCTCCTAAGGCCTTAGGCAGTTCCATGCCCACCTATATCTCTGTGGTGTCTACTCACCATGGCTGCTTTCATGGATTGGAGTTGGTTGCCTGTGGCTTTTCCAGGTGCAGAGTGCAAGCTGCTGGTGGATATACCATTCCGGGATCTGGAGGACAGTGGCCTCCTACCCACAGCTCCACTAGGCAGTGCCCCAGTGGGGACTCTGTGAAGGGCCTCCAACCCCACATTTCCTCTCTGCACTGCCCTAGTAGAGGTTATCTGTGAGGGCTCTGCCCCTACAGCAGGCTTCTGCCTGGGCACCCAAGCTTTCTCATACATCCTCTGAAATCTAGGGGTAAACTTCCAAGCCTTCTTCACTCTTGCATTCTGTGCATCCACAGGCTTAACATCATGTGGAAGCTGCCAAGGCTTACTGCTTACACCCTCTGGAGCTGGAGCAGAGGCCCAAGTTGTACCTGGATCCCTTTGAATCATGGCTGGAGCTGGAGCTGCCTAGGTGTAGGGAACAGTGTCCTGAGGCTGCACAGAGCAGCAGGACCCTGGGCCTGGTCCCCAAAACCATTCTCTCCTAGGCCTTTGGACCTGTGATGGGAGGGGCTGCCTCTGAGATCTCCAAAATGCCTTCAAGGCCTTTTTTCCCATTGTCTTGGCTATCAGCACCTGGCTCTTTCTAGTTATGCAAATCTCTCTAGCAAGTGATTGCTCCACAGCCTGCTTGGATTCTTCCCCTGAAAACAGGCCTTTTCTTTTCTACCACATGTCCAGGCTGCAAATTTTCCAAACCTCTACCCTCTGCTTCCCTTTTAAATATAAATTCCAACTTTAAGTTATTTATTTGCTCCCACATCTGCAGGTAGGCTATTAGAAGCAGCCAGATCACATCTTGAATACTTTGCTGCTTAGAAATTTCTTCTACCAGATACTCTAGGTCATCACTCTCAAGTTCAAACTTCCCTAGATCCCTAGGGCATGGACACAATACATCCAAATCTTTGCTAAGGCATAACAAGGGTGACCTTTGCTCCATTTCCCAATAAGATCTTCATTTCCATCTGAGACCTCAGCAGCCTGAACTTCACTGTCCATATCACTATCAGCATTTTGGTTACAATGAATTAACCAGTCTCTAAGAAATTCCAAACTTTCCCTCATATTCCTATCTTCTTCTGAGCCCTCCAAACCCAATTTCTGCCTCTTACCCAGTTCTATAGCTGCTTCCACATTTCAGGTATCTTCATAGCAATGCCTAACTCCCAGTACCAACTTTTTGTGTTAGGCCATTCTTGTGTTGCTATAAAGAAATACCTGAGACTCGGTAAAAAGAGGTTTATTTGGTTCACAGTTCTACAGGCTGTACAGGAAGCATGGTGCTGGCACTTGCTCAGCTTCTGGGGAGGCCTCTGGGAGCTTTTACTTATAGCAGAAGGCAAAGCAGGAGCTTGCACATCACATGGCAGGAGCAGGAACAAGAGAGAGTTGGGGCCAGCTCTCATGAGAACTCACTCACTATCAGGACAGCACCAAGCCATGAGGGATCTGCCCCATGACCCAAACACCTCCCACTAGGCCCCACCTCCAACAGTGGGGATTACAATTCAACATGAAATTTGGCAGGGACATATAGTCAAACTATATCACCAACTGTGAGTAAAACTCATATTTGATGAGGTTCAGAGAGTAAGGAGAAGGGAAATGCACAGAGACTGGATATGGCCTATAATTTATTCATTTTAACCTCATTTTACCCATGGCTAGCCTGAGGCTGAGAGATTGATTGATTGATTGATTGATTGAGAAAGGGTCTTACTCTGTTACTCAGGCCAGAGTGCAGTGGTGCAACCATGGTTCACTGCAGCCTCGACCTCCTGGGCCCAAGCAACCCTCCTACCTCAGCCTCCTGAGTAGGTGGGACCACAGGTGTGTACCACCACATCTGTTAACTTTTTTTTATTTTTTTTGTAGAGACAGGGTCTCCCTATGTTGCCTAGGCTGATTTTGAACTCCTGGGCTCAAGTGGTCTTCCTGCCTTGGCCTCCCAAAGTGTTGGGATTATAGGCTTGAACCACCATGACCAGCTGAGAACAAGTTTTAAAAGCCAAGTTATTAAGGATTTAAAGTTAAAGCTGATAACCTAGTTCTAGTTCTAGTTACTGCTTTATGTGGGACTTGGGCAAGGTTCATGACTTTTTGGGACCTTAGTCTCCTTCTCTTAGAAAATAAGCATGTGGTGGCACCCTAGGAGTAACAGCTTTCAGGATACCTGGGCTGACCACAAGATTAAAACTCACCAAGACTAGTCCAACTACAAACTGGGATTTGATGCATCTCTTCTCTCTCCCAGCACTCTTCCCTTTCTACACTCAACTCAGATCCAGACTCTTGTCTACACTGCAACTCCTTCAAACCACAGATCAATATATGTTCCCATTTCACAGATAAGAAAATTGAGGTTCAGAGGGGCTTAAGTAACTCATTCAAGGTCACATGGCTAATAAGTGATAGAACTGAGATTCTTCTTCTGACTAAAGTATTTCATATTTCCGCTTTGCCACTCTTTGTAACTCCCAACCTGGTACTCTTTTCCACACACCACACACTTCGAATCCTAGTCTCAGCCTAGCATACCTGGCAATACCTCCATTTGTGCCTGTGCCCCTCCTTTCATGCCTTCCTGAGTTATGAAACCCTAAAGCCAGGAAAGGGCATTTCTTATCCTGCCTGCCTCTTCCCACTCCAGCCACCTGGCTTGATGAGCACATGGTCTCACTGTCTTCTGATGGGCTGTTTTGTGAAAGGTGTGAGCTACAGGATAGAATAAGCTCTGTAATTTATTCCTGTCACAGGAACAGAATATTAGCTAGATCACAGCAGGAAACCAGCCATTCAAAAGTAATACAATCAAACATGTTGTTCAGTCCAAACATACCTGCAGAAGGTAAAACAATTCCAGCTGTCTTCCAATCTGGAGGAGCCACAGAGTTTTTTGTATTCCAGGCATGAGTACCTGATATACTGTCTCCAGGACAAAGGTTTTGGCTTGAACATTAAGCATTTCTAACTTGGTCTCAGTTAAGAGGCAGTAGCACTCCTCCCTAGGAAAGAAGGGTGCTGGGGCATGGTCCTGAAATGAAAAGCAGACAGGGCACCCAATGGCAGAACCCAGGAGTGCCTTGGACACCTTCTTCTGTGAACTCACCACCGTTAGGGGATGAGGCCACCAGGAAGGCATCTGACTACTCAGGACCACCTTATCCCAACTGAAATGCAGAAAAGCCATGCCAAATGAGGGCTGGGAAATGAATGTACATGAAGGATTCCAGCATTGCTGAGAAGTGGATATGAGTGTCCATTTACAATTTTAAATGTTTTGTAAGGAATATAATCAGAATAGGAGTATTGAAACCACCCTATGGGTGAGGGACACAGAATGATAAGAAATAATGAATTCACTTTGAATTGTTTTAAAAGGGGGAGGCTGGGCCGGGCATGGTGGCTCACACTTGTAATCTCAGAACTTTAGGAGGCCAAGGCAGGAGAATCACTTGAGGCCAGGAGTTCAAAACCAGCTTGGTCAACATAGTGAGACCCTGTCTCTACAAAATAAAAATTAAAAAATTATCCGGGTGTGGTGGTGCACACCTGTAGTCTCAGCCACTTGGGAAGCTGAGGTGGGAGGATTGCTTGAGCCCAGAAGGTCAAGGATGCAATGAGCTATGATTGTGGCACTGCACTCCAGCCTGGGTGATAGAGTAAGATCCTGTCTCTAAATAAATAAATAAACAAATAGGGGCCAGGCACAGTGGCTCACCCCTGTAATCCCAGCACTTTGGGAGGCTGAAGCAGGTGGATCACTTGAGGTCAGGAGTTCTAGACCAGCCCGGCCAACATGCTGAAATCTCGTCTCTACTGAAAAAATAACCAAAATTAGCCAGGCTTGGTGGTGAGTGCCTATAATCCCAGCTACTTGTGAGGCTGAGGCAGGAGAATCGCTTGAACCTGGGAGGCGGTGGTTGCAATGAGCTGAGATCGAGCCACTGCACTCCAGCCTGGGCGACAGAGCGAGACCATGTCTCAAGAAAAAAAAATAGGAGAGGCTGTTTAAATTAAGACATATTTCTTATAAGTAATTGAAGCCATGAGTAAGAGTAGCTTAGGTAATTTTGTTATTTACTGTTTCACGGAACAGGAAATGGGTGATAGGTTCAAGGCTGGTCCAGCCATGTAACAGTATATTCAAATCCCAAGCTTCTTTTTCCTTTTACTTCTTCCATTATCAGAATCTTGGCTTTTTTATTCCTCCTTGTGTTTGTTGTCTCGTGGTCACAAGATGGCCTCTGCTATTCCAAGGATCATATCAATACAGAACTGTTTGAAGGCAGGGCACAATGAGGTATGCCTGGCAGAGACATTCTTTTCACAAGCCTCACCCTTAGCAAGCGGGAAAAAGTATTTCTCCACAAGACTCCAACAGACATTTCTTTGTTTCATTAGCTAAACTGGGCCATTTGTTCATTTTGAGCTGCAAGGGAGTCTGGGAAGCCAAGTATGTGGCTTTCCCAACTTCTATCATTGGAAGTGGGTAAGGGCTTGGAATGGGTTTGGTAGATAGCTAAGAGTATCTGATATGGGGATAAATAAATGCGTGGCCAACAAAAATTAAAAATTCTTCCCATTGGGCCAAAGAAAAGGTTTTAGAATATATCTACAGTTTTAGTAAAAAGAAAGCTTCCGATATTGAAAAAAAGACCTGTGTATGTGTGCGTAGATATATGTGTATATATACGTGTGTGTGTATATATATATGTGTGCGTGTATATATGTGTGTGTGTGTGTATATAGATATATATATACCCACACACAGGGCAGCTTCAAAATTCTGTGTTCCTCTGACCCAACTTACCCCAGGGAAAAATCATGGACATGTACAAAGTTATAGGTATGTGTACATATATGTGTATATATGTATATATACACACACACACACACACACACATGCACTACTACTATATCATCCTGCTCTGCCAGGCACTGAGGTCAATTACAGAGTTGGTCTGGAGAAAAGAATGACCCTCTTTCCTTTGCGTTACCCTCTTTATGCTTTGTACCCCAGCAGACAATATTTTGTGAAACTACTCTTTGAAGCTCTACCTTCGGTTCTACCTGGGAAGGTTTGTATAATGGCATCCATGCTCCATTCACAATTTTTGCCCCATCCCATCACTTAGGGTACACCCACCTCAGTTCTGTCTCCTTCCCCAGAGTTGATTCTCTCTAAGGAGAACCTATGCATAGAAACTTTGGTTGAGCCACCACACAGTTTTCTCCACATACTGAACCATGCCCAAATCCATGGGTAGGGCCTAGTCTCAAACTGAGCTCTGTATTGCAAATAATAACCAGTTTGAATTCTACTCATTGCAAGGAGACGCTTTAAAGACAGAGGAGCAGCAAGTCTGCACCCTCAAGCTATCAATCCAGTTGAGGGGACAGCAGGATGAGATCTACTGGGACCGGGGACTTTTCTGAGCAGTGACATACTGCACTGCTAAAGTTATTTGACTTTGCCATTTGTAGAATGAAATACGAATTATTCCTTATTAGGGCTTGTGATTTGTTAATTAGCCTTAAAAGAAAATGTTCATGATAACAGCGACAAATGATGTTAAACCTACACAGATAATTAAGACAAACAGAATGTCAATTGCTCCTAATGCTGTCAGCAGAGTAAAGCTATCTTATTTATTAAGGAAACACAAGAATATATTTCCCAGCCAACTACAATGCTAGATACTAAGAACACTTAGTAATTTATTCTAAAAATGTGCACAGCCAGTCTGCAAGATGGAACTGAAAACCTATACAATGAAGAAATTGTTAAAGGTGGTATAGGAGGAAGCCATTAGCTTGGCCTTAGAAGACTTATTAAGGTCCCTTCTAAGCTAATGGCAATGTTCCAGCATAGAGTTGAAATTTTAGTACTAAATAGAAGCTTTAAGATAATAGCTTCAATTATTGAGTGCTTACTGTGTGCTGGGTGCTATTTGAAGTGTTCCACATATTTATACAACACAAGAAGTCCACACTACTGTTCTTCCCAGTTCACAGATAATGAACTCCAGGCACAAAGACAACTGATTTGCCAAAGTCACTCAGCCGGCAAGTGGAAAGCCAGGATTTGAATCCCAGCAGTTTGGCTGTAAAGCCTGTGCTCTTCCACATCTCACAGTGCAGTCCCAAATCTCGAGGCACTGTCTGTGGGTTGCCAGTGAGTTGCCTGGGTCAAGATAGATTTAGGTTTCATAGGATGCAGCATCATCTCATGACCCCCTCTCTCCCAGGAAACCTGCTCTCCAGACCTGATTGTGCAGACACTTGCATCTTGTCCTGACCAGAGATACTGCCCTCCTCACACTGAGAAGGATGACTCCACATACCCAGGGCCAAAGGACCTCACGTGACCCATTCTGGGACAACAGACAGGCACTACTGCATCCTGCTCTGTCTCCAGCTCTTCTCAGAATAGCCTGGAGGATTAGTGCTGTCTGACATTTCTGACCCTCCCTTCTCCACTCAACTGGTAGATTAGCAAATATCAAAGTCACAGGTATTCGTGACTAGTCCGAGCCACCTGATACTTCCAAAAGATGTGTGGTTTTGTTGGTTGTTTCATAACTGCTTGGGATCTGTTTATGGGAAGAGGCTCTTCCTCTTTCAGTTGGTACCAAAATGAGAGTTTCGCCTTGATATCATCCCCTAGACTTTCATCTTTGTACTGCCAGTCAGGGGAAAATTCCTCCAAGGGCTCCTGCTGTGAGTTTGCCATTCTAAAGGGCCAGGGCTGAGCACATATATCTCCTGTGTCCAAAGGTATCTCTCTTACCGAACACCAAGCTCCACTGGGAACAGAATCTTCCGTCTTGAAAATCTGCATCTTCAGTTCCCTCTGTGAAGGAGCAAGTTCTGATCTGAGAAACCAGTGGTTCAAGAGCTCCACCGTGAGGAAAGCAGGAAACAAGCCCTCAAGCAAGACTTTCCTGTCATTTTCAAAAGCAGGTGCTACCCACAGAAAGGCAAAGGCCAGAGATGGGGAATGGGGACCAGGGGAGTAGCCAGGTCATGGCTCTGGCCTGTCTGGTGAAGAAAGGGACTTGGCACAGTGTCTCTCCTGTCCCCTCATCTGCCCCGCCTTTTGCCGTATATTTATACAACACAAGAAGTCCACACTACTGTTCTTCCCAGTTCACAGATAATGAACTCTGGGCACAAAGACAACTGATTTGCCAAAGTCACCCAGCCAGCAAGTGGAAAGCCAGGATTTGAACTCCAGCAGTTTGGCTGTAAAGCCTGTGCTCTTCCACGTCTCACAGTGCAGGGTCCCACATCTCGAGGCATTGTCTATAGGTTGCCAGTGAGTTACCTGGGTCACAGAAGATATATGTGCTCAGCCCTGGCCCTTTAGAATGGCTTTCTCCCCACTCCATGCAGGGCACACGGGGGCTACTAACTCTGAGCTCTACATTGGTAGCAGCTGGCAAGACGCTAAAGCTACTCTTCCCTCTTGGAGAATTAGATGCAATTAGCTTTGCTAAATTCTCCCATCAGCCCTGCCCACTAAATTCCTCACTGACTGCAATAGTGTTGCCTACCAGCTGCTGCAGTATCTGACCCTCACATCTGCTGGCTTCTCCCCTGGAGCCAGATCACTCCTGCAGCTACCAGCTCTCACCACCCCCACCCCCATCCCAGGCCACCAGCCCTTTGAGATGGGTTGGAACTCTGTGCCAATTAGAGGTGACTGGAGGATTCTGGGGAAAGCATAAGCTTTGGTATCAATTAGAACTGGGACAGAAATCTGGATCTATCTGTATCACTTTAAACAAGGAGCAGAACCTCTCTGAACCTCATCTTGAAAATGAGAGAAATGTTTTATTTCCTTTTCTAGTTTATGTGTCGACCCCACTCAGAGGGCAGACATTGTGTCTGTCTTGTTCATGGTTTTATCTCCATTACCTAACACGGTGCCTGGCACTTAGAAGACAATAAGTATTTGCGGAGGGAAGGAGGAAAAAAATACTTTCCTTATCAGATTGTTAAGAGCACTAAATGAGATAACATACATAAGAATCTGGGTTACACGTGCTCTATAAATGACGGTTTCTAACCACCAGCTTACTTTGATTACATGACACCAGGCTTCTTGATTCAACTAATTAAGATTGTCACCTCATCCATTCATTCATTGAAGAAATACTGAGCACCTGCTACAAGTCATGCAGGACAATAAAAATGAAAAGAGCATGGTCCCTACCTTAAAGCGGCTCAATTACAATTTCAGTACACCATGTGCCACAGCGGTCATAAGTACAGAGAGCCATAAGCACACAGAGACTAGCCAGGAAAGGATGTAGGAGCAGGGAAAAATCTGGAGGTAGAGAAAAACTTTCTATGTTGAACTCTGGTGCCCACTGACAATGCTGAGTCCCTGGAAATGAGTAGATGATGAATTTTACCACACACAAAAGATATGCTTGGAATAATTTTTTACCAGTCTCTTTGCTCAGAGATGTATCTGGATGTTGCCTTTAGCTGGTTAGCCTCTGTCTCTTGGAGAACTGTATGAAGGGCAGTCCAAGTTCTCTGAGACTTTTGGCTCCAACAGACCCAAACCACCAGGCAGCAGGAATTAGAAACAGGTGCTACCTATGGTCTGTGTATTAGTCCGTTCTCGCACTGCTATAAAGAAACTAGACTGGATAATTTATAAAGAAAAGAAGTTTAATTGACTCACAGTTCCTTGGGCTGTACAGGTAGCATGGCTCAGGAGGCCTCAGGAAACTTTCAATCACAGTGGAAGGTGAAGGGGAAGCAGGTATGTCTTACATGGCAGGAGTAGGAGGAAGAGAGCAAAGTGGGAAGTGCTACGCACTTTTAAACAATCAGATCTCGTGAGAACTCACTCGCTATCGTGAGAACTCACTCACTGTCATGAGAACAGCAAGGGAGAAGTTGGCCCCCTTGATCCAATCACCTCCTAACAGGCCCCTCCTCTAACACTGAGAATTACAATTCAACATGAGATTTGGGTGGGTCCACAAATCTGACACGTATCAGTCTGGAATTTAAATAAATTGAAGCAAGCATATCTTTATTTGCCACCACTTTATTACCCTAAGTTCTGGGCAAGACTTCTTGGAAGAATCCTCTAAACTTTTTGAGCAGCATCTAACATTTTACACAGTAGACCACGTGATGTGTTCTCAGGTTTCCAAAATTGGTCATATGCAGCCACTGGCCGGACGTGCCATTGTGAGTTTCACCTGTACTATTTCTTTTCTTAACGCTTTTAAATTACTTTACTTAAAAAAAAACTATTCAAGATCAGGCGTGGTGGCTCACACCTGTAACTGCAGCACTTTGGGAGGCCGAGGTGGGCAGATCACTTGAGGTCAGGAGTTCGAGACCAGCCTGGCCAACACAGTGAAACCCTGTCTCTACGTGTCTCTACTACAAATACAAAAATTAGCCAGGCATGGTGGCGTGTGCCTGTAATCCCAGCTACTTGGGAGGCTGAGGCAGGAGAATCACTTGAACCTAGGAAGCAGAGAGCCGGGATCAGTGAGCCGAGATCACACCACTGCACTCCAGACTGGATGAAAGAGCAAGACTCCATCTCAAAAAAAAAAAAAAACAAATAAACAAAAAAAGCTTTTCAAAGAAGATTTTCCAAATGTAATTAGCAAACAAGTACTAACTGCCCTTGCAGTCCCGATGTCTTCAAACATTATTGCCATTCCAGTCATGAAGTGATGCTCAGACACAATTCTCAGCAAGCCATGATGCATGACCTTGAGATGGACAAATGAAGCTCTAAATTGACACCTGCCAATTTGTGTTATGGAGGGTGTGTAGGTCAAAGGGATCATATCCCACCAAAAATCGTCTTGACTTCCACCAGCTAACAATAGAAATTTGGGTGCACTCAGTGAAAAGATGATGCGATTTAAACCATGATGCCTGGGTTGGGGTCATGCCTCTACCCCTTACTAGTTCTGTGACTTTGGACAAGGAACTTAACTTCTCTGAGCTTCAAGTCCCAAATATCATTGTTATCATAATAATAATGATATTATTATGACAGCATTTCTCATAAAATTGGTGAGCCAATGAAATGATTGCAATGGTACGACTGCAAAATCACCTCGTAAACTCTGAAGTATGCATAAATATTTATTAATTTCCTGAGAAATAAATCTTCCAAGATACAGTGAAGCTTACACTTTTACTGTCAGAACTTGAACATTATCATTATTGATGAGCGACAATTGAGTAGGCGACTGGAGAATGCTTCTCACCCCTTCTTTCTACGATGTGTAAACATGCTAAGCTGGAGAAATGATCGGAGAACAGGAGATGTGGTTGTGAGAGTTGGCACAGGATGCAGAAAGCCCAGATGCACAATGAGTGCTATCCTGCCATAGACACATCACCTAGCAAGGTCCCATAAAACCAAGACAACTCTTTCCTTCACATGGTGGATCTTCACTGCCCCTCAACTCAGCCAGTTTTAACAAGTCAGTACCACCCCCAGCTATCTACCGTCGCCTCACCATAGTTCTGATAGTGCTGTATGTGGCCCCATTCCTGACCCAGCCTCATTTGTCTATCCCTCCCAAATGCTGGCCCTGAGCCTTTGGTAACCCCTGATACAAAATCAGTCAGTTGGTGCCTTCCTCTGCGGGCCTTATGTTACCTGAAATAGGGCATTGCCCTGGGAACTCTTCCCATGTCACCTTCAGAAAGAAATCTTTTATTTTCTCGCACCCCATGGACCTCTCAGGTACGCGGGGAAAGTTGCGCTGGGGTCCTCTTTGATCCCCACTGACACCTCCAGACCATGGACACCCCATTATTTTGTTACGACCCTGCTCTTTTAAGACTCACGACTCAGCTATACCTCCCTCTCCTACTCCTCATCTTGTCCTGACAGTACCTCTCTTTCACTGAAGACTTAAACACTTGGCTCTCAGGATCTACCCAAGATGCAAAACCCCGGACTCTCAGCTCCCTGATGTTCTTATCACCAATGAGCCCACCCGCTTCCCCAGCATCAAACCCCAGCCTCCTTCTCCCACACTTACTATGTTCTGAATCACCAATTCTAGCACCTCACTCTGACCACAATCTCCTCCCCTTCCAGAGCACTTGTTCACCTACTCCCCCGACAACAGTTCTCAGATTTAATCAAGACCCCCAAGTCCTCTCACTCATCTACTTTCTCCCAATCCATGAGCCTCTTGTCTTCACGTCTCTCTATCCAGCTAAGATTCCAGAGTCCATCATATTACTAGTAGTGGCATTCCTATCAATAGCCTTAACTATGTTCCTCATCTGCATTTTACCATACATACATACATTTTACCATACATAGCAAAATCCAGGAAAATCCCGTTGTGAATGCAACAATCCAGTTTTTACAGATTTGTACCGTAGCAGCAAATACTGCTGGAGAAAAACCATACACTAAGGCAAACTGAATCTATGATCTCCATCCTCCACGATTGCTTCTTCACACCTCCCCTCGCTGCCCCTACCCCCACTTCCCAAAGAGGTGACCTTATCAACTCTTTCACAGAGAAATTAAGTCAACAAACGACAAGTTTACAATGTCTCTTCACTAAACTACAGACATACCCCATCACCATCCATCCACCTTCCCTAGCTCCCCTCCTGCTACAATAGAGGAAGTGTCCGAGGTCAAGCCCTCCACCTGTGCTTTCCATCATCCCACCTTCTCAGGAGGCTTACATTACCTTCTCATACCCCTCTTCTTACCTTTGCCAAGATTGTCTTAATGAATTCTTATCTCAAGATTTTTTCTCAGTTGGGCACGGTGGCTCACGCCTGTAATCCCAGCACTTTAGGAGGCCGAGTTGGGCAGATGATGAGGTCAAGAGATAGAGACCATCCTGACCAACATGGTGAAACCCCATCTCTACTAAAAATACAAAAATTCGCTGGGCGTGGTGGCGTACGCCTGTAGTCCCAGCTACTCGGGAGGCTGAGGCAGGAGAATCGCTTGAATCCGGGAGGTGGAGGTTTCAGTGAGCCGAGATCGCACCACTGCACTCCAGCCTGGCAACGGAGTGAGACTCTGTCTCAAAAAAAAAAAAAAAAAAAAAAGAATTTTTCTCAATCCCAACTCTTATTTTGGGGGTTTACAATCAGCCTGCTTTTTCAGCCTGCAAGGTACTTAATTTTTTGAGTCTGATTTCCTTTTGGTTTTTCTTACAAACTCACTAATTCTTTCCTGAGCTCATCTCTTTCTTGTAATTCTTTGAGGAAAGTACCAATAATTTACACCACTCTTTGTGACACATCTTCTATATGTCCTCCAGATCCATTTTCCACCCTATGCCTGGAGGCTGATCTGTAAGGACAGCATCAAGCTCCCTTGCCCTCTTGCTCCTAGTTGGTTTTGGCTAATGGGGAGCCATTGAAGGAGATAA
Organism: Hylobates moloch; assembly: GCF_009828535.3. NCBI lineage: Eukaryota > Metazoa > Chordata > Mammalia > Primates > Hylobatidae > Hylobates > Hylobates moloch. The sequence goes on from NW_026652284.1 coordinate 82,570,653, forward strand.
GAGGCAAGAGGAACAAGGTGAGAGTATTTATTTTCTGGCTCCTTCTCAGCGAAGTTGCCTTAGGCTTGCTGTCTCGCTCTAAATGAAGATCACATCTTATTCATAATTCTCTCCCTCTGGTTTAACTGCTCCCTCAAGCTTAACTCCTTGAGGAGTTAAGCAGGGGTGGTAACAGCCCTGTAATTAATTGGTAGCCCCATGTACTACACTATTTCGTATGGTTTCCTGTCCATAACTTTCTAAATTGTCCTTTTGCCAAACTTCTTTTGAATTACCCTAACTTGAATTGCCATCTGTTTCTTGCTGAGCCCAATACTCACATAAATACCCTGATTATTTCCACGTGCTTTTTTTTTTTTCTTCCAGGGATTAATTTCTGTTTTAACTAGAATCCCTTTGGTTGAAAATCAAGAAACCTAATTTGACCTACCTAAGGCCAGAAGTGGCATTTATTACCTTGAAAATGAAACTATGCAAAGAATACAGTTGGACCTCAGAGGAGTTTAGAACTAGGACTCTCTCTAGCTTTGTCTTTAGAATAAAAGTGCTTCTCTTTCTTCAGTTTCAATTAGGAAAACCCTAGGTAAGGACCTGGCCCAGTCTGGATCACATGCTTAAGCCCGTGCCCAGACACATTCAGTGCATACTAGTGTATTAGCAGCCCTGGGAGAACGCATGGTGGGAATGAGAGCAGCAGTCCCCAGAATTAAATGGCTGTTAGTCCCAGATATTTTCAATCACTCCCTGATTGTAATGACTCCACAGCAGAAATCACGCATAGGAATTTATATTTACTGTTAACTTCTTAGGTTCTAGATTTGGGGCTCTTATATTGTCAAATTTTTCTACTGTGAGAATATCTCTATGTGTCCAAAGTCCACAAAGTAAAATATATGGTCACCTCTTTGGGAAACGGGGGTAGAGGTAGAGAGAGGAGGTGTGAAAAAGCAATTGGGCACAATGGAGGTCAAGTTTACCAGGAAATTGTAGTAGGATTACCAGATAGTGCTGAGATAGGGTAATCATGAATTCGTAGAGAATCCAATTGCCTTGTTGTATGACTTCTTCTCTAGCAGCATTTGGCTGCTGGGGTGCAAATACTGGAAAAACTAAGTTGTTTCATTCAAAACAGACTTGGGGATTTTTCTAAATTTTTCTATGTATGGTAAAAAGCAGACAAGGGACAGAGTTGAGGGTACTGGTATGAGTGCTACTGCTAGTAATATGATGTTTGTGGAATCTCAGCTGGAAACAAAGACATGAAGAGAGGCTTATGGATTGGGAGAAAGACAGGTGAGAGAACTGGGGGTCTCATTTAATGTAAAAATTACGGTTGGGGCGATAGTTGAACAAACAAGTATGTATTTATCTGCAGACACAAATAGTAAGTATATACATTCCTTTATTAGGGTAGCCCTTGCACTTATAAAGAAACCTTCCTCAAAAAGGAAATGTACAAAATGATGAAGCTACAATAGTTTATTTCAACATACTAAACCAAAAAAATAAGAAAACAACTAATTTATTTAAAAAAAAAAAAAAAACAAATTCTGTACATGCAGGGTTGGCTTGATTGACCATAATGTATTTCAGCAAAAAAAATTTAGATACACCACACATAATAAAGCTTTCTATGTACACAGTAAATAGTAAATAACTTTGCTAAATGACCAGACATTTGAAAAAATGAAAACACAGTTGTAAAACAAAGTACGTAAGAATATTGTGAACTTATTTAACTGTACAAAAAGCAATCATTCTCTAAAGCCTTCCATTTTCACTTACATTTTCTTTAACAGGATTAAGCCCCAAATTGAAGGGATTAAATCCTTTCTTCCTAATGCCTCGGGAATATCAGATTCTCTTTCAAATCTTTAACTTTTTACAAAGGAGCAGAGCACTTAAAGGGAAATGGTGGGAAACAAAGAGATTTCAATTCTGTGCCACTCATCCAGATTCTGCTGCGGAAAGATTTCCCAAGTCCACTATCAATTCACTCAACTTGGTTTAAAAACATAATACCTGATTGTAGGACTAATTTGGCTTTTGTTTAGCCCATCTGCAGCTTTATCATTAAAAATCAGCTCCTGACATTAGCCCTTAGCTCAATATCTACAAATGAAATTTGGGAATTCTATGACAGTGATGTTAGCATATTTAAATATAAAATGCAAAATGATTAATTTTTAAATATGCAAACTGCTACATTTTCTCAATAATCAATTCATGCACAAATAAAAAATGGCAACAGAAAAAGCAGAAAAATATGGATGTTTCTAAATGAGACAATGATAAAAATTTCATATATTAATATCAAGACAAGGCTGGGGCCAGCTTACGTTGTAAGAAAAACTATTATTGTATGTATTGGACAGCAAAACCCAGTCCTGTCTAAAAGCAATGGATCAAACTGTCTTCTCAAGTCCTTCCTGGCCATATTTCTATGTGCTACAATGAAACATTTTTAATAAATGCAATCTATCATAGAACTACAAGTTTTTATATTCCTAAATAATGAACTTAACTTTATTATAGCAATGATTTAAATACATGTGCTGTAAAAGAGAGAAAACAGTTGTAAACACACACTTAATTTTTTTCTTTACCTGCAAGATAACATTTTTAAAAGATTACACAACTTCTTGATTCTTTAAGAACTAAGAACCAAAGTACTGAACATAATAAATAAATGTGCAACCTGGAGGCCTGGAAAAAGAGATAGAATACCAAATAACAAACCAGTGCCTTAAAAATCCAGTAGGTCAGTATTAAGATTTCTTCATCCAAATCCAGTTAGGTTTATTGCTATTATAAATAAGCTTCACATTAAGGCATCTGTCATTACCTATGAAAAAGATCTGGATTCAAAACAAAGGAATATACACTGTACAACTTTTTTTCTTTCATTCTGATGTCATTACAGATACTATCAGTTTTAAATGTTAAGTTTTTGTATGGCAATACATAAATATCTTTAAACATATTATCTGAATATAGTTCAAATGTTTCTCTATATTTTGATACTTTAATATATATATTTAAAGTATATTCAATTAATGAGGAAATAGACAAAAGCAAATCAACATAGATGGTAAAGGACTAAATCTGAGACATTACAACCTCTAAAAAAAATATATACTGTACAGACAGTGACAATGAGCAGATCTTGGCCAAGTCATTTAACTTCCCTGAGCCTCATTCTTTCCATCTGTAATATTTCAATAACAGTTGCTCTGTCAAGCTGTTTTGAGATCAAATGAGATAATGTAAAAACACTTGGCAAACTGTGAAGCAATGCAAAAATTAATGGTATTATCATAGGCCAAAAGATCTCAAGTTTCTGACAGTCTCTCTAACAAATAAAATTATGGCCTGCTCCTTTTGCATTCACTTGAGAACTCCCAGTTTTGATTAGATTGTTACGGAAAGAATGGAGCCAAAATTTATGCAAAGAGAAAATCTCTAAGTTTTAGCATCCAGAATTGTATAAAGTACAGTTTGTTGGGAATGGGAAACAACTGCTTGAAGGGGTATACAGAATACCAAATAAAAATGTATTAAAAATTCAGTATTTCAGTATTAAGACTTCTTCATCCAAAGACAGGTCTAACTCTAACTAGGCTCAGGCTACCTCTTGATACTTACTAAAAATAAATAGGGGCAGACTTCTCAAGAACCTTGGTTCCCGGCCTTTCATCAGACTCTTCTAGAGAAACCTCCTTTTCCCTCACCATTGGCTATCATGTAGCATAGTCACATTAAAAGAACTATCTCTTATAGCAGCTCAAGAGTTTTAAAATCATAAAGAAACACAGCCTAAGTCAATTGCTGGTACACTATTCAGGCTGGCATAAATTTGAAATGATTCAATAATCCCTATCATGTTCTCCCTTTCTCAGTCCATAAGCCCTTCCTCTATGTATAAATGGTTCTTGGCCAGCTTTTTCCAATCTTTGTTCTGAGGAACACTAGCTGGGTGAGATGTTAATAGGTAAAAAACATCTGTGTTAAGTATGTTGGGAATACGCAGGACGAGATAAATTTATGTACCACTGAACTGCTCAGTCTTTGATGTACTGACTGTACTTGCTAAAGAAGAATGAAGTGTTCAGCATTTTCCAAACTCATCTGACCACAGAATCCCATTTTTCCCCCCACAAAATATCTAGAGGAGCTAATAGCTCTTAGAATATTCTTTGGAAAATGCTATTCTAGCCTGATTCTAAACATTCCAGGGCTAAATCTGGCAATAGTTATGTTTTTAATTTCTGAAGAAGAATCATTTTTCTTACAAGGTCAACTACCATGATAACCGCCTGGTTTCCACTCCATAAGTAGGCTTCCCAAAGCAACTAACAACTAAATTTTCTTTACCACATACTAAGGAATTCAAAGAACTTATTCTTGCGTGAATGAGAATTATGTTCTTTTTAAGGAGATACTTATATTCTTCCCCTAAGCATTAAAAATACAAAGATGTAATTCTAGATCCTAGGACCTAGAATCACAATTACTTTAAGGAAATGAGAGTATTTTATTACAACATCATTGCAATTAATATTATCAGTGAATGATAATTAGTAGTGGTGCTAACAGTAGTAGTGTTGGTTAAGCATTTATTTTTGCATCCTAATCCTGATATCCACTCTATGAATTTAGGACCTACTATCACTCCCATTTTAAAGATAAGTACACTGAGGTTTACCAAGATTAACTGACTTGCCAAGGGTAACACACTGGAGTAAGGGCAGAACCTTAAACTCATGTCTGACCCCTCACCCCATGCTCTTAACTACATAATGCCATCTTTTATTTCAGTGACAAGACAAAAGCGTTTAGGTCACACTCTTGTTAAACAGGAAAATGATACAAATGCAAATTGTTTGGAATAGGTTTTGGATTTCCTTTTGAGCAAACCCCTAGTCCTTTAAAGGATATATTTAAAAATTTCTTTTTAAGCAGAGGAAAATAGACTACTATTTACCAATGACAAGTTTATAGAGTTTTAAAACGAGAGGTTTTTTAAAAATCTGCATCCAAGGTGAAGACGTTATCTGTTGTTTCTGCCATAACTGCAAAACGCTGATACTCCGAAACTCGTTTCTCAAAGAAATTTGTTTTTCCTTCTAAAGAAATGTTTTCCATAAAATCAAAAGGATTTTCTGCCTGAAAAACCTAAAAAGGAAAGAAATATTATTAGACATTAGCTGAAGAGATCAAATTACATCCCACAATAAGAGCAAAGATGACCAAAACAGAGGTCAGGTTTCTCAAAACCTGTCTAGTCAGCTACAAGATCACATCATTCCCCTAAGACCCTGGAGGCACTCAAGGCTGACAAATTTTAAGATGACCCAAGATCAATCACTAATCTCCTCAAGAAACTGTACTAGCATCTCTGGTATTCTAATAAATAGAAAAAAACACACACGACTATTTCAGGAATTGAAATATTTAATACTAACCAATTGAAAATGTTCTCATAGCTTGAGATATCCAATACACCATGAGCATTTTTCATAGGTATTACTATTAGTCAGACATACATGATACTATAAAAAATGTTAAATTAGCAACAATCTACTGTGGTTCTAAATATGTTTCTTAGTTTATACGAGAACAGATAATCAACAAATTGTCATTAAGGGAACATGATCAGGGAAGACAGAATAAATGTTATCCATAGTGACTAGATGTCTCCAAACAAAAAGGGGGACTATGCTAACAAGAAGCTTTTTTACTGCTTCAGAATTCAAGAAGCAAGGCTGAGCATGGTGGCTCATGCCTGTAATCTCAGCACTTTGGGAGGCCAAGGTAGGTGGGATCACCTGCAGTCAGGAGTTTGAGACCAGCCTGACTGACATGGTGAAACCCCGTCTCTACTAAAAATACAAAAAGTAGCTGGGCGTGGTAGCAGGTGCCTGTAATCCAAGCTACTCAGGAGGCTGAGGCAGGAGAATTGCTTGAACCTGAGAGGCAAGAGGTTGCAGTGAGCCAAGATCACGCCATTGCACTGTAGCCTGGGCAACAGAGTAAGACTCCATCTCAAAAAAAAAAAAAAAAAAGAATTCAAGAAGCAGACTTGGAGATACAGCTTGATGGAAACTGTGGGATATTTCAGTGATTCACAAGGAGTAACAAAAGAGGATTTCTCAATTTAGAAGTATCCCAGCAAAAAATATGAACACCACAGATAAACATATATTCAAGTAACCCAATTTTAAATATGGGCAGAGTGTCTAAACAGACAAACTGATACTTCTTTAAAGATATACAAAATGAAAAGATGCTCAGCATCATTATCCATTAGAGACACGCAAATCAAGATCACAGTGAGATACCACTTCACACCTACTCGGATGGCTATAATTTTTTTAAAAAACAGGGAATAAGTGTTGATGAGGATGTGGAGAAATTGGAACCCTCATACAGGGTGGGAATATAAAATTGTGCAGCTGCTTTAGAAAACAGTCTAGTAAGGCCGGGCGCGGTGGCTCACGCTTGTAATCCCAGCACTTTGGGAGGCCGAGGTGGGCGGATCACGAGGTCAGGAGATCGAGACCACGGTGGAACCCCATCTCTACTAAAAATACAAAAAAATTAGCTGGGCGTGGTGGCGGGCGCCTGTAGTCCCAGCTACTCGGAGAGGCTGAGGCAGGAGAATGGCGTGAACCCGGGAGGAGGAGCTTGCAGTGAGCCAAGATTGCGCCACTGCACTCCAGCCTGGGCGACAGAGCGAGACTCCGTCTCAAAAAAAAAAAAAAAAAAAAAAAAAAGAAAACAGTCTAGTAGTTCTTCTAATGATTAAACATGGAGTTACCATATGATCCAGCAATTTCACTCCTAGGTATATACGTAAGAGATATGAAAACATGTCCACACAAAAATCTATACATGAACGTTCATAGTAGCATTATTCACAATAGCTCAAAAGAGGAAACAACTTAAATGCCCATCAAATGGATAAACAAAATTTGGTATATCCATACAGTGGAATATTATTTGGTCATATAAAGGAATAAAGCATTGATACATGCTACAACATGAATGCACCATGAAAACATTATACTAAGCAAAGAAGAGAACCACAAAAGGCCACATATTATATGATTCCATTTGCATGAAATAGAATATGCAGAATAGGCAAATCTACAGACGCAGAATAGGCAAATCTACAGACACAAAAATTAGATTAGTGGTTGCCTAAGGTAAGGTGGGTAAGGGGAGGAAAGAGGAGTGACTGACTGCTAATAGGGACAGAGTTTCTTTTTGGGGTGATAAAAATGTTCTAAAATAGGTTGTTATGATGGTTGTACAACTCTGTGACTACACTGAAAACTATTGAACTGTACATTTTAAATGGGTGAATTGCATGCTATGTGATTTATATCTTTAAATAAAGCTTTAAATATTTATGTATCTTTTTTCCAAAAACTCATATGCTGTGTGTGGCTGAGTGAAATTCTATGAAATTCTCCATCAGAAATTGTGTGTAAAAAGTGACGGAATATTGGAGCTGTAATACACAGCAAGATACAGTGAAAGGGCACTGAACCAATAGCCATAGACTCACTAGATTTTAGAACTGAAGACTTTTCAAAAAAATTAGATCTAAGTCATTCATGGCATGGACAAAGTAACCAAGACCAAACTAAATTAAGTGGCTTGTTTTTGGTGGTTTGTTTTTTTTTTTTTTTTTTTTTGAGATAGAGTTTCAGTCTTTTTTTCCAGGCTGGAGTGCAATGGCACAATCTCGGCTCACTGCAACCTCTGCCTTCTGGGTTCAAGCGATTCTCTTGCCTCAGCCTCCCAAGTAGCTAGGATTACAGGCACCCACCACCATGCCCAGCTAATTGTTGTATTTTTAGTAGAGATGGGGTTTCACCATGTTGGCCAGGCTGGTCTTAAACTCCTGACCTCAGGTGATCCACCTGCCTCAGCTTCCAAAAATGTTGAGATTACAGGCATGAGCCACTGCACCCAGCCTTATTATTATTTTTATTTGTAGAGATAGGGTCTTGCTATATTGCTGAAACTAGTGTGGAACTCCTGGGGTCAAGCAATCCTCCTGCCTTGGCCTCCGAAGTGCTGGGATTATAGGAGTCAGCCACAACGCCCAGCTCCTACAAGTTTTGATACATAGTAATCATATTGTCATTTACTTTATATTTTCAATTAATTTTTATTTTCATTTTAAATCTCATTTTAAAGGAGATATATGTATATGCAGAGAGAGAGAGAGAAAGGGAGAGTGAGAGAGAGAGAGAAAGAGAGAGTGAGAGAGAGAGAGAAAGGGTCTCACTCTGTTGCTCAGGCTGGAGTGCCGTGGCACAATCTCAGCTCACTGCAACCTCTGCCTCCTGGGCTCAAGTGATCCTCCCAGCTCAGCCTCCTGAGTAACGGGGACTACAGGCATGCCACCAGGCCTGGCTAATTTTTTGTAGAAATAGGATTTCGCCATGTTGCCTAGGCTGGTCTCAAACTCCTAGACTCAAGTGATTCTTCCACCTCAGCCTCCCAAAGTTCTGGGATTACAGGTGTGAGCCACTGCACCTGGCCTAAAGGATATATTTTTTAATCTCTAAGTAGATTAAGCTTTTTGGCAATTTTTAAATCAATTTCTACTGTGATTGCATTAAAAATCTAAGGCCTCTATAATTTCTGCTTTTTAGAATTTACTCAGATATTTTGAAGCTTGTGGAAAAACAAAGTTTTATATTGTGTTTAGATCTTCTTCTGCAGGAGGTGGCATGTTTTACATACCTAGTTAGCAATTTCCCAAAAGGAAAATTAGACCCAAGGGTCAGCAGTTTTCTAATGAGCAGCAGAACATGAACGTGTGGATGTGAGGATATGGTAATGGGTTAAAGAACAGCAAATTCACTGTAAGGCTTAAATAAGCAAATTCATTTTCTAATAACAAAAATATTGGTAAAAGTTATGAACAAACATAATTTCTTTTAATATACATAGTTTATAAGTTTAAGAGATTATATTAATATAGTTATAATCTTGATTTCTCATTAATTAGTAAACACAGAGAGGATCTTGCAACTAAAACGTTAAAATGTAGTTTATCTTACCAAAAAAACCTACACTTCACTTGACTCTTCCATTAAGTACCCGGGTGGTTATCAGAATATAATTCTGCTATATCTGCTAATACAACATTAGCAAGATAGGTAATGATTACCACAGCATCATAGATTTCATAAGGATTCTCATTAAAGACAATTTAAACTTACATTTTCATGACAAGAAATTAAAATCTGTAATTTCTAATTACCACGGTATAGTACATAGCGAATTTCTGTGTTTCATTTAAGTACAAAGTGACCATCTAGTGTGTTTATTATGTGTCTAATATTATTTTAAGTGCTTTAAGTGTATCAACTCATCAACAATCCTTTGTAGTAAATATTATTACTATCTCTATTTTATAGATGAGGAAATTGAGATAGTTAAGCAACTTGCCAAAGGTCACACAGGTAGAAAGTGGTGGAACAAGGATTCAAACCCAGATAGTGTGGCTGCAGGCTCCATGTCTTAAGTAATGGGAAAACCGTACGTGATGAAATTCAGGTACATTATCTCTGATAAATGACAAAAATAACTTGAATAACTCTGTTCAAAGAGTTATATTATGACAGTTAATGTCTTCCTAATAACTATTCCCTATTTAAAAGTACTAACTCCCAAACCACAATATAGACACATGGCGATTTATATGAGGGTGAATATAAATATGCGTATTAAACCTAACTCCTTGAAAATAATCCTATTAAATATACAGCTGCAATTATTGCAAAATAATTTATTGAGCTTGTTAGTTCTAATATTTTACCAGCCTCCTACTTCAGTTATTAATTTTAAATTTCAAAGGATTTTGCAAAACCTTGTTCATACGAAACAAGTCTCTGTCATGGACATTTAAAAAATAGAATAGTATGTTACAAATGCTTTCAGTAAAATATATTTTAGGGTCCTTGCTTTCCTATAACATTTTAACTAGTAGTAACACATTTTTAAACACATTACCTTTGAGAATCCAAGTTCCACAAGTAATCTGTCAGCTACAAACTCAATGTACTGTTTCATCAAAATGCAATTCATTCCAATGAGGCCAACTGGCAAGGCTTCTGTTAAAAACTCCTGGGATGAAAACAAAAACAGAATAAAGTACAAACAAAACTATAAATATGTATTTTCCAAATAGAAACAGGACTTTCGTTTTATTTCTAAGACTGATTTTGTCCAAGGAAAGTATATTAGGATAAATTCTTTCAATGTGGCAAATGATGTCCATATGTTTAAAAACATTTGGGGTATTACTATTCACATTTTTTCATGTTTTCGAAGAGCCAAAATAAATGGAAACGAACTACCACATTACTGGATTTCTTGAAGTAGCAAATATAAGACTCGGATTCATATGCTTTCTCAATAGAAAAAAAAGATACTTTGTTCTAAAATATCTGGAAAAAGATTCAAAGATGATCATCATGAAGAACATGACTATGGAAGGGAGCTGGGAAAGAAAGAAAAACTCAATTAACAATGAAAATGAGAAAAAAGAAAGAAACAGATTTGGGGGTTGGGAGATAAAATGAGCTCCAACCATACTGAAAGACTATACAGTGGTAAAGTGTTAATAGAGGAAAAATAAAAATATATTAACCACTTGGATTTAGTTCTCAAAATGATTAAAGATACCAAAGTGCCTGTTATGCCTTTTTCCTCTTTCAATATACAAACTATGCCTGTTAAACTACGCAGTGTTACCAAAACAAAAGTAATTTTAGAATGATAAAAACACATCCTAAGTACAGAATCTAGCTCTTTCTAGTAAGAAATCCGTACATACCCTAACTTGTTACTTTTCATTAACTTACTTATTCTAACTTGTTACTTTTCATTAACTTACTTATTCTAACTTGTTACTTTTCATTAACTTACTTATTCATTCTATAAAAATTTGTGTATGCTTCAAGCTAGGTACCTTGCTGTGTTATTAAAAATACAAAACAAATAAAAAATCATCACTGTTCTCCAGTCACTAAAAATGTAAAAATACAAAGTTACTATAATTAGCTGATCGTGGCATAAAATTTGACAGAGATCAATAAGACAGAAAAATAGCCCTGAAACAGGTTTTAGTATACATAAAACCTTAATATATATAAAGACTGACTTACTAAAGCAAATTGTAAACTGACATAATAATTGTAATATATCATGTATTGGTATTGTCAGGCTGACCAGAATAAAATTGCTGGTATTTTTATTGACCTACAAAATTTCATGAGTCAATATAATAGTGGTACAAACATCAGAGAAAGAGAGATGTGCTAATTACACAAACTTCCTGGTTTACCTGCTCAATTTTGACAGCATCAACAATGATCTCCCTGACCCTTTCTTCTGAAGGCTTATTTACTAAGTATTGGAACATCAGGCAAGCAAAGTCACAGTGAAGTCCCTAAAAGGGAAGAAAAATGTCATTGTCAAATAACTTTTAATCAGCTATTTGCACAGGGTGATGGGTCAAGCATTGTATAAAGTGGTTCTAGGAATATAACACAGAACTTCTGGAAAATGGAAGAGGGGTTAACAGGACTAGGAACTTCCTTCAAATCTCATTAAATGCCAATACAATAACCTATAATAAAAATTTTCAATGCCAGCAAATCTTAGTTCATCAACATTATAGAAAAATTAATTTATGAACAAACAAAATCTGCAAATAAAAGCATTTTGGAAAGGAAAATAAAGAAAGAAAGCCTGAAATGAAAATTCATTAATTTTTAAATTTCAAAAATAGTTAAGGAATGATTGAAAAATAATGAGTAGTATTTAAATAACGGATGAAACTCAGATTTCAAAAATACAACATTTAAAATTAAAGAAGAAAGGCTCAAGATAAAAATGAATTCAGTTCTAATGAAAATGGAAACTGAGGTGGGGCTCGGTGGCTCATGCCTGTAATCTCAGCACTTTGGGAGGTCAAGGTGGGCAGATTGCTTGAGTCCAGGAGTTCAAGACCAGCCTGGGCAACATGGCAAAACCCAATCTCCACAAAAAAAAAAAAATAAATAAATAAATAAATAAATAAATAAATAAATAAAGTAAATAATACCAATAAATAAGAAAATGGAAACTGAACAATGATGAATATCACCTGAGCCATACAAAGCAGATATGATCTTACAGATAACCAAAAATGAAAATAAACTTGTGAAATACCCCTGAGTATGGTTATACAAATGCAATAAATAGTATAGAATCTTAAGTAATTGGAGAATAGGCGAAGGAGAGTCAACCTACAATAATCAGGACTCCAAAACACAGCATAGATAGTATAGAGGTAAATATTTTAAAAAAAATAGAAAATTTCAAAAATTCAACATGAAAAAAGAGAGAGGTCAGATACAGAAAGATGGAATTCCCAGGCCGGCATGGTGGCTCATGTCTGTAATACAGCACTTTGGGAGGCCGAGGTGGGCAGATTCCTTGAGTTCAGGAATTCGAGACCAGCCTGGGCAACCTGGCAAAACTCCATCTCTACAAAAAATACAAAAATTAGTCAGGCATGGTGGTGCATGCCTGTAGTCCCAGCTACTCAGGAGGCTGAAGCAGGAAGATTGCTTGAACCTGGGAGGTCAAGGCTGCAATGAGCTGAGATCATGCCACTTCACTCCAGCCTGGGTGACAGTGAGACCTGTTTCCAAAAAAAAAAAAAGGAAGAAAGAAGAAATTACCATCAAGGCTGAAAGATGTTAAAGTGTTGATGAAAACTGACAGGTAACTTATTACAGAAAGCAATACCAATCAAAATCCCAATGGAATTGGTGTGTGTGTGTGTGTGTGTGTGTGTGTGTGTGTGTGTATGTGTGTGTGTGTTTGTAATTTATTTTAAAAGGCTTTAGAGCAGAAAAGAAAGGAAAGTACACTTGGAAGAGTCCCAAGCGGGCATAGAGGTCAAGTACCTAAATGGGATTGTTTTTAATTCAAAAGTTAATCTGGAAGGCTGGGCATGGGGGCTCGCTCATGTCTGTAATCCCAGCACTTTGGGAGGCCAAGGTGGGAAATCACTTGAGCCCAGGAGTTCCCGACCAGCCTGGGCAACACAGTGAGACCCTGTGTCTACAAAAATTTTTTAATTAACTGTATGTGGTGGTATATGCATGTAGTTCCAGCTACTTAAGGAGGCTGAGGTGGGAGGACTGCTTGAGCCCAGGAAGTCAAAGCTACAGTCAGCCAGGATCATACCACTTGCACTCAGCCTGGGTGACAGAGAGAGACCCTGTCTCAAAAAAAAAAAAAAAAAGAATAGAATAAACGGACAGAACCTTGTAAGAACACTCTCAAAATAAAAGTTTTGATATTTATCCTACAAATTATTGAAATATGTGAAACTATAATAATTAAAATGGTTTTAATAATTTAGAATAAAATCTGATAGGTCAATAAGGAAGAAAAAATAGCCATGAAACTGATTTTAGTCTAATAAAACCTTAATAGATAATAAAGAAGACAGCGCAAGTCAATGAAGAAAGGATGGATTACTTAACAAGGCAAATTGGAAAAACTTCCCAAGAGTGTTTAAAATAAAATTAAATTCTAACGTATTCTTTACTATATTTATGCTAAATCCTACTTTACAAATTCCAATTGCATTACAGAGTTAAAGGTTAAAAAAACAAGAAAAAAATATGTGTAATTAATTTATCTCTGGAAGTGGATTACATAAAATTTAAGGTTTTGTATGTTAAAAGAACAAAAATTAAAAAGCAAAGGATAAATTGAGAAAATATGTGAAATAAATATAAGCAAATTCATATTTTATATTTGTGCTATAAATATAACAAATGCTATAAACATGTACTTGTTGAAAGGACTCAATCAGTCACTGTACATTGGGAATAAACCAATGAACAAGCAAACATGACCAAGGATAATACACTACTGAAGAAATAACCTTAAAATAGTGAGAGCACTCAGAGTTAAATAAGAAAAATGTTAATACTGCACCAGTAATAAAAGCAAAAGATAAAAGTAGGCAACTACAGAAAAAATACAAATGACTAACATCATTATGAAAAAAGTGTTCAATCTAAGCAATAATTAAACAATGCAAATAAAACCAATAATGAGATACCAATTACCCCTATCAAATTTGCCAAACATTTAGCAAATTAAATTCTGGTGAGAGTATGGTAGAAAATGTTCATTCATTGCTAGGTGGGGCTGAAAATTGTTATAAAATTACTGGAAAAAAAATCTGCAAATAAGTATGTACGAATGGCTTTATAACTTAGTAATTCTACTTTTTGTGATCAAGCTTAGGAAAATAATATAAAGTGAGGACAAAGCTTACATATATGTAAAGGTATTCATTTTATGCTATAGTAAAACAAAAAAATCTGGAAATAATTTAAATTTCTAATTATAAAAGTCAAATAAATGATTCATTCATTAGATTATATATCTAACAAAATTACTATTTTCAAAAGGTGCTTAATGCCACAGAAAAATGATTGCAGTATTTTGCCAAGTGGAAAAAGAACATCTCAACTCCTAAATATATGAATGATTAAAATATGTTTATATATCTAAATAGAATTAAATGTAGAAAAAAGTCTATAAAGAAATATTTCAACAAGACAAATAAATGTGGTTCTCTCTGTGTTGAGATTTTTTATTCTCTCAGTTCTCTATAACAATCCTATATGACATTTCTAATAAAAGTTATTAAAAATTTAAAGACATGAAAAAGCAAAAAGTAATTATATGAAGCATTTTATGGCATTTAAAAAAATACTTTCACATACACTATTTCATTGCATTCTAACAAAATGGTTAAGTTTTATAGTTGAAGAAATCAAGGTTCAGAGAAGTTAAGGATTAGCATAGGCAATAAATGTTAACTGAATGGCTATAATAGCCAAAACATTGAGAACAGAAAGATAAATAAAACAAAGTCCCTGCACTAAGGAGCTTAAAGTCTAGCAGAAGAGAGAAAGAAGAAATACAATACATGCTATGGACTCCAAGACATGGACAGGTTCAGGTTTCAAATGGATACACAAAGGAAAGAGTGGCCAATTTCACCTAATTGATCAGCAAAGTTTTGAGATGTCTCTTCTGAGAAGGTAATCCAAAAAGGTTAAAAAAAAAAGTCGGGGGGCGTGGTAAGAAAGATGGAAAGGGTATAGCAGGCAGAGGGAGACCAGGCTTAGTTACCGATTGGATGTGGCCGAAAAAGAAGCAATCTAAAACGACTCCTAGATTTGAAATTAGATGATTGGAAAAGAAGGATAGAGACACTCAATGAAATAGGAAAAACAGAAGGAACAACAAATTTTTGGAGAAAGATGACGAGTTTGATTTCTGAAATAACAGGTTTGAAATACTTGGGGGAACTTCAAGGAGAAAATATCTAACACGCACTAGCATACGTGGGTTTGGCACTTAGGAAAGAATATCTAGGACAAAGGGTAAGTTTTGGGAGTTATGAGCATTTAGATGGTAGCTGATTCCATTACAGTAAATAAGATCAGCCAGGAGGGCATATACAGTGAAGGAGCAAGGCCAGCGCGGGAACCTAGGAGGACACTGATATTAAGAATGACCAGGAGACTGAGGAGAAACCGTAAGAGACACAGGAGGAAAATGCAGTGTCTTAAAAGCAAGACGATGTGACTTCCTATTTTAACTACCGGGATACTTGTGTCACCACAGCATTTTTCAGGAGAAAGAAAAATAAATGGGCTGGGCACAGTGATTCATGCCTGTAATCCCAGCACTTTGGGAGGCTGAGGCAGGCAGATCGCTTGAGCCCAGGAGTTCAAGACCAGCCTGGGCAACATGGTGAAGCCCTGTCTCTAAAAAAATAAAAAATACCAAAATTAGGCCAGGTGTAGTGGTATATGCCTGTAGTCCCAGCAACAACGGAGGCTGAGATGGGAGGACTGCTTGAGCCCAGGTAAGTCGAGGCTGCAGTGAGCCATGATCATGCCACTGTACTCCAGCCTGGGTGACAGACTGAGATCCTGTCTAAAAAAAAAAAAAAAAAAAAAAAAAAAAGAAAAAAAAGAAAAGAAAAATAGATGAACATCAAATATGAATACAAATATAACTAGAAAAACATTCCGTTCCTTACTTCATCTCTGCTGATGAGTTCATTGGAAAAAGTGAGTCCTGGCATAAGACCTCTCTTCTTTAGCCAGAATATAGCAGCAAAAGATCCTGAGAAGAAAACTCCTTCTACAGCAGCAAAGGCCACCACTCTTTCCCCTAGGAGACATAAAATCGTTTCAATTTTTGAAATATACTGCAAACATTTGCGCATATATATATATATATTTAACAATAAATACCACAACTGTTTGCAAATAAACAAAATACACAAGTTAGTGCCATGGCCAAAGATCTCCATAGGAGAAAATGCACCACCTCTACCTACTGGAGCAGAAAGGTATGCCTCCTTCAAATCCTCTGTCAGATGATGGACTTCTATAGGTCTTGGTGTCTGGACAAAGAAGGACCTTCCATACTCATAACAAGAGGTGATTTACGTGTGTGCCACACATGACTGTGAGTGCAGGTACATAAACATGTGTGCAGTATGTATACGTGTGTGTGTACTGGACTGGAGAGTAGAAGGTAGACTTTATGACAAGTGTCTTCCTCTGAAAGGAGGAGAGGTTGCTTAAGTTTATATTTTTAGAAACCTATGGTATCTTATAGACCATCTGCAAACATTTCAAAAACCATTGGAGTGTATCTGCAATTTAAAAAAAAATAGATAAACCCAACTGAGGATAATAATATATCTATTAGATAAAATGTCCCCATAACATAAGCAAAAATACTGTTTTCTGCTAAACACAAAAGGACCAATTTTAAAGGTCACTCATTGTTAGGCAACAACTTCGTAGAAATCCATCTCCTATTAATTAATTGTCTACAGTGGCATCTTATCTGTAACATCACGCAGGATGATCAGAGCTCTAACCCAAAAGGTCATTCACAAGGTGCTTATGACACCACACTGCATATGCTTGAGAAAAGTATCTATATATGTCTAAGGAGAAAGGTTTGGTCTATAATACCGTGAGATACAGGCAGCTGAGTGCTTGAGTGCATTACAAACCTTTTTCATAGGTGACATCACGGTTTATACCTCAGTACATGTCACAGGACCACACACAAAGAAGTCACTTAATAAACAAGTCCTGGACTGACTCAATGGAACCTATATAAGCACTAGATGAGAGAAGACATTAAAATCCATTCTAGGCCAAGTGCTACAGTGGCTCACATCTGTAATACCAGCACTTTGGCAGACCGAGGAAGGAGGATCACTTGAATGCAGGAGTTAGAGACCAGCCTGGGCAACACAGCAAAACCCCATCTCTACAAAAAATTTAAAAATTAGCTGGGTGTGGTGGTGCACACCTGTAGTCACAGCTACCCGGGAGGTTGATGTGGGAGGAATGCTTGAGCCCAGGAGGTCAAGGCTGCAGTGCGCTATGATCACACCACTGCACTCCAGCTGGGTGACAGAGTGAGCCCATCTCAAAAATCATCATCATCATCATTATTCTTAAGATAGAGACTTGTCATTAGTTTAACATATAACTTACTATATCTTTTATCTTACTATTAAGATAACTTATTGATACATTTTTAATTGACACTAAGGTAACATCGTAAGGATAATTATCTGTCAGGGAAGTATACGATAATTAAATACAAACGTGAATAAAAGAAAAATTGATATTTTAATTTTTATTAGAGACAGTGTGGGGTCTTGCTCTTGTCACCCAGGCTGTAGTGCAACGGTGCATTAATAATTCAAACAGTCTCAAACTCCTGGGCTCAAACAACGCTCCCACCTCAGCCTCTGACGTAGCTGGGACTACCGGCATGCGTCACCATGCCTGGCTAATTTTTTTATTTCTTTAGAGCTAAGGTCTCTCTACGTTGCCCTGGCTGGTTTGAACTTCTGGCTCAAGCCATCCTCTCATCCCAGCCTCACAAGTAGCTGGAATTATAGGCACAAGCCACTGTGCCTAGTGGAAAATTGGTATCGTAACCATGCTATACATTAATATGAATACTAAAGAATGAAAATCATAACATAGTTATAGAAGGCTGTTCTTTTTTGGAGAAGATTAAAGGATTATAAGTGGTACATTTTACAATTTTTTGAGAACATATGTGAAATAAAAAGAGGGTTCCGGAACATTTATCCTAAAAACTATAGTGAATGTAAAGGCGTCATGATTCATTTTAGAGAGGGGAAAGTCGGATATATTTTTAAGATACAGCTGACCTCTATGATGGCAATGTACTAAGATTGTGTAGCTAATACTTTTTGAGGCTTGAAATGAAATTTCATTACATATATTAAGTTTTAATGTATATATTTGTTTTAAAGTTCTTTAAAGATATTTTAAAAATTAAACAGGATGTCTCAATTTTTAAAAATCTATGCAGATACATATAATTAGGAAAATTTTTGCTCTATAGGAATTGAATCTCCTTATAACATAAACTTCCAAACTAATAATTTTTAAAGAAATATTCTTAGTTTCTCTTTAGATAAAAATAAAGGCTTATAAGAGTCTGGATATAAGGAAAGAATAGTTGCTACGCTGGATCTTAGTGCAAAAGGCACTAAGAAGGTCACCAAAAATGTTAGGCAAAACCCTAAGCCAGATGAAAGAGCTGCCCTTTTCAACTTATAGCTACTAACGGTGCAGGTAGCCCAATCAGTTCATGAAACAGCACTTCCTCAGCTGGTTAAAGGAAAGCAGCAGTGTGCAGCAAAGCAAGGCGATATTTCCATGTTACTGTCTTTTAGCTCCACTCCCAAAAAGGAGAGCCACCAATGCACTCTTCACACTTTCCTCTTTCCCTGTTCCACTCTACACCCATTCAACTCCCCTCCACAATTTTAGAACATGTTCTTTCCTCTGAGACCCTAAATTAGAACCTGAAATGGAGTTTCCCTTGAGATTAAGCAATAGGGACAATCTAGCTGGAGTCCTCATGTAGTTACATGGTGACTGCCAGCCTTCTCTGTTTTCTCTATTTCTACATTGTCCTTCTTGGGTAGTTCATGAAATACATGCTTTCCGTGGGCCTGCTCGTCATTTTTCATCACTGCCTATCCATACTAATATTTTCAGTGTATATGGAACACTCTGCCTTTTCCCTTCTTTTTTCTCTAAAGCCAGCATTTCCCAAAGTGTTTCTGAAGCTCCTTGTGAGGGAATCAGCTAAATACAAAATGCAGATTCCTCAGTCCCACCTGGGCCTCCTACATCAGTTTTGGCAGGATTCTTAAGAGTTTTTCCACAAATTCTCCAGATGTCTTTTACATATATTGAGAACCAGTGCTTTTCTCATTCCTATTTAAATTTTTTTTTTAGAGTCTGGGTCTTGCTCTGTCACCCAGGCTGGAGCACAGTGGATCATGGCTCACTGTAGCCTCAAACACCTGGGGTTAAGTGGTCCTCCTCTCTCAGCCTCCCAAGTAGCAGGGTATACAGGTGCATGCCACCACACATGGCTAGTTTTTAAATTTGTTGTAGAGATGGGGGTCTTGCTTTGTTGCCCAGACTGGTCTTCAACTGCTGGCCTCAAGTGATCATCCTGTCTCAGTCTCCCAAAGCACTGGGATTATAGGCGTGAGCCACCATGCCCAGCTGCTTTTCTCATTCTTGAAATGAACTGAAGGCAAGGAAGCAAACATATCTGCTTCACCCTGGTATACTACATGCTGGCCCATATACGCACTACATCACTGGTTCTTCAGTGTGGTCCAAGAGTCCCTGAGAGATCCACAGACCCAGGAGACCTGTGAGGTCAAAACTGTTTTCATAATAACATTAAGGCATTATTTATTTTTTTAACTACCGGTCTCTCATACTTTACAATGGTATTTTCTAGAGGCTACATGACATATCCATAATAATCTGAAAAGCTAAATAAAATATTCCTCCCTTTTCTAACTATAATACATATTTAAATGAGGCATATACTACATACATATACACTGCAATAAATCGAATACAAAGGCAGATATGGTACTCCAACTGTTTTCTATTCAGTCAGACATTTAAAAGACTTATAGAAATTTAAAAGCATGCTATTCTTTTTTTTGGAAAATATAGAAACTTATATAAAAGTGTTATCTGTATTAAAATATAATGGGTTGATTATTGCTATCTTAGAATGCACTAATATATAATGGGTTGATTATTGCTATCTTAGAATGCACTAATAAATGTTTTTAAATTATCTCAATGTTAATTTCTAATGCAAAAATATCAATACCTATAACCTACCCAAATAAAGGCATTTCGGAGTGCTCAATAATTTTTAAGAGTAAAAAGGGGCCTGAGACCAAAAATTTTGAGACTTGCTTCCTCACATAATGAATAAAACCAGAAAGTAAAGAACACCAACTGAAAATAGATAAGAATGAGATGGATACTTAGAGCTATCCAAATGAAATATATAAATATTTTAATTAAATTTAGTAAACATTTATTGAGCAACTACTATGTATAAGACATAATATGACACACTTCCTTAAAAAAATGCTATGGGATCTCAACTCAGCCAGAAGGGTGTTTGCATTTAGCTTACCTATGAAAAATAAGCCTGTTATTACGAATTGTTTTTGTCCTAGTTGATTACACTAATCTTTAGTTTTTGAGAAACTAGGTATTTGTTTTCTGAAAAATGTTAAGATTTCACTTGCTTTAAATTTCTAAAATAGGCCAGGCGCAGTGGCTCATGCCTGCAATCCCAGCACTTTGGGAGGCCAAGGTGGGCGGATCACCTGAGATCAACAGTTCAAGACTAGCCTGGCCAACATGGCGAAACCCCCATCTCTATTAAAAAATACAAAAATAAGCTAAGCGTGGTGGCAGGTGCCTGTAATCCCAGCTACTCGGGAGGCTGAGGCAGGGAGAATTGCTTGAACTTGGGAGGCAGCAGTTGCAGTGAGCCAGGATCACGCCACCACACTCCAGCCTGGGCGAAAGAGCAAGACTCCGTCTCAAAAAAAAAA
Organism: Hylobates moloch; assembly: GCF_009828535.3. Classification (NCBI taxonomy): domain Eukaryota; kingdom Metazoa; phylum Chordata; class Mammalia; order Primates; family Hylobatidae; genus Hylobates; species Hylobates moloch. The sequence goes on from NW_026652284.1 coordinate 82,591,744, forward strand.
AAAAAAAAAAAAAAAAAAATTCCTAAGATAAACTTAAAAGCCAGGTACAAACTGCGAATTGCTGTAATACTCCTGTTATTGCTATGTGACTGACTCCTGTTTAACTGTAATTATGCACTAACAACTTTTCAACTTCCAACTTATTAAGTAGAATAGGTAACAGCTTTATTTTACCACCACTTTCTAATTAATTATTAGGAATAATTATTTTGGTAAAGGTGCATTTGAGACATTTGTGCTCCTTTTCCATGCTGTAACTTTGATTCATACTGGATAGTCACACCACATAAAATACTGTCATATCACCTGAGGCAAATCTGATCACACATAAATTAGAGCCACATACCAAAAGTAGATTTTCTATCTGCTATCCATCGCAAGGCCCAATCTGCTTTTTTCTTAACATAGGGCATGGTTTCAATTGCATTAAATAAAAATTCCCTGTAAAAAACAAAAGAATGAACACCAAAGTTATTCACTTGTTTTTCTTTTTTTTTTTTTTTTTTGAGACAGAGTCTCACTCTGTCACCCAGGCTGGAGTGCAGTGGCACAATCTCGGCTCACTGCAAGCTTCACCTCCCAGGTTCACGCCATGCTCCTGCCTGAGCCTCCCGAGTAGCTGGGACTACAAGGTGCCCACCACCACACCCGGCTAGTATTTTTAGTAGAGACGGGGTTTCACCATGTTAGCCAAGATGGTCTCAATCTCCTGACCTCGTGATCCGCCTGCCTCGGGCACCCAAGGTGCTGGGATTACAGCCATGAGCCACCACACCTGGCCTCACTTGTTTTTCTTAACTGGACTAAACTTAATCAGAGATAATAATTGTAACTCTATGGTATGCTACCAGATCTGTAGTTTTTATATATTTTTACATGTCCATTTGAGAAATAAAACTCAAATTATTGGTTTGAATCTGGTCTCACACAAAACCAGCTAAATTTGAGTATTCAATTTCTAAACAGAAGATGCTACTGAACAGTTCTTAAAGATAAAATATCTAAGGGTTAACTGGTTCTATAACAAGTTTTTTTTTTTTAAACCCAATACATTATTAAGCAATAGAAAATATTATGCTCAGAAACTTCCATACTTGAATAATATTTCCTTAACATTGAGTTTTGGAATAAATTCTGATCTGAACATAACCAAGCCATAAGCAGTATCTTGTGTAAATAAAATCCCAACAATACCTTTTCTTGGGATCTCTGATGTAAGTGTCTATCAGCAAACTGTACATCTCTGAGTGAACATTCTCGATAAGAATTTGAAAGCCATAGAAACAGCGAGCCTCTGGAACCTGCACCTCCTGACTAAAGCGCTCCACCTGAGAAGATAAGGGAAACAGATATATCCAGTTCTATAGGCTCTCATTAAACACCGCAAATCAGAATCTGGACATCAGCATTATCACTTAAAAACTGCCTGTCATGTAACAAACAGGTCAGAAAGACCTTCTGGATTATTTTAAGCAGTATCCTAGGCAGTACTGTTTATCCGTCAATTCTCCATGGTAAATTATTTGCATAGTATATTCTTTTTTTTTTTTTTTTTTTTTTTGAGATGGAGTCTCACTCTGCCACCAGGCTGGAGTACAGTGGCGTCATCTTGGCTCACTGCAACCTCTGCCTCCCAGGTTCAAGAAATTCTGCTTCAGCCTCTCAAATAGCTGGGGCTATAGGCGTGTGCCAACACGCCCAGCTAATTTTTGTATTTGTAGTAGGAATGGGTTTTCACCATGTTGGCCAGGATGGTCTCAATCTCTTGACCTCGTGATCCGCCCACCTCGGCCTCCCAATGTGCTGGGATTACAGGTATGAGCCACCGTACCCAGCCTATCTTTCTAATTCTTTTTAAAAAGAAATTATGCCTCCTGATCAACCATAATCAAGTTTTAAAATGGGGAGCCAGAACCCAGTGTTCTATTACAGAGCTCCAAAGGTTATTAAGGTGCAAGTTCTCTATTAAGCTTACTATCTGAGGGTAAAAATCAAACTCATGTTAATGCACTGTAAATAGTTTTGACTGGTATCATTTATGCTTGATTTAATAATAGTTTGCTGGTCAAAGGATAAGCAATTCATCAGAAAAACATTTTAAGCTTCATCTAGTTCATTTTTTAGACATCTTGTCTTTGGCTCAATTTAATAATCTTACTGACATTATCATCATTTAACTGCTAAAGGAGAACAAAAGTTAAATCAAGCAAAAATCTTACCAAATTTTCATTTACAATTCCATCACTGGCTGCAAAAAAGGCTAAGATGTGAGAGATGAAGTACTTCTCATCTGCTTTAAGCTTGTTCCAGTGAGGGAGATCCTTTGATAAGTCGACCTGGAATAAAAAGATTTTCAAAAATTTTAATTTGGAGTTAAGTTCTTCTCAACGTGTTTGGGAAACTAACTTCTATTGTTAGGTAGGAATATCCCACTACCAGTAAACTACGGAAAAAGAAAGATGTTAGCATTGCAAAGAAATAAAAAAAAATTATGTTAATAAGTGTATTATATTCAGGATTTTTGTTAAATGGGTAGATTATAGCTACTCTTGGTGGGGGAGGGGGAACAGCTAAACTATGTGAGGCAAAGGAAATGTTAATTTGTTACATAATGGTAACCATTTTATTATATATGTATCTTATAACATCATGTCGTACACCTTAAACATAAACAATAAAATTTATCTTTAAAAAATTACAACGGAATTGAATTTTCTGGCTAATTAAGAAGCTGGCCAGGATGTACTTTAAAAATATTCAAATTAACATAATCTAGTGGCACTGGAGCAAATGAAAGAAGGGCTAAAAGGGGAGGGGGAAGAGTAAAAACTAGTCAAGAAGGCACTGAAGTGAATAAACTAATGAATCTCAACAGTCACTGCTTTAACATTTTATATAATATTTGCTATAGTGTTAGATAATTAGGCACTTATTAACCAACTGTAGCTGCTACTTTACTGCCAGGTAATCAGTCTACTTTTATATCCAGAAGTAATGCCAGGCAGGTAACAACCTGAGTTTTGTTTTGTTTTGAGACGAAGTCTTGCTCTGTCACCAGGCTGGAATGCAGTGGCATGATCTTGGCTCACTGCAACCTTCGCCTCCCAGGTTCAAGCGATCCTCCTGCCTCAGCCTCCCGAGTAGCTGGGACTATAGGCAGGCACCACCATGCCCACCTAATTATTTGTATTTTTTAGTAGAGACAGAGTTTCACCATGTTGGCCAGGATGGTCTCGATCTCTTGACCTCATGATCTGTTCGCCTCGGCCTCCCAAAGTGCTGGGATTACAAGCATGAGCCACCACGCCTGGCCTTGTTTTGTTTTTTTAAAGAGATGGGGTCTCACTATGTTGCCCAGGCTGGTCTCAATCTCCTGGCCTCAAGCAATCCTCCTACCTCAGCCTCTCAAACTGTTGGGATTACAGGTGTGAGCCACCACAGGTGGCCAACAACCTGGTTTTTAAAGCAGTTTATACGTAGGTATGGCTTCCATTGGGAATGGAAATATTTTTGAAAATGTTTATTAGAATTAGTCTTTGGAATTAAGGGAGATGTACTTTAGAATTTGGTGAAAACTGCAATTTAAAAATTGTCTATTTTTTAATTTTTGAGACAGGGTTTCACTCTGTCACCCAGTCTGGAGTGCGGTGGCATAATCTCAGCTCACTGCAATCTCTACCTCCTAGGCTCAAGCAATCCTCCCACCTCAGCCTCCAGAGGCACAGGTGGGACCACAGGCACACAAAACCATGTCTGGCTAATTTTTTGTATTTTTGGCAGTGACAGGGTTTTGCCATATTGCCCAGGCTGGTCTTGAACTCCTGAGCTCAAGTGATCTGCCCACTTCAGCCTCCCAAAGTGCTGGGAGTACAGGCCTGAGCCACTGTACTCGGCCAAAAATTATCTTTAAATGTACCTTCCCTTAGTCAGTTCTGGGGGCTATAACAAATTACCATTGACTGGGTTGCTTAAACAGCATACTTTTATTTTTCTAACATTTCTGGAAGCTGAAAGCCCAAGATCAGGATGCCAGCATGGTTGGGTTATTGGTGAAGGCCCTCTTCCTGATTTACAGATGGCCACCTTCTTGCTGTATCCTGACATAGCAGAGAGAGAGAGATCATATCTCTCATGTCTCTTCTTATAAGGGCACTAATCCTATTCATGAGGGCTCCATCCACATGACCTAATTACCTCCCAAGGCTCCACCTCCAAATACCATCACACAGCATATGTAGACATCATTTTGATAGGGACAGGAGGCAGGGAAATTCTGGGCAGAAGAAGGTAGTCCCTGGCGAGGACTCCACCCTCAATCCCGGAACTGCAGCCCAAAGTGACAACATGTATTCCTGTTTTCCCACTCGAATGTTGCCTTTTCCAAAACCACCCATGGCCCCACTCCCCCACCCTGTGCCCGTAAAAATCCCAGGCTCTACCAGCAGAGAAGAGGAGAGGAGAGGAGAAGAGGAGAAGCAGCTGGATGTCAGAGACCATGGTTGGACGTCAGAGAGAAGCAGCTTAACTTCAGAGGAACAGCTTGACAGTATTCCTTTGGAGAGGAGTCAGCCGGGGACAGCCAGACAGACTCCAGGAGAAGATTATTCTTCCACTCCATCCCCTTTCCAGCTCCTCTTCCCACTGAGAGCCACTTTCATTGGCAATAAAATCCTCTGTATTCACCACCCTTCAATTTGTTCATGTGACCTGATTTTTCCTGGATGCTGAACAAGAGCATGGTTGCCACAGGTGTGGATGCTAAAGGCTGTCACACTGACCCTCTGCTCTCACTGGTAGAGACCAACTGCCCCATGTGAAAAGGCAGAGGGCCCACTGAACTGTTAAAACTTAAGCCTTCCACGAACAGCAAAAGCTAAAAGAGAGTTAACTATAACACATTCCTTCTGGGGCTTCAAGGGTTGTGGGTACTCCCCACAGATGCTGCCATGAGGCCTGCATGGAGTTTTGCTCCTGCCGGTGCCCAAAAGAACTCACCCAAGCTCCTGCACCTGCTCACCTGCATGCTCCCTCCCTCAAGGGGCTGAGCGCAGTGGGTTCAAGTGAGTGGAGTTTGCCCCTGCCAGTGCCAAAGCAGCCAGCTAGCTCCAGAGTGCGCATTCCAGTTCCCACCCGCAAAGGGATCAGAGAAACTATCCTGCTTCAATTTTGTCAGAAAAATCTTTTAAATATTTTTCATAATTAACTTCATAAACAGTTGAAATATGTAATTGTCCTTGTCTTTTGCCTTTGTTTTATTTACTCTAACAAACCCTCGGCTGGGCACGGTAACTCACGCCTGTAATCCCAGCACTTTGGGAGGCTGAGGTGAGTGGATCACGAGGTCAAGAAATTGAGACCATCCTGGTCAACACAGTGAAATCCTGTCTCTACTAAAAATACAAAATCAGCTGGGCATGGTGGTGCGTGCCTGTAGTCCCAGCTACTTGGGAGGCTGAGGCAGGAGAATCGCTTGAACCCAGGAGGCGGAGGTTGCAGTGAGCCAAGATCGTGCCACTGCACTCCAGCCTGGCAACAGAGCGCAACTCTGTCTCAAAAACAAAACAACAACAACAACAAAAACCCACAAAGCCTCAAGCCTCAATCTCTTTGACCTTTCCAAAAAGGACTAATGTCCCAACCTTTTAATCACATGCTATTTTCCAAATCCTTTTTCCCACTAATTTATTCTTTAAGTGTTTGCTGAGCACTTACTGCACACCTGACACTGTGCTAAGCACTGGGAATACAACGGAGCAGGGTGGAGGAAATATTTGTCTTCATCTTTTAAAATATGCAACCTAAAAATCAAGTTCTGTTCTATTAAAAGCTCAACTCAGGTTTAACTGAAGGACATCTTCTTCATTCATATATATTATAACCCCTCAGGTGTTTTTTTTTTTTTTTTTTTTTTTGAGACAGTCTCACTCTGTTGCCCAGGCTGGAATACAGTGGCATGATCTTAGCTCACTGCAGCCTCTGCTACCTGGGCTCAAGCGATTCTCCTGCCTCAACCTCCCGAGTAGCTGGGATTACAGGCACCTGCTGCCACGCCTGGCTAATTTTTGTATTTTTAGTAGAGACAGGGTTTTACCATGTTGTCCATGTTGGTCTCAAACTCCTGACCTCAAGTGATCTGCCCACGTTAGCCTCCCAAAGTGCTTGGATTACAGGTATGAGCCACCATGCCCAACCTCTTATATATTATATATTTGATATTAAATGTTAATATTGTAAGATGCTTCCTTTTAAATATTAAAATTATCTCTTTGAACACTCAGTTTCAAAGGTCTTGTAAATTTTATTTACACTACATTGGAAATATTCCCTTCCTGCCTAGCTTTTTCTTATTTGAGCAAATTCTCAATTTCATCATTTAAATACTGATTCCAAAGTAGACAATTATCATAATTGCCTGAGTGGCTTTAAAGAAAAAAGTCCCAAACCCCAGACTTTTGTCTTTTGATCAGGGTTTCTGTTGATCAGCCATATTTAAGAATGAAGCTCAACCATTTAAGCTGACTAAATGGTAACTTACATAATTTGTAAATGAAAAATATGTGGAACTACAAATGTGTTTATCTTCAAAATATGTATTTGAATCGTCCTATAATTAGCTACAAAACACATACCAACCTGTAGATTTCAGTTTTTAAAAATTAGTGTTGCTTTGTTACAGGTCATATATTACTTCTGCTAAAAGATGCAAGTTAATTTCCAAATGAATTTCAAGAATCCTAAGAATCCTAAGTACCCCTTTTAACATAATGAACGAAAAAGCCACCTGTGTATTCCACTTGTTCTCTGGACCGTATCTAACAAAAAAACTTTCTAAAAACCACAGACAGTTAGGGACAGTCAGGTGTGTCGAGCATTATGACCACGTATGAAAATATTGGGTGTCTGTTTTTGTGTGGTTTGGTTTTTTGCTCTATATGTCAACTATAATATAACAAAGATGTTGACAATATAACACTACAATATAACAAAGATGGGTAAGTGGGTAAAATTAGTGTAATAGAAGCTTCAAACACTGGTGCCTTCTGATTTCTAGGTTAAATTTTCCCCCTTCTGTGCATAAAATAATAGTTTACATTTATTTGGTGCTTACTAAGTGTCAACTACCATTTTAAACATCTCATAAATCCTCATAACAACCTGAATAGCCAAGTACAATTAGCCTAATTTACTGATGAGGATACACAGAGAGGTTATGTAACTTTCCCAGTTCCATAGCTAGTAAGTAGTGGCACAGGATTTGTACCTAGGCAGTCTGACCCCATAGCCTGCATTCTTAACAGCATGTGTTTAACATTTATAGAATTAATTTCTTGAAAAATAGATTCAAATCTATCTATCCAAATAGATACATCTATCTATAGAGATACATATACAAACATATACAGAACAAGAGTGCTGTACAGGTATCACCATCATATTTAAAGATCAAGACAATAACTATTTGTTCAGTTAGACTACAGGGCAGTCATTTTCATGACCATTGTCCTTACCAACCAGCAAATATTTTCTAGTTTGCTGTGTTCAACTGATCTCCTAGGTGGAATTAACAAAAAGCATTCTACAGCTGATCTATTAGTGGCAACTCTGTCACATTTGATGTAGCTGAGGGCAGAGCCAAATTGGGAACAGCACTGTGAGTTCCACCTGGCTGACTCGGGAGTGAGTCCCCAGCCTAGAGGATCAAACTCTTCATGCAGCGGCTCCTTTTGTACAATCAGATAAATCTCTCAATTGAAAGCAGAGTTGCTACAGCTTTCACTCATTTTCTGACTACAGCTGCAATTTTACTTATTCTGCTGATCTTATAAGACTAGTCAGACAAGTCTTACTTGGCTATATCAAACTAAGTCTGTTTAAAAATAGAAAATGTTGGCCGGGCGTGGTGGCTCATGCCTGTAATCCCAGCACTTTGGGAGGCTGAGGCAGGTGGATCACAAGGTCAGGAGTTTGAGACCAGCCTGGCCAACATGGTGAAACCCCATCTCTACTAAAAATACAAAAATTAGCCGGGCGTGGTGGCTGGCGCCTGTAATCCCAGCTACTCGGGAAGCTGAGGCAGGAGAATCACTTGAACCCGGGAGGTGGAGTTTGCAGTGAGCTGAGATCGCGCCACTGCACTCTAGCTTGGGTGACAGAGTGAGACTCTGTTTCAAAAAAAAAAAAAAAAAAAAAAGTCTAATACATTGGAAATAAAAATCTGGCAGAATTAGATGCCATTGTTGCAGCAGAAAACTTGTTTATAGATAGTAATCTAAACTAAAACATTGAGATCATCGTATTTAGTCTCAGTAATTCCAAAACTTATCTTCTACAACTGATCTTCTTCAATGTATAAGTTTTTCAATATCCTGTAAAACAAGAAGGAACACTGCACTATAGGACATGAACGCTCATGGAGGCAATGCCACGTACCTCTTCTGCTGTCCAGAAGGAAGCCTGTGCCTGTTTATACATTTTCCAAATATCAGGGTACTGGATTGGAAAGATGACAAACCGGCGAGAACTCTTTCTTAGGAGTGGCTCTTCATTTGACTTTATTTCATTTTCGTTGGTATCTGAAGATGATCTCTTTGAAAAATAAGTACAAACATGCCTTTTATACAGACATTTCTTCTTTATTCATACCTACACATACATCTAGGGAAGTCAGGGAGACGGCATTGGTTTGAGAGCCCGCCTGCCTGGGTTGAATCCTTACTGTTACCTGGTAGCTGACTAATACTGTTAGGAAGTGTGTGTGTGACCATAGGAAGCTGCTTAACTTCTCTAACCCTCAGTCTCCTCAGCTATAAAATAATTCCTGCCTCATAGGTTTATTCTGATGATTAAAAGTGCTTTAAACAAAGCCTGGTATATAGCAAGCACTCAAAAATTAATGTAATTATTGCTAGTTTGAGGATAAGTACAAAGCTAGACCCATAAATGTCATCATGATGGGCAAATTTCTAAGTTTGTGAACCAAATGTCCCTTTAGAGCCTCTCTGATATAGATTGCTGGAATGAATAAGCTACTGGTATAAGCTACTTTAATGTTTTTTCTTTCTACTCTTCACTGAAATACTATAATACTTATCTGAAAACTCATTACCTACAACTTAACATTTGTTCATCTTAACCTTCTGATACTCCAATTTGTTACTGCTATTTACATTTTAACATCACTGCATATGATCTCACTGTGGGCCATCTCAAAGCTTTGTGAATAAAGTGAGAAACACATACCTGTATTCACACTGCTTCAAAACATGACTGCACGCTAAGAGCAAATGGTGCCATGCATATATTTTTAAAATAGTGGGAACATCAGAAGAGAATCAAGAGTCGCACATGTGTGAGAATGAGTATAAACAAAGGACATACAAATAAGCTAAACATGTATAAACCAGGATTAGAACACCTACAAATTCTAGACTCCTAATCAAAACTGTCTCTCTCTACTGTGACAGGCCCGTTATGTTCCTTACTCCAGCGTCCACCCATTGTCACCTCGCCAAAGCAAGTGTTATAGCAGAGGAGGCTAAGGCTTAGCAAGAAGAAAGGCCAAAATACAAGCACAAGGCTATTCAAATACAGGGGGGTTTGCGTGCTTTCTACCTACTGCCATCACAGTACAGATGGTCTTGATTTTAACTACTTGTTTAAAGGTGTGGGCCTCCTCAGATACAGCACTTGAGCCCTGGAGAAGAGGAACCAATTTTTATTTGTTGTGATGTTCCCAGAGCTTAGTATCGTGTCAAGCACGTTTGCTAAGTAAATGGGCTGCTAATTTCTCTTCTTCCTGTACTCAGATTTCTAGGTATCTTTAGAAAATTTTAATTTAACATAGGACCACAATACATCAGTGAGACAACCCAATAACCACTAAAATCAATCACATTTTCCCCTCTTCACATCACCCCAAAGGCCTGGGTTAGGTTCCAGATATAAGTACATAGCTCACTGCAATTTAATTCCCTGTTAATTGTCTATATTATCCTGTGCTTCTTGAAAGTAAAAACCATTTTCACCCTTGTAGAATCCCTTGTGCTTAGCACAGTACCTGGCACTTAGTTGGTACTCATTCCACAAATATTTGAGCAATTTTTTTTAAGACTGGGTCTTGCTCTGTCACCCAGGCTAGAGTGCATAGATCACAGTAGTGTGATCATAGATCACTGCAGTCTCAAACTCCTGTGCTCAAGTGATCCTCCTGTCTCAGCCTCCCAAGTAGCTAGGACTTTGTGCACATATTGCTACACCTGGATAATTTTTAAATTTTTTGTAGAGATGGGGGTCATGCTATGTTGCCCAGGCTGGTCTCAAACTCCTGGCCTTTGCTATTTTTGTTACTGAAATTTGGGATATACTCAAAGTATGAAAGTTGGGAACTTCCATACTTTTGTCACTGAAAGTTAGGAAGGACAACACAAGTAGTCACTCTTCAGCACCAAACGCCCTGACGATGAATGAAGTTTTTAAATGATGATAAATAATTGATCTGCTGAAGACTAGTACCTTTAAGTTAGAATGAAAGTCACATTTGTATATACATTCTCCTGTTCTATCCTGATAACCTGTAGACTGTTAAGAGGAGAAGCTGGATTAGGAGTGTGTATGAAGGATTTTTGCAATGTGAAGAGAAGGAGGTTAACCAACATCAACCTTTGAGCTGGGCTAGAGATGACATATTATTTCATAATGCTTAGATACGTGCACAAACATACATTTAAATACAATTTCAGAAAGTATACGCATCTTGAAACTCTAGGCTCTCCAGAGTACCCTCTGTGAACCTAATCTAAGAACCCATATTTTAGAAGAAAAAAACAATGTGAAAAAAGATATGATGGGCCGGGCATGGTGGCTCACGCCTGTAATCCCAGCACTTTGGGAGGCCGAGGTGGGTGGATCATGAGGTGAAGAGATCGAGACCATCCTGGCCAACATGGTGAAACCTCATCACTACTAAAAATACAAAAATTAGCTGGGTGTGGTGGCGCGTGCCTATAGTCCCAGCTACTCAGGAGGCTGAGGGAGGAGAATCACTTGAACCCGGAAGGCAGAGGTTGCAGTGAGCTGAGATCACGTCACTGCACTCAAGCCTGGTGACAGAGCAAGACTCCATCTCAAAAAAAAAAAAAAAAAAAAAGATATGATGGTATGCAACATTTTTGAAGAACTAGAAGTAATTTTCTAAGTCTGGACTTGATGGTAGTGGGGGACAATGGGAGGAGATGAAACCTAAAAGGCAGCAGAGAACACTTCCCAGAGAACTCTGTGATCCCCGTAATGTCACAAACACCAGGAGAAAATTTCACTTTTAAATGTTTTTATCCTTTTAAAATAGTAATAAAAATAACCAAAACAAATGTTTTATACTGTACAGCAACGAAATCAGCAAATCATCAATGCATAAACTTGTGTTTCCAGGTTATCTTTCTTTTTTTTTTGGATGACCTCAGATGAAAGTTTCTCTTGGTATCTCTGCTCAACTGAAGAATACCATGAGAGTGAAAAATAGGCAGTTAAAAAAACAAATAAAAAAGCCTGCAACCATTTGTATGGATTTTTCAGAGGTGAACCAAGCTTTTTATTTTTTTTTCCAAAACCAAACCAAATTGAAAAAACAATATTTATAGTGACAATAATACAGTAGAGGCCTTATTATGCAAAGTGATCCAAACAGGTAGTTGAAAATTGGCTAAAGGTAGGAATCATAAGAAAATGGTGTATTCCTTAAACTATGTGACTTAAACACATAATTTTTTTTTTTTGAGACAGTCTCACTCTGTTACCCAGGCTAGAGTGCAATGGCATGATCTCGGCTCACTGCAACCTCCGCCTCCCAGTTCAAGCAATTCCCCGGCCTCCTGAGTAGCTGGGATTACAGGCGCCCGCCACCACTCCCAGCTAACTATGGCATTTTTAGTAGAGATGGGGTTTCACCATGTTGGCCAGGCTGGTCTCGAACTCCTGACCTCAGGTGGTTTGCCCGCCTCAGGCTCCCAAAGTGCTGGGATTACAGGCGTGAGCCACTGCACCCAGCCTAAACACATACATTTTTATTTATTTTTACTAATCTTCTGCCATAAGGTCAAAGTTTTTTGTTTTTTTTAAACTTGGCTCACTGACTGAAGCCCCAAATGTTTTGAATATTCCACACCATAATGTATGACCTACACTTTCTAGCTTTAAAATTTTTTTTTCAGAGACAGGGTTTTGCTCTTTCACCCAGACAGGAGTGTAGTGGTATGATCATAGCTCACCGCAGCCTCAAATTCCTGGGCTCTAGGGATCTTCCTGCCTCAGCCTCCAGAGTAGCTGGGACTACAGACACATGACATCATGCCTAGTTAATTTTTGTAGAGATGGGGGTCTCACTATGTTGCCTAGGCTGGTCTCGAACTCCTGGCCTCAAGTGATCCTCCTGCTGCAGCCTCCCAAAGTGCTGGGAGTATAGGCATGAGCCACCTCGCCCAGCCTCTAGTAGGAACAGAAATATATCGCCGGTTGGATGCAGTGGCTGGCCAGGTGTGGTGGCTCATGCCTATAATCCCAGCATTTCGGAAGCCTGAGGTAGGCGGGCGGATCACTTGAGGTCAGGAGTCCGAGACCAGCCTGGCCAACATGGTGAAACCCCATCTTTACTAAAATTTAGCCGGGCATGCTGGCGCATGCTTGTAATTCCAGCTACTTGGGAGGCTGAGGTGGGAGGACTGCTTGAACCCAGGAGGCAGAGGTTGCAATGAACCAAGATCACTGCACTCCAGCCTGGGCAACAAAGCAAGACTCCATCTCAAAAAACAAAACAAAAAGAAATATATGGGTGCATGAGAGAGCAGCCTACTAGCCATACATAGAAATTTCAAAGCTCATGGGTATCTACATTTTTACAGGGTTAATAAAAGAGCAAAATTGGTTAGTAGTAATCTGATTTTTAAAAAATTTTTGAGCAGGTCAAAGTGGTCTGCTTTTATATAAAACACTTTGGCATCTAATAACTCTGACATGTATGCTATTGGGAGCCACTGAAGGTTTTTAATCAGGCAAATAACATAATCAGATATGTTTTAAGATCGCTTTTGTAGAAACATTCCTAGATTAGAAGAGAAATTAGAGACAGAAAGAACAATGAAAAGATTATTGTACTACCCATCTCTTGCCTGAACTAGAAACACACAAAAAAATTGATTTAAGTGATATTCAGAATTAGAATGAATTATTCTTCCTAAAAATTTGAATTTGGGACAAGGGGACAAGGAACAGTTAAAGATGCCCTTGATGTTTCCAGCTCCAGTAACTGGGTGATAACAAGATCTAAAAGGCACACAGAAGGTGCTCAGTACCTGGAGAATAAATGAATAAATCAGACAAAAATTGTGCTTCTCACGTTAGATGTTTAACAGAAGTTTAATTTAACTCCTCCCACCAAGCCAGGCGACAACAACAAAGTTACAAACACAATATCCTTACAAAGTCAACTAGGTCATTAGAAAAGATAATGAATTCAGGCTGGGCGCAGTGACTCACGCCTGTAATCCCAGCACTTTCGGAGGCTGAGGCGGGCAGATCACGAGGTCAAGAGATTGAGACCATCCTGGCCAACATGGTGAAACCCCATCTCTACTAAAAATACAAAAATTAGCCGGGCATGGTGGCGTGCGCCTGTAATCCCAGCTACTCGGGAGGCTGAGGCAGGAGAATCACCTGAACCCAAGAGGCAGAGGTTGCAGTGAGCCGAGACTGTGCCACTGCACTCCAGCCTGGTGACAGAGTGAGACTCCGTCTCAAAAAAAAAAAAAAGAAAAGATAATGAATTCAGTTTCAAGATGTCCAGTAAGCAGTTAAAAATATAACACTGCAGAAAAGGATTGATGGAGATCCCATTAGTGGTTGCCAAGGGAATGATGTGATTATCCAAAGAGAACATATAGAGCAGCAAGACAACTGAGGATACAGGCTTAGAGAATGCTGATATTTAAAGGGCAGATGAAAGAAGGGGAGCCAGCTGAGATTAAAACTGACTGAAATGGATGCAGGACAAGGAAAAGCAAAAGTAGGAATGATGTGATTTGGCTAAAGCAAAAGATCTAGACTCTTAAGATAAATCAGACTAAGAGGTTAGGAATCAATTTTGTGGCCAAAGATCTTCAAACATCGGAGGTCTGGAAGGCTCATACTCCAATTCTCCCCATTTGCCCCCAACCCCAGGTGCTGGCGTTCATTGCAGGGTACAGTTTGAAAATCTGTACCCTACAGATCTAGGGGTACAAATAGTCATGGAGAGTTTCTGAATGGGAATTAACATGAATAGAGGTGGCATTAGGAAGACTAATCAGAAACCCACGTATAGGATTAATTGATAAAAAACTAGATTTTGCAAGCAACTAAGGAACTAATTTCAAAGATGGAAATGAGGACTTAAATTAAGATGTGGCAGTTAGCATGAAAAAAGCAGCCTCAACAAGACTTCGCCAGCCTGAGGTGTTGGCCAGGCTTTTTGGTAGGAATTGAGACCCTTTGGGGAGTTTTTTGGGGGGCACAGGGTCAGTGACACGGAAGCACTGGTCTAATGAAGGATTAACTTGGCAATGGTAATTAGGACTGAATGGCAGGTAAGATAGGAGATAGAGAAACAACAAAATTATTATAGCTGCACAGGTGTAAAGTGACGAGAATTTGAAATAAAGTTTAGCAGTAGGCATTCCTTAGTGACATTCTACTGTCTTTTCCAGAATGGTACTTCCAGTTTCTGACTGACTCAATTTCTGGTCACCCAGTTGGAAGACTTGCCTGGGCATGTCAGGACAACAATTTAGGTCAAGATTCCCCAGCAAGCACTTACGATGCCCCAATCTAGGCTGGCATCATACCAGACTCTTACATCCTATCCAGCCCCAATTCTACCACTTCTGTTTCTTTGCCTTTATGTCTCTTCTACTTCTGTAAAATAGCTGCATGTTGTCATAGTCGTATACTACTTGTAAGTATCATTTTCATTTCCATTCCCACAAAATCTGACAGAACCAATGGGATATCGGCCCAGGTGCAAGAACTTGGTTTTAAATTTAGCTCCACTACTGAGTCCTGGGCAAGCCATTTAATGTTTTCTGGCCTAAACTTTACCTTGACAACAGACTATGAATTAGATTAGCAATAGTTAACTCTGAGAAACTGACAAAAACTATGGACCCCTTTCTCAGAAGATTCACATCTGCATATACAAAATCTACATATCACTTCAGGAGATTTATAAAGCCCCTTCTAGTCTTATCTATAGATCCTTTAAGACAGTGGGGGGCTTTTTGTTTTTGTTTTAATATGTGTACCAGGATCACCTGAAGTACTTGTTAAAAATGCAGATCTCAAGAGATTCTGATTCACTATGTTTGGGGTGCCGGTCCAGCAATTTACATTTTTTACAAAATACTCCAAGTGACTCTGATGCAGGTCTCCTATTATGCACTCCGGCATCTGGAAAAACAAAGTGCTTCAGGCATCCCAGCATCTCAAGTTAAAAACTTTTGGACCGCTAAAATTCATTCTGAATCTAAAATACTGTCTGTCCTTGCGGGTCTGTATCACTGAGATAGGAGTAATAAATAAAATTTAATATCCAGGTGTTAAGCCTGAATCACTGCCGGTGCCATTAGCACAAACGGCAAAGTCTGAATTTTCCCCTTTGAGTAGGGAAGTTGGTACTAAACGTATTTGTTTCAAAACAGGAAGAAAAAGCTTGAGGGATATTTACAGTTAGTTACTAAATGCTTACAAAAATCAAGTCAAATAAAATCCCAAACCTGGCATCTACAACTTTCTAAAGAAAGTAGGGCCAAGCATGAATCTCTTGGGGTGGAAACGTTTGTTTCCTCCAAATCTTCACAGTAAATCAAAGATACCAAAGCAACAGGTTCCAGCAGTACAAAAAGCATTTCTCTTGTTTACAAACGGCTTAGAAGTATTTGCAAAATGACAGTATTTGAAAATTATACAGCAACAGTTTAAACTACCATACAATCCTACAGTCTAACAAATTCTGGTTTATTTATTTGAGGTTCTTTTATCAGCACAGGATCTGTGGAGAGCATGAACAACTTGGGCTTATTAAGCACTTACAACTTTCGTGGCACTTTGCATAAAGCATTTTACTTAATTCTCTGTGAAGTGTCACTTCCATTGTATAAAGGAAGAAAGTGACACCCCAAAGATTCAGTTAGTTAAGAAGCCAGGCCTGAGCAAAAGTGGCCTCCTACCCTGATTTTTTCACTGGGAGGAGGTCATGAGGATTTCGTGTCCCCTTCTACCTGTCATCTTCACCCCATCCACCTGTGTCAATTTCCACAAGCGTTCTCCAACTCCGTGTCACCATCCCAAATGGTATGCACCTCTCCAGCAGAGCCGCCACAGTCCTCTTTCTTTGCCTCAGTTTCCTTGGCCAGGGCTCCAAAACAGGGAAGGAGGGTGGGAGAGCGTGAGGCAGATAAACGCAGGTGTAAGTCTCACCCCGGCCTGCGGCCTCCAAGCGTCGTCCTTGGCTGGCCCCGGGGCAGAGCAGCGGAGCGGGACGCAAACCCAAAGTCAGCTCCTTCCTCCGCCCTCCCCGGGGACGGCCTCCCCGGCGCTCGCAACGACGAAGCCAGGCTGCGGCGAGGGCGGGCGGACAGGCCTGTCCTGACCGCGGCGAATAACATTTCCAACAGCGGTCCTGCAACTTGCAATCTAACGGGCTGGCGTGACTGCTGGGAGGGGGAAGACGCGACGGCAACATTTACCTCATCCTGATCCAGCCCGGCCGCTTCCGGCCTTTCCGGGTCGCCCATCGCGCAGACTCCGCCGAAGCTAAAGGTGCTGAAGGAACTGAGCTTCTCAGGCCACTTCGAACTACGACAGCACCCAGGTGTTCCTGTGGTCCGCTGGGTCCGCCCCGCCCCCAGCTCTAGGGACTCGGCCGGCCCCGCCCCGCCGCGCCGGCCCTGCTTTCTCGCCTGTCCATTGAGTGACTCTCCCTGCGCCAGCCCGACCCCGCCTCCCCCGCCTCGGGGCTCCGCCTAATCTCGGCCAGCCCCGCCTCCCCGCCTGCGGCCTAAGGGTTTCTCCCCGCCTCGGCCGACTCGCCTCCCCAACCTGCGGCCTAAGGGATCCTCCCCGCCTCGGCCGGCCCTGCCTCCCAGCCTGTGGCTTAAGGGATTCTCCATGTCTCGGCAGGCCCCGCCTGCCTTGGGGCTCCGCCTACCTCTGCCAGCCGCGCCTCCCCTGCCTCGGGGTTCCGCCTACTCCGGCCCCACTTCCGCGCCTGCGGCCTAAGGAAATCTCCCTGCCTCCGCTGGCCCCGCCTTACTCTGTTGCACCGCCCAGTCGCCCGGCTTTCCACTGAGGGACGTCCCCTGCTCTGGACGGCCTAGCCTACTCCAGCTGGCCCCACTTCACCGCATCGGCCCCGCCTCCTCCGCTCGCCCCCTCCGGGCGCCCACTCCTGAAGAGCTCGCCCAGAGCCCGCGCGGCCTCGCCTTCTCGCTGGCGCCCTGAGGGAGTCAGCCCGCTGCCCACCCCGCCCCGTCCCACCTCGCCTCGCCCTCCCCGGGCTCTAGCCACTTGGTGCCGCAGGTGTCCTGCAGGCCGGCGCCAGATTCCCGAGCTGGCCCTCGTGGTGCTCCAGGAACACGGCACTTTGCGCTAGCCCGGCCTGTCCTGAGAGACTGCGGGAGGCGAAGAGAACGCGCTGTTGCTGTGGGAAGCGCCGGGGACGGGACAGCCACCCCGCCAAACACTTCGCTAGGGAAAGCGCTGGCTGGTTTCGTGCGTAAACAACCGAAAAGGGGAAGTGTCTGGGGGAAAGTGTGTGTGTGTGTGTGAATGCGGGTGAGTGAGGGGGAGAGGGACGCGTTACTAAAGTCAGGAAAATATTTTGAAAAAAATATATTTAGAAAAAAAATAGTTTGGTCTAACAAAATTAAAATGGAAGAGAGATGTGTTTAAGTAGTTTGAAGCTGAAAGATTGACGGGATCTTGCCATGACCTGAACAGCATGCACCTGTTTTGTGGCGGGCTGAAGGATGGTAAATAGGATCAAGATCTCACTTGAAGCGTTGAAAATGCTGAAAGCTCTTTCTCAAACCTGCCATAGCGTGGGGGTAGACAGTCTTTCTTAAAGCAACTACTAGGGGTCAAATGCTGAATGAAATTTTTTTCATCTGTGAACCTTAAATAATAGCCACATACATTCTGCTAGGCAACTGAGTCTCAATTTACTATAGGCCACATGGCAAATAATCAGATTCAATTAAAGTCATCAAACAATAATTGTGTGTCGGGCATCATGTTTAGGTATTCAAGATACAAACATGAATGAGTTTGGTGAAAAAGAATCATATCATCGTGGGCATGCATTTCTAGTTCCCTCACTTATTAGCTATGCTACCTTGGGTCAATTAACCTCTCTGAGACTCAGCTTTCTCATCTACAGGATAAGAATAATAATCCCTTCCTTATAAGGTTGTTGTGTGAATATAATAATATATTACTTGTAAAACACTTATTGGGGTGGGAAATTACCTTGATGCGATGGTAGCTTCCACGTACGAGTCAGGCCATCCCAGAGGGTCATGGAACTGAGATGGCTGAGTTCAAAAGGCTCAGATCAAATTGAGATGCCTGAGTCACACAGTTTATAAGTTTATTTAAACAAGACATTTGACTTGAAAGGAAAACTAGGATTTTTTTTTAAGAGTAATGTATCACTACTGAAAGATTGCCTTACATGTAATAGCTACGTACAAAGAGTTATAAAATTGTCCTTGGCTAGGCCGGTGCCATGGCTCACGCCTGTAATCCCAGCACTTTGGGAGGCCAAGGCGGGTGGATCACCTGAGGCCAGGAGTTCGAGACCAGCCTGACCAACATGGAGAAACCCCGTCTCTACTAAAAATACAAAAATTAGCCTGGCGTGGTGGCACACACCTATAATTCTAGCTACTTGAGAGGCTGAGGCAGGAGAATCGCTTGAATCCTGGAGGCAGAGGTTACAGTGAGCTGAGATCACGCCATTGCACTCCTGCCTTGATGACAAGAGAGAAACTCCGTCTCAAAAAAAAAAAAAAAAAAAAGAATTGTCCTTGGCTTTACAATCATAAACGAAATACATTACAATTCCTCAACTGAAGAAGATATGCAAAAACTTAATGGTGTTTTGTTTTGTATGTGGGGTTTTTTTGGTTAAAACAGAGCAAAGTAACTAACTGGAATATAAAGATAAGACCTGAATGAGCATGGTATTAATGGAGAAGGGAGTCTTTTCACAAAACCATATTTCTCCGCCATCCTATCTTCATTTGATGTGGACCAAAAGATTACATTGGGGCTGGGCGCAGTGGCTCACGCCTGTAATCCCAGCACTTTGGGAGGTCGAGGTGGGTGGGTCACCTGAGGTCGGAAGTTCGAGACCAGCCTGGCCACATGGAGAAACCCCATCTCTACTAAAAAAATACAAAATTAGCCGGGCATGGTGGCACATGCCTGTAATCCCAGCTACTCGGAAGGCTGAGGCAGGAGAATCACTTGAACCCAGGAGGCGGAGGTTGCGGTGAGCCAAGATCGCGCCACTGCACTCCAACCTGGGCAACAAGAAAAAAATCTTCTCAAAAAAAAAAAAAAAAAAAAAAAGGGCCATTTGGTTAAAAAATGCAATATGCTTTTATGCATTATAACTATGGCATATACAATATGCCATAAAGACTATATGAAGATGTAGAATTCTGTTACTCCTGGAAATCTTGCAGTTACACATTTAATTGTTTACATAGTTACATTGTAACTAATATATACATACAATAAAGTAATGGGGAAGAGGAAAATGAAAGGATAGAGAAAACTATACTATAGTGGTCAGGGTGTGATGGAACCAAACTGCAGTTTTCTAATTGAAAATGCATTCTTGGTCCCTAAGAACAGAGTTCTGTAATAAAGTAGCAGGCTCCATTTTTAGTCCAAACCTCCTGTCCTTGGAACACATTAATTGTATCTTTAGCCTCCATCTCCAACTTTACAGGTGTGTCTATTTCATTGATTGATTGTACACGAAGTCTAGAATCTGATCAGCCTCGTTGCCTAACTCTGTTCACAATAGGCTTTCATTAATTTACTAAGTGGTATACACCTTTTTTTTTTTAAGACGGAGTCTCATTCTGTCACCCAGGCTGGAGTGCAGTGGCAGGATCTCAGCTCACTGCAGCCTCTGCCTCCCAGGTTCAAGTGATTCTCCTGCCTCAGCTTCCCGAGTAGCTGGGATTACAGACGCCTGCCACCACACCTGGCTAATTTTTGTATTTTTTTTAGTAGAGACGGGGTTTCACCATGTTGGCCAGGCTGGTCTCGAGCTCCTGACCTCAGGCGATCCGCCCGCCTTGGCCTCCCAAAGTGCTGGGATCACACATGTGAGCCACTGTGCCTGGCTGGAATATGCCTTTTAATCTTAAACTGCACCACAGACCCATTCTGCCCTGCCACATTCAAATTAGTGGGATTGTTGTTCTCAATCTTGCCTCCTTCTTTGGGCTTTCTGTCAGCCAGTCTTCTTAGCTGCCACTTCACAAAACAGGTGCCAGTTCTGTGCCAAACAAGCACACAAGCTGTACCCTATTAAATCATTTTAAAACATAACAGCAAGGGGAAAGAGATTGAGCGGACTGACATATTTTGGTTAGGATGTGGGGAGGGGAGTGGAATGATTATACCATCTGAATCTTAATGTTACTGTTCGTGTACTGTTTGATGCATCAGCCTTCCTTGCTAGTGGTGTAGTTATGAGGACCATAGTGAGGATGAGCAAGAGTGCTCAGCAGGTAGAAGGTGGAGCCAGCACACACTTTTCTTTTGGAGAACTGCTGGAACCTGACTCCAGCTATAACTGGATTTATAACCAGTTATAATTAACCTACTGAGCAGCTATGGATGGTATCTGTGTTTCTTGGACAGAGCATGTGTGGAGCCAGAGTGGATCTCACCAGTGAGTGGCTGATTTGGGGATTAACATAGTTGTCAGTCTGGCAGTAACATGATGATTACCTTATGAATATTTAAGATTTATTTGGGATTGGGCACGGTGTCTCATGCCTGTAATTCCAGCACTTTGGGAGGCCGAGGTGGGCAGATTACCTGAGGTCAGGAGTGCAAGACCAGCCTGACCAACGTGGAGAAACCCTGTCTCTACTAAAAATACAAAATTAGCCGGGCATTGTGGTGCAAGCCTGTAATTCCAGCTACTTGGGAGGCTGAGGCAGAACAATCGCTTGAATCTGGGAGGCGGAAGTTGTGGTGAGCCAAGATTGCGCCACTGCACTCCAGCCTGGGCAACAAGAGCGAAACTCCGTCTCAAAAAAAAAAAAAAAAAAAAAAAAAAAAACAAAAAAAAAAGATTTACTTGGTCCTTCCAGCCCTTTTAATCTAAAAGTGGAACTCTCATGTATTCCATTATTTTTGTGTATGTTCAATACATATACGTTCCGTTCATCCGATTTTTAACATGCCTCACAGTGTAATTATTTATTATACTTAATACATCTTACAAATTTCATTATGTCTAACAAGTCATTTGCTCCCATAGTTAGTTTCTCTCAATTTCTGTGGCAGAATTGAATATTCTTAAATGACATAGCAAAAACATCACAGTACTCAGAATAGTGTAGGCAGTATGAGTTTCCCCCAGGATATTCAAAGTTATTGGGAGAGCAAATGGAAAAAAATAACGTGTAACTGAAAGATCTCAAGGAGTAAGAGGATTCCGCATCTTCATATGGACTTTATGGCATATTGTATTTTCCAAAAATGGCCACAACAATATTTCTGGTATCATATGCTGTTCCAGAACTTGGATACACCTCCCATTAAAAGGTGGTGTCTAATGCGCTTCCCTTTGCATATAGGCCATCAATACTAACTTTTGTTTGAGATGGAGTCTCACTTGGGCACCAGGCTGGAGTGCAGTGGCATGGTCTCGGCTTACTACAACCTCCGCCTTCCAGATTCAAGCGATTCTGCTGCCTCAGCCTCCCGAGTAGCTGGGATTACAGGCGTGTACCACCACGTCCGGCTAATTTTTTGTATTTTTAGTAGAGATGGGGTTTCACCGTGTTAGCAAGGATAGTCTTGATCTCTTGACCTCGTGATCCACCCGCCTCAGCCTCCCAAAGTGCTGACATTACAGGTGTGAGCCACGGCACCTGGCTATTAATACTAACTTCTAACAAATAGGATACAGTCAAGTGCCATGTAACATTTTGGTCAATGATAGACCCCATATATGGTGGTGGTCCCATAAGATTATAATGGAGCTGAAAAGTTCCTATCATAGTGACGTTATAGTCATAGCACAACACATTACTCGTGTTTGTGTTGATGCTACTGTAAACAAATCTGCCAGTGTATAAAGTATAGCTCATATAATTATGTACACTACATAATACTTGATAGTGTTAATCTATATTACTCATTTATGTATTTACTATAGTTATCATTATTTTAGTGTATACTCCTTCTAATTATATATATAAAAAAATCAGTAACTGTAAAATAGCTTCAGGCAGGTCCTTTTGGAGGTATTCCAGAAGAAGGCATGGCTATCATAGGAAATGACAGCTTCATGTATTTATTGCCCCTGGAGACCTTCCAGTGGGACAAGATGTGGAGGTGGAAAACAGTAATACTGATGATCCTGACCCTGTGTAGGCACAGACTAATGCATGTGTGTGTCTTAGTTTTTAACAAAAAAAGTTTAAAAAGTAAATTATTTTAAAAAATAGAAAAGAGTTTATAGAATAAGAATATAAAGAAAGAAAATTTTGTGCAGCTATGCAGTGTTTTAAGCTAAGTGTTATTACAAAAGAGTCAAAAAGCTTTAAAAAATTAAAACGTTTTTGAAATAAAGTTACAGTAAGGTAAGGTTAATTTACTGAAGAAAAATATTTTTCATAAGTTTCTTGTAGCCTAAGTATGCAGTATTTATGGCATCTACAGTAGTGTGTAGTAATACTCTAAACCTTCACATTCACTCACTGACTGACTCACTTAAAGCAGCTTCCAGTCCTGCAATCTCCATTCATGGTAACTGCCCTGTACAAGTGTGCCTTTTTAAAAAAGCCTTTTCTATCATATTTTTACTGTACCTTTTCTATGTTTAGATACACAAATACAGTTGTGTTACAGTTGCATACAATATTCAGTACAGTAACATGCTGTACAAGTTTGTAGCTTGGGAGCAATACCATATACAGCCTAGGTGTATAGTAGGCATTACCATCTAGGTTTATGCAAATACACTCTATGATGTTTGCACAACAATGAAATCGTCTAATGACATTTCTCAGAACATATCCCTGTTGTTAAGTGATGCATGACTTTTAAGCCTCGTTCATTAAGGACACTACAGATAGCTTTGGTCTTGTTGTCTCTCTTTTGGGCACTTTCCCTGGGAGCTTGGGTACCACAGTAAAGGAAGCCAAAAACTAGCTGACACAGAGAGACTACCTGGGGAGTCCACATGGAAAGCAACTGAAGCACCAGCCAACAGCTAGCATCAACCTCCAGATGTGTGAATGAATGAGCCTTCAGAGGAATCTAGCTCCTAGCTGTCATGCCTTCCAGTTGAAAACCCCAGACATCATGGAGCAGGAAAAACACCATCTTGGGTTCTGTCCAAATTCCTAACCCACAAGCATAACAAATGGTTGTTTTAAGCCACCAATTTTGGGATAATTTGTTATGCAGCCATAGTAACTAGTCCAGCATCCATTCCACTTAGAGATTTGTGTGGTGATCATCTAAAAGACAAGCTAGCCTTTTGTATAGAAAATTTGTAATTTCAAGCTATTGCTGTCTTATTGTATGTCATTCACTGGGTAAATCCTCATTTCTCAAACTTGATGTCTCAACACCCCAGCCCTTTTTTTTTTTTTTTTCTGAGACAGAATCTTGACTCTGTTGCCCAGGCTGGAGTGCAGTGACGTGATCTTGGCTCACTGCCATCTCCGCATCCTAGGTTCAAGGGGTTCTTCTGCCTCAGCCTCCTGAGTAGCTGAGACTACAGGCACGCACCACCATGTCCAGCTAATTTTTGTATGTTTGTAGAGATGGGGTTTCACCATGTTGGCCATGCTGGTCTCAAATTCCTGAGCTCAAGTGATGCGCCTGCCCTGGCCTCCCAAAGTGCTGGGATTACAGATGTGAGCCACCGTGCCTGACCTCAACCCCTTTTAAATAAAAAAATTTTCACAGCCACTTTGATATTGACTTAAACTACATGTGTATTGTTACTTAAGTATGTACAAACCTAAGACCAGTAATAAACTCCTTATTCTTGGAGCTTTACACAACTAAAAGTAGATCTATAAATTAAATACAAACAAGACTATAGAAATGGTAAAATTCCAGTTTACAACCAAAAGCAATGGATGATGATGTTGCTTTGCTGAAACTATATTGCATCAGTGTGAATTTTATAGTGACCATTAATGAAGCATGTTTTTTTGCATCGTGGCCATGGGATAACTTTTTCTACAACTCCTTTTATCAGTTGCCTTTCACAAGGAATAAATGTGTCATTTACATATTTAATTCCATTCTTTAAGTTTTTGTCTATTGTTTGACATCAGTGCCATCATAAATGGTCAACCAGGTAATTCAAGATACTGCATATATATTAAGAATCAAAATAAGATGCTTGTGGAAAATTGGCAGATCCTGAACCCTAGTTTGAAAACCACTAAACAGGTCTATACTTAATGAGCCATTCATTTATAATTCAGGAAGGCCTCCAGTGTGAAGGAAGGTGAAAATTTTGGAGTTAGATTGGTTTAGAGCTAATTGGAATAGGCCAAGTGCAGGATAAAGCAAGCTTGAAATAAGACAGTGGTGGTGGGGAATGCAAGAAGAATCCGTGCATGTGAGTTAAGTAAATGTACTCAAGATGACTTGATCATTGGTTGGATATGGAGTGTAGGGTAGAGGGAGGATTCTAGGATGACTACAAGTTTCTTTTCTTTTTTTTTGAGATGGAGTTTCGTTCTTATTGCCCAGGCTGGAATATAATGGCATGATCTCGGCTAACTGCAACCTCCGCCTCCTGAGTTCAAGCGATTGTCCTGCCTCAGCCTCTCAAGTAGCTGGGATTACAGGCATGCGCCACCATGCCTGGCTAATTTCTGTATTTTTAGTAGAGACTAGGTTTCTCCATGTTGGTCATGCTGGTCTTGAACTGTCAACCTCAGGTGATCTGCCTGCCTCGGCCTCCCAAAGTGCTGAGATTACAGGCATGAGCCACTGCGCCCAGCAATGACTACAAGTTTCTAATCCAGAGACTAGGCAGTTAGCAGTGCCTTTTGCCCATGACGTCTTAGTAGGAAAACAGTGAGTTGTTTTGTACATGTCAAGATCATGATTCTTATGAGATCCAACTGGGGGTTTCTAGTAATGTGGTTCGGAACTGATTGGCTCAGCCATTGATCTGATCCAGCTGTGACAACCTGAAAGCCATACTTAGCAACCCTTCACATTAATAGTAAGTAAAGCAGTTTTTGCAAAAGAATCAGCAAGCAATATAGATTTTTTCTAAAAAATTTCGAGTTCAGCACAGAGAACATTTTCCCTCTTAACTATTTCAGAATAAGTTGCTATGTCTAGGCTAAATGCAGAAGAAAAGAAGTGAGAAAACTTTCTTTTACTCGTAAGTGTGAGAGCATTAGAAGGACAGGAGTTTTGGGTCATAGAGTTGGATAATAAGACAGCATTTCAAAGGTGCAGAGTTCCAGGTGAGATAAAATCAACAGGTTACAACAGTATGTTCCTAAATTGGATTGAAGTTGGTCATTTGAATCCATTCAATAAATTTAATATTATACCAGGCACTGGAGAGAAAAAGGTAATTGAGATAGAGTTCCTACACTAAAGGAACTTACAGAGTAGAAGGGGAAATCAAGCAGATACATTGTTCAGATGGAGTACAAAGAAAGTAAAACCGCTTTGTCAAGGTGGAGGGTGGAGGGCAGGTCAAGGAGAGCACCTCAAAGAGGTGGGTAAACCGGATTCTGAATTATGAATAGGAACTAACCATTCCAAGATGAGGGGCTGTAGAGAGTGGGCAGTAAGGTCAGAGGCAGCAGTATTTATACAGGCTCCAAGGTGACAGAGGTCATAACCCACCAGGGGACTGCAAGTCTTTCAGTATAACAAGATAGCAAGTAAATATAAGGCTGTAAAGCAAGATCCAATCATGAAGGGCCTTGTTGAGTTTGAACTTCATCTTACATAGCCCTCTGTGGAAAGTCAGTGTATCTTAAACAGGTGAGTAAAATGGTTAATATGCATTTTAGAACTTGTTCTGCCTCTACATATTAAAGGGAGCAAAACAAACAGAAACCGGTTAGTAAGCTCTTGACATAATCTAGATAGAAGGTGGTGACAAAGTTAGGTAATGATAGTGGATGTGGAGAGAAGCAGATTAACTCAAGAGTTCAATATTTAGTAACTGTAGGGCTTGATGGTTAATATGAATGTTAGGGTAAAGAGGGAATTGAATGATTCCGTTTCTGACATGGGAACTATATAATTTACTGATTCATAAATGATTTTTGACGAGGCATTGTGGTACACACTGGGCTTAAGTGAAAAAGGATAGAGTTTCTGATAGCCTCTGCTATTATTGTGTAGGGTCACTAGGAGAAGTCAGACAATGAGCACATAAACTAGTTTCAGATAGTACATGGATGGACCATGAGTGGTGAGAGTTGGCATATCTGTGAAGCTTTTAGGGTAAAGTCATAGCTATGGGAGGGCAGGGGCCCTCTTGTTACTGTACTCAACTTGCATTGGTTTAGGGCATTAGCAGTAGGGGAAAGTACAGAATGACAAAAAATTGCACAGAAGCCTTAATTCTTTTTCACTTTCTCAGATCGCTTAAACACTTCAGCTGCTGTACCTTAAGCCTGGCAAGTTTTTGCCTCCCTTAAACAGGTGTCCCAAGATGAGGTAAAGTTTTATTTTAAAAATAAGAGAATCAGTGTTTTACAATCCTTCTAAGAAGTTCATGTGATCAAGAAAATGTACATTACTTCTCATCCAGGTCAAGGACCATAGCTTTTCTATATAGTGCTCTACTGCTGCACTTATTATAGGTAATATAGTGGTTCCAGATAATTTGGCACCTTTTATAAATACTTTCATTAAAAAAATATGAGTGAGGGCCAGGTGCAGTGGCTCATACTCCCCTAGCACTTTGGGAGGCCAAGATGGGTGGATCCCCTGATGTCAGGAGTTCAAGACCAGCCTGACCAACATGATGAAACCCCGTCTTTACAAAAATACAAAAATTGGCTGGGCACGATTGTGAGTGCCTGTAATCCCAGCTATTCAGGAGACTCAAGCGTGCGAATCGCTTGAGCCTGGGAGGCAGAGGATGCAGTGAGCCGAGATCGCACCTCTGCGCTCCAGCCTGGGCAAAAGAGCAAGACTCTATCTCAAAATTAAATAAATAAATAAATAAATAAATAAAGTGCTTGCTTTGATCAAGGCCCTGTATTTCGGGTTACAGAATTTCTTTTAAAACTTCTTAGTCAACATTGGACGTATCTTTTTAAATGCATGCTTCTCCACTTCCAGAGTATATATAAAAGTTTTTAGTGGATAACTATCCTGACCTAAAGTAAATGTTAGCCTTGAGTGCTGTTTTTTAATTGGGTAAAGCTGCTGGCATGTCATCCTTATGTAGCAGGCACAGTATTTGCAGTATTCAGACTTCTAGACCTGGTGCTAACCAAATGTTTCTACATTAAGTGGCTTCAGTCTGTTGTGCTTTTTGAATGTTTTCTAGCTTCCTTCATCTTTCTAGCTTCCTTGATCTTAATTTTGCTGTTTCTGGTCTGTGTTAAAGCAGGAACCTGATGATCAGAAACTCTAGGAATCAAACCCTCTCCTTTTAATCACTGTACTTGGACTTCAGTGCCTGTATTTTGAGGCCACTATGACTTTTTTTTTTTTTCCAGATGGAGTCTGGCTGTATCTCCAGGCTGGAGTGCAGTGGTGCGATCTCGGCTCACTGCAGCCTCCGAACGCCTGGTTCAAGCGATACTCCTGCCTCAGCCTCCCGAGTAGCTGGGATTACAGGCATGCACCACCACACCCAGCTGATTTTTGTATTTTTAGTAGAGACGGGGTTTCACCATGTTGGCCAGGATGTTCTCCATCTCCTGACCTCAAGTGATCCGCCCGCCTCGGCCTCCCAAAGTGCTAGGATTACAGCCATGAGCCACGGCACCCGGTTGACTGTTTTGTTTTCATTTACACCTCCATACCCCAACGTGTTCCTTGGTAGTTGAGGATCACTATGACTGTTTTTATGTAGGCAGAGTTTTTAAGAAAACAACATAAATTTAGATATTCCGTAAAGTTACTAAAATGTTAATATATTAAAGGTGATTGTCACATATGCCTTCTATTTCTACAGGTAGTAACAGTGCCTGTGATTTCATTAGACAAAACTGAACATATAAAAATGTAGTTGGCTACCTGGGAGCCTGAAGCACTTTGTTTACAGATACTTTCTTAGGGCTAACTCAAAACACATCTAACCAGAACCATGCCATAAGCTTGCCAGAGAATGACGATGCATTTAAACACCGTAGTCACATTTCATCTTCCCCATTGAAGACAGCATTTCAGATACAAGTACATGGCCTGGTAATGTTTTTCCTGAAGAGATCCTACTTGTATCAAAGTCAGCCTGTGGCAGTGCAAACTACTGACTTAAAGTTTAGCAGCTAGAAATAGAGTCTGAAAAAGATTCAGAAAATTGAGTTATTTTACCCATGAAACAAACATCTGCCCTTTTAGAGCAAGCAGCTCTTTATACCTTATGAGAAAACTTAAGAACAAAAAGTTAGCTTTTCATTTTAAGGTACCATGGTTGATTTTAGACAGTTCTCATATCTTCAGAGTGCAAATTATTATCCTTGGGGAAAATTATGCAGGACAAAAGTGTTTTTTAGAAATATTTAGCAAAAATGTATGAACTACTGCCTTTTCATAATGCAGCCAGGACTTTCATTGGAATATTTGATTATCCTATGACCAACTCACTTATACCTTCCACAGAATAGTATAGCACAACGTGTAGTATACACAAGCTCCAGAATGCTTGGAGATGTACCTCACTTTAGCACTAATTAGCTGTGTAACTTTGAGCAAGTTGTTTAACCTGTGTCTCCATTCCTCTCGAGGATCATAATAGTCTTTCTCATGGGGTAAAATAATATATGTGGAACACTCAACAAGATGCATGGCACACAGTAAGTACTGTAATAAAAGTAATTTACAGAAACAGAAGATACTTTGCTTAACCCAAGATACCTTCAGGTAAATTTAAAAGTCACATTTTAAATACATTCCTATTGTTTTTCATACAACTATCACTTCTGTGGTAATCAAATGGTGTTTAAATAATCTATGTTTGTGCCTACTTACGTAGGTTAATATAAACAGTAAAAATATTTTCATTCACTACCCAAGCACAGTCTATTGAAGGCACTTCCAACCAGCCCCTTATCAGGAGGAAGAATCCAACCTAGGACTAGTTTATCAATAGATGTACTTTTCCATAGGTTGTAAGTAGTTGTAAGTAGAAAAGGTTTGGCTCTCAGGAGCTTTCAGTGGGACATTTATATTTGTAAATAAAAAGGAAATATTCTTTGGGCAGTGTTTCAGAATCACCTGGGATCATCTGCATGAAGATTTCTGGCCTCCACCAAAGACTTACTGAATCAGAAAGGAGGCAAGAGGATGAGGAATGCTTAAGAATCTGCATTAACAGACTTTACAACTGAATCTTACAACATACAGAAGCATGGAAACTACTGCCTCAAGGGATTATCTCAACTTGAGTTTAAACATAGGAATTGCTGACTATCTTTAAAATGTAAAAATAGTCTTTATGGGAGGGATGTTGTTTGGGGGCAGCTACTAAATAGTGAAATCATTCCTTTAAAATACCCTCTCAAGTCTGCCCCAGTTATCCATTTTACTGGATAGTCTTGGTATCCAGATGATTTAGGGAAAAGAATAGTAGTAGCAAACCCTGAAAACACTCAGTAAAGTTCATTCTTGGTCTTCTCTTCCTAAATTTGTTTTCAATTGTTACATTTAAACACTAAACAAGACCAAAAGAGAACTTTATTTTACATGTCTTTATTTTACATTTAGAACCGTTTTATGATTTACTTAAAAAAAAATCTTTTAATATTACTAAAGTATTTTTTAACCAAAATCTTGATTTCGGAAGACTTAAGACATTGTGCATTATTTTAAATATTTTCATTTCAAGAACTATTAAAAATAAATTCACAATTAGGGTTTCAAATGTCCTAATCATATCTAGTTTGTTCTCATTTAATATTTTATCAGTCCCATCATGTGCATACAGAGGTTAAGGTGATATATAAGTTTTATATCTTTCAAACACATTGATGCTAATCAGCTCTTGATCTAATTACTATTTCATTTATTCAGAAATAGCATTTAGACATAAAAACCAATGTCTCACTTTGTAAAATAACCTTTGGCTAATTTACATACATCTAATACAGCGTGTTATATAAGTTTTAAGTAATACAATGAGTCACTACTATCATTCAGTTTTAAATATTTTTAGTGTTAACAGGGCTGAGAATATCATGTGGTTCGGTCTTCTGAAGGAAGTTATAGAATAAAAGCATAGTGCCTTTGAACATGAAGACTATCCTTAAGGCAGGAAGTCCTACAAAGGAACTGAGAGATTCCAGAGAATTGCTCTCCTCATTTTTAATATGTAAAGTGACTGTTTTAAGTCACTTCATTGAAGACTTAGTGAAGAAAACAGTGTTATTATGCCACTGAATAAAGCTACTTAAACCAGAGTAATTTTGGGATATTAATCCTAGGCTACATAATTAATAGGTCATAAAAAAAAAACCTGTCAGTTATTAGGTGTAAGTTAACTTCCTATGCCAAGTAAGGGGTCACACTTCACTTCCCCCATTTGTAAAAAGAAAAGGTGGCCAGGCCAGTGCCATTTAGGATTCTCTGCTAACTGTAAAATGTGGACTGGTTTTCTTCTGTTTCTTATAGTCCAGGTGTATATAAACAACTTCCAGTTCTTTAAATCAAAATTTTTATGCACATAACCATGTCAGTGTATTGCCCTTAGTTTAAAAATGTACAACTACATAAATAAAAACTATTGTTTCTTCAATATTATTACTTGACATTTCTTCTGTAATTTCTTTATTTAAAAAAGTAAATGTAACAAGATACTTAAAAAAGGCTAGATACAAAAGTAGTTAAGCTGCTCACGAACATTTAAAATTTTCCAAAATGTATCTTCAATAATCATGATCTTATAAAACATTTTACAGTTATCAGAAAGTGCCCAGGCTGAGTTTACATAACTGAAATACCTTAGTACAAATGTCTAGTTAGAACTGAAGTGCAGTAACCTCTTGAGACTGACTGCTCATTGAAATAGGGATACAAAGAAAAAGTTGATTGTGATAAAAGTATTGTGCATTGGCCCCATCATATGTACAAAAAAAGTGCCCTCACTCAAATGAGCAAATTACATGCAAAATATTAGTGATATCATTTAATATCCTAGAGCTCAATGCAGTCAAACCGCAATAAAAGTGGTTTTTATAGGTAAAAGTGATTTCATCTCTTAAGATCTGAACGTCGAGAACTTTTTTACAAGTTCCATATACATGATACACAGTTGCAGCCAACCACAAATTAAACACCATAAAAAAAGTTAAAATGAAAACACAGAACATACTTAATTTTTTATTTTGAAATTCCCTATTCCCTCTATACAAGAACCTTTGCTGAAACAGT
Organism: Hylobates moloch; assembly: GCF_009828535.3. Classification (NCBI taxonomy): domain Eukaryota; kingdom Metazoa; phylum Chordata; class Mammalia; order Primates; family Hylobatidae; genus Hylobates; species Hylobates moloch. The sequence goes on from NW_026652284.1 coordinate 82,623,640, forward strand.
TTCCACAAAGGCAGCAGTGAATTTTCAGAACATTTACATTTTTTCCCCCTCAGCAAAAAGATAAATCACAGTGTAAATTATGTTGTTCTGCTGTCATCTTTGGCTGGGGTTAGACCCAGAAGTTGGTGACTAGCAAACCAATACAGCCAAATGTTGCTAGTGCTCCTTAGGCCTTTAAGCTATAAACTCAGCAAGGAATGTCTGCATTTTATCTCTTTAAGGTACCACTAGGGGGGTATGACAGCATTAACTTCCATAAACTTTTATAGACAAATGGAAAAAAATCTACAAAATTCGCTAGTAATATTACACAGCAATACACACTTTTTATACTCTACACAAAACCAAAATTCTTGGTCTTAATGGCGAGTAACAATTTCTGTTTGAGAATCTGTTTAGAGGAATAGAGTGGGACGTAAAGTCGAGAAATGCAAGTATTTGCAGTAGGAAGATGTTGGTCATCTGGTGGTCTTATTGTGATTGAGGGCATAGGCTGGAATCCTTCTTCACTGGCTGGCAGTGATGGGCTTGATGTCCAAAAGTAAACCTAAAAAGGAATTCAACAGGTTAATATTTAACTCTTAACTCTGGCAATATATACACAAAGCCCTATTGTTAATAAGCTAAAAGGAGATATTATTTTGAACTGGGTTTTAAATATATTTTCTTGTACTAAAAAGGAAAGGGATCATTCATACCTCAAGACAGGTTTTTGTTGTTTTTTTTTTCCCCAAAGGAGTAAGTCTAGAGTTAGTAGAGGAAAAAAAGGTGACTTTCTGTCACAGAGCCTCAGTATTTTCATCTGCAACATGAGGCTGTTGGACTAAATGGCTTCTAACAGCCTTTCTTGCAGCTAAATTCCATAAAGTGTCTATTAGTGGAAAAAAGGCTGCCAAACAAAAGATAGAGTCTTAGGTTCAAAACTCACACAGGTTATCTTAAAAAGTTATTTTGCATTAAGGAGCAAAATAATGCAAATAATAAATAAAATAACAAAGCAAAAAAGTATTTACTACTACATTGTGATACAGAATCATTTTATAATAGTAATTATTGGGGAACATCTATTCATCAAAATTCATGCAATAAGCCATATTAACACTAAGTTTTATCATACCTCTATAATAAAACTTTGTGCAACACAGTATAAATGATGCTCAGTAAATGTTAACTTACACTTTTTAACTTAACCAAGGATATGCCTCCCTGAAATATTTTGCTGAACATGTAACTTTCCTCATCAATCCATCCCTTCATACATACCATACATACATACGCATCATTCTTCAGTGTCTGTCTCTCTTAAGGAAAAGCTTTTTTAAATCTAATCATTTTATAATGCACAACTTAACAATGAAGTATATCCAATTTCCTAGAATGACTAGGAAACCTAAACAAACATATAATTTCCTGAAGCACAGTTGTATGGGAAAGCTCATCTAGAATTCTATATAAAGGAACAGAAAAAGAAAAAAAAAAAAAAAAAACATACGTATCAGGATCTATAAAATCTGAAAAGAAATAGAAAACAGGTACTCTAGAGATGAAGCTGATCCAAACCACTCATTTCATAGATAAGAAACAAGCTTAATGTAAAGTGTTTCTCCAAGGATGAATGTGGTTAACCAGGGTAGATGACCTCACTGCTGGATCTCTAATAAGTTGGAAAAGAAATACTTTTACTAGTGAATTATAACACTCCAAGAGGGAAATAAACTGTAGTGTTACCCAATAACTCTGGAAACCCTATAATTTGCAGGACTAATTAATTCATGGGAGAACTGTTTCAGAAACCCCATTCTTATGTCCTCTAGATGCATCAGGATGAAACCAACAATATGTGAAGGATGACTTCCCAAAAAGAGGAGAAGGGTAAGGGGAAGGAAGATACCATGATATACTGCTTACACCCTAAACACAGGTTTTCAATAAGAGTTTAAGGTTCACAAATTAAAGCTGTTGACAGGAAATTTTGAGGTCTTTATAGAAGGAGATTTTCTTTTTTCTAAGATTGAGTCACTAGCAAATTTTTCTTTCAGTAGAAGGCAGAAACTGTCATGAGATTTAAGTTGGCTTCCTGGACTGAGGAAATACTGGTTTAAAAACGGCAGAATTGGGAGGCCGAGACGGGCGGATCACAAGGTCAGGAGATCGAGACCATCCAGGCTAGCATGGTGAAACCCTGTCTCTACTAAAAATACAAAAAATTAGCCGGGCGTGGTGGCAGGTGCCTGTAGTCCCAGCTACTGGGGAGGCTGAGGCAGGAGAATGGCGTGAACCCGGGAGGCGGAGCTTGCAGTGAGCCGAGATTGTGCCACTACACTCCAGCCTGGGCAACAGAGTGAGACTCTGTCTCAAAAAAAAAAAAAAAAAAAAAAAAAGGCAGAAAATTGAAACTAGGGAATAGATTAAAATAGATGACTTAGAACTTATACCAGATAGCCAATCATTTCTATTTCTGTTTTTGGTGGTTCTTACAGACTTGATATGGGGCTTGTCTTAAGGAAACAAGGTGCCCTGAATCTAAAGACTGACTAAAGGTGGTAGAACTTAAGCTATTTAGATGATCCTGAAACCAACAGGGACAGTTATGGTATTGGCACTAGTGGGAACTTTTAAGAGCCACAAGACTGGAGAAGTCAAATGCTGACCAATTATATCAAACCCACCTGGGAAATAAACTAAGTCGAAATTACCAGGGTGGCTAAAAGCTGAGAAATGAACTAGGTGGCAGTTAGGACTGCTGAACAAACCTATCTCGCCACAGCAGAGAAATATTAGAATACACTTAGAGCCATGTAAAGATTCAGGAGTGCTAAAAGCATGAATTCCCCTCCTTCCCTCCACCACCCCCAAAATAAGCTTCTGCCTGAATGAAGGTAACTGGGAATCTGCAAGTTTTTTCTTTCCTGCACAAGTAACCACTTCCCCTTATTCAAATAAAGGATATATCTAGAAATCCGATCATTTTTAACTATTTCCAGAAGTGGTCTAGTTTAGAACTAATGCTGGTTAGACAGGGGAAATGTTCCGAGAACCATGAAAAGTATGAGTATAGAAAGGATCTTCCAGGGTCTTCTAGATAAGGAATGTCCTTCAAATTTCTACAGGAAAGTCTGCAGCATACTGCCTTTCAAGATTAATGGACAGGATGATTTGGTTATGGTTTTACTTGATGGGTGGACATAAGTTCCCACTGAGAGGTAGACTTCCCACTAAGATCAAAGCTTCTGTTATCTAATTTATAATTCTAAGTTAGTTGGGGCTCTGTACTAATAAGATTTTGAAAGATTTAGTACCCACATATCACAATTAAGCTACTCTCTTCCTAGTATGCAGATATCAAGATAATACTCAGAAATTCTCTCAAGGCTTGGCACTAGTCAAAAGGATTAAGGATGTATACAGGGAGAAGCATATGTCGGCAGTACAATAAAGAAAGATAAAAAGCCATGTTGCAACAGTAAACTGGTATCTTCTGGGACTAAGGACAGCATATTAACAGCTAAATGTACTTCACTCTGCTTAGAACTTTAGCAATACAGGCCATCATACATGGTATTTTTAAATTTTATATTTCCTTCTACAAATCTTGTGAAATTTTTAACTTACAAGATCTTGTCGTTCTGTCATGCTCATCTTCTCTACTATTGACCAGAACCAACGCTTGAACTGCAGAAGCTTCTCAGCATTTTCTCCTAAGAATGAAGAATGTAAATAAAATATACTATACCAGTTGTTATTATCTGTAGAATATTACTAATCTTCTTAGAATAAAAGGATACAAGATTAAAACATTATTTAAGACTTGGGGGGAGCATCTAATTCCTAATACAGGAAATTAACAGCATTTGCATAATGTAAAACCTCTACAGTTCGTTAGTCAATCCTGACTCAATATGACCAAAACAAATGAACCACCAGTCTTAAAATTGATATTCACATGAGTTTAATCTCATCTGTATGTCATTATTCTTATGATCTCAAGAAATGCAGATTCTCATTCATTCACGGGGCGGGGAATGCAGAGAGGGGAGACCAGAGATTCTGCCTGTCTAAAATGCTTTCAGATGATGCCAATGCTACTGATCTGAGGATCATACTTGGAGTGGCAAGATCTTAGGCAGTTTCTTTGGATACTCTGTTTTCCTTCCTAAATTTTTGGTTTGTAAATGAGACAAATTCTTATTAGTATTAAAAACTGTATTACAAGGTAGCACAAAAACTATTACAATATATAATTTAGCTGAAGCTGCTTGCAAAATAGGAAAAATGGGGAAAAAGTCAGTACCTTTGTGTATATAATAATCTTGGAATATAGGTATAATCCTTTCACAGAGAACTTCTTGGAGCTTCTAATGTACAGTCACAGCTAAAAAGCCTATTCCTAGACCATAGGACTTTCAAAAGAAAGAACTGCAGCAAATCAAACACTGGAGATAAAAGTTTTTCTTTCAAGAGGACTTTCACTACCACTCCTTATTCTTCTAGATTCTAGGAATCTAGGAAATGTTTGTGTGCTACTGTGGTTTTAGAAGTGTGATTTGGGTCCAGCTCTATAGAGCAATGATCATACAAATTCTTTCATTAGGGAGTTTAAGCAACATGAATCAGAAAAGCCCAGAGAGTTGTCACATGGATTACTTTTTCTTAACCAGTATATACAAATCCTTTTTTACAGTTGCTCATCATGAAAAATTTTTGTTTGTATTCATATTTTTTGAAACCTAGAAAAATTAAGCAGTGAAAGAGTTAAGAATAACCTAATGCTAAGCCATCGAAATACTATTTACTTCAAACATACCTTTAAAAACAATGTAAAAAATTGTTTTAATGCTTGAGTAATACAGTAATTTCCCAAACCCTATAAATAGGTCTCAAGAACTAGAAACTCAGAAAGTGCTGACTGACCTATCTATATAGTTCTTTAAACATTTTTTTAAAATGTCCTACCTGATTCATCATTGAAAGAGGTGAAACTGATCAGCATTTGCACATTGACTTCACCGCAGCCATTTACCAAAAGCCTAAAATCTTCTGCCGTTAAATCTTCTAATGAATTTTTTGGAAGCACATCTAGTAGACCTTTCCTCATTGCCTAGAGAATTTCAGAAACAATAATACTTCATTTTCCATGTAACATTTATTTATATTATTAAAGCACAAGATATAATTTTAGCAGCCTTCTCTAATAATGTTAGTTCCCATTTTACACCAGATAGCAAAAAAAAATTCAGTCCTGTATTTTTTTTATTTCTTAAGATTCAAAAGAGAGAAAGGCAGGAAGTGGGGAGGGAAGGCATAGTGAATAAGCTATGGGTTCAAAAGTGAAGTAGTATTATATACCAGTGGCTTAACAATTTTAAAAGTTATGTTAATAACAAACAGGCTAGTCATTAAGAATAGCTTCAATCTTTCAAAAGTGCTATCCTGTCAGCATCTCAGGAAAGATACATTGACAACAGCAAACCTCCCAGATACAAACTCAAAAGCTAGATGCTTACTGAGAAATTACCATGTGCCAGGAATTGTCTTAGTACCTTACCTAATTCAATTTAATCTTATCCTCATTTTGCAGAGGAGGGAACCAAGGCACAAAAAACTTAATTTGGTAACATCATACAGCTAGAGGGTGGTACAGCCATGACTTGAACTCTAACAGTATGACTCCAAAGCCTGCACAATTACTGTAGCACAGGGATCAGAAACACTCAACACCATCAGTCATAAAGCTATATAAACATTTTACAGGCTGGGTGTGGTAGCTCACGCCTGTAATCCCAGCACTTTGGGAGGCCGAGGTGAGCAGATCACGAGATCAAGAGATCAAGAGCATCTTGGCCAACATGGTGAAACCCTGTCTCTACTAAAAATACAAAAATTAGCTGGGCGTGCTGGCACGCACCTATAGTCCCAGCTACTCAGGAGGCTGAGACAGGAGAATCACTTGAACCCAGGAGGCGGAGGTTGCACTGAGCCAAGGTTGTGCCACTGCACTCCAGCCTGGTGACAGAGCGAGACACTGTCTTTAAAAAAAAAAAAAAAATTTTTTTTACCCTGGATGGGGAAAGAATTAACATAGTAGGATTGATGTTACTCTTTACAAGGGCCTGACTAGTAGGACTGGCATTGGCTGGTGTCTGAGAACTTGGTTTTTGCAATATTCCAACATTACTAACTGGTAAGGCTGTTTTGAATGTCTGGAGCAATGAACCATGCTGTAACAGACTGCCTGGACTATTTGTGCAAACAATGCAGTTCAAGATGAACATGTGCTTTCTTCAGGGATTCTGGAATTTCAGTAATCATGGCTGGTTGTGCAGATAGAAAATGCCCATGGAACTAGCCTCCAATAAAAACACTGAGCTCTGACTCTAAAGTGGGCTTCCCTAAGCACAAACAACGTATACATGTTGATACATTTCACTGGTGGAAGAAGTGTGTTCTTGGCAATAACTCATCCCCCTGCTTGAGACAGAACTTTGAAAGCCTGCACCTGGATTCCTCAAGACTCCGCCTAATGTTTCTTTTTTCCCCTGCTGATCTTGCTGTGGGTCCTTTTGCTACAATAAACAGTAACTGTTAAGTACAACTGCTTCTGAGTCCTGTTGAGTTAATTTTAGCAGGTTACCCAAAGTAGCTTTGATAAATAAAACTAAAGCTGTTTGCAGTACCAAAATGATTGTTTTAGGGTCCTACCGCTAGGACAAAGGACTAAGATATATTATTTTACGCATACATTTTAAAATATAAAGACAATTCTTTATCTGACCAGAATCGAAGCGATGGAAACATTTTGGTATAAAAAGCCTTTGTACCTCTCAGTCTGTCTCAAAAACTCTACCGCTAAAACAGTAGGACCCTAAAACAGTCATTTTGGTACCATAAGCACCTTTTCCACACTTTTGTTTGCCAAAGCTACTTTCTCACGATGACGTGGTTTTTCCAAGTAGTTTTATCAAAAAGAAAATGAGTACTTGGTCTGGATTCTTAAATTTAGGTGTAATTTACATTGTAAATAAATTCCTTTTGGTTTAAAAAATTTGTCCTTTTATAAACAAGCTGAATATACTTAGCTAGTTTTACCACACATTAAGACACAAATAGCCTCATTGGATCACGCAACACTTTCTAGAAACACTTACATGTAAGGGCTGTTCTGCAACTACCAACATTCTGTGTTCTGCATATTTCCGCACATACTCATATACATTCTGTGGAGTGACTGGTATATTTACACCATTAGGAATGAGTTCGACCTGTGAAAAATTTACCAGTGCTATTTAAAGGCAATTCGGTCAAAGCAGTAAAACATTAACTGTTTATAAAACTAGTTCCTAAAATTTTTAAATATAAACACACTTATTTATTTGACCAAAATCTAAGAGATGGAAACATTTTAGGCCAAAAAAAGTACAAGCCGCCAGGCGCAGTGGCTCACGCCTGTAATCCCAACACTTTGGGAGGCCGAGGTGGGTGGATCACGAGGTCAGGAGATCGAGACCATCCTGGCCAACATGGTGAGACCCCATCTCTACTAAAAATACAAAAATTAGGTGGGCGTGGTGGTGCGTACCTGTAATCCCAGCTACTGGGGAGGCGGAGGCAGGAGAATTGCTTGAACCAGGGAATCAGAGGTTGCAGTGAGCTGAGATCATGCCACTACACTCCAGCCTGGCAACAGAGCAAGACTCCATTTCACAAAAAAAAAAAAAAAAAAAAAAGTACAAGCACTTCTACCTCAGTCTGTCTCACTAACTCCTGATCCATCTTTAACACCTACAGTATCCATCTCTCCTATGTGTACACACATGTTCATTTCTTTCAGTCCCTAACTAAACTGTCTATACATAAGACAAGCAGTTTAACCAAATTCTGTTGCCAGAATCAGAGAAGTGTATATTTGCTTTACCTGTCCTCCACCTTCTTCTTTACATAGGTCAATTGCAAATGCCAAATCCATTGCTGAGAAAACAGCATCAGCATCTGAACTCTGAGACGCGAGGATTAGTTGCCGCAAACTCTCATACATTACAGGATCAAAAAAAGCAAAATCATGCCAATTGACCTAAAAAAGTAATCATATGAAACTCAGTTATGAAAGAAACAGCATCTTCATTCACTTAATTAGTAAATTAAAATCTGATAATTTTATCTAATTTGAAGATATACTGATACAGAATAATTTCCCACTGTGTATATACAACTGTTTAAAGAGGTTAAGTTTAATAAATCTTTGGCTCTGACAATATTTGCTTTTCAAAGTATAAGAAGGGTTATATTTTGAAAAAATATAAAGCCAAAAGCATAATAGTTTTGAAGTTCCAGAACTGCAAAACTTTGCACTACTTATTAAACACCAATTATGGGGAGCAGCTGGCTCTGAACTTAATATACATCTTATTTATTCTTGATAGTAACATAAAATATAGATTATTAAATCCAGATGATAAATCTGGCACTCAAGGAAATTTAGTAACTTGCCCCAAGGTCACTTTATTGGGTTAAACTTGGGTCTATTCGATTAGCTGTTTCCTAAACCCTGCTGAAGACTCAATATATCAGCAATTTTATGTTGCCAAGCTTTGAGTCTAGTTCTTTAAATAAGAACATTTTAGCTGGAACACTTTAAGAATTTAATAGGGTCAGAGTTAAAAAGAAAAAATCATAATATGATATTCTTGTACTAACAGAAAATTATTCATCAGTAGGTCTGATTAAAGAGAATTATTAGGAGACTACAGCTTTAACATGCTTATTTATCAGATGTGTGACATGTACCTCTGGAAAAAACTGTAACATAAATCCTCAAAGCCACTGGCTGGACGTGGTGACTCACATCTGTAATCCCAGCACTTTGGGAGGCCGAGGTGGGGGAATCACTTGAGGTCAGGAGTTTGAGAAAAGCCTGGCCAACATGGTGAAACTCCATCTCTACTAAAAATACAGAAATTAGCCGGGCATGGTTGTATGCGCCTGCAGTTGGGAGCTACTTGGGAGGCTCACACAGGAGAATCGCTTGAACCTGGGAGATGGAGGTTTACAGTGAGCCGAGATCACACCACTGCATTCCAGCATGGGCAACGGAGCAGGACTCCATCTCAAAAAAAAAAAAATTAATTAATTAAAGCCGTTGATAGGTTCTTAGCTGTAACTCTGAAATGACAAACAGCAGGTTCTCAAATAACATCATTTCATTATAATGTTGATAAGAAAAAACTGGTTTCATTTCAATTAGAGTTGCAGTTTCCAAGATCCTATTGACGACAATAAGAACTTAATCCCAGCTACTCGGGAGGCTAACTCATGAGAATCACTTAAACCTGGGAGGTGGAGGTTGCAGTAAGCCGAGATCATGCCACTGCACTCCAGCCTGGGTGACAGAGTGAGACTGTCTCAAAAAAAAAACAAAAACAAAAAGTCACTTAGTCTATTCCATTTATTTTGTGTCAAGTAATTTCTCTAAAATATTTTTAGGAACATGGATAGTTTTGTCTTAAATCAAAAGCTGCATAATTAGCATTGTATATTAATTTTAAAGCAAACGGTTTTTCTTTTCCCTCTGCCATCATATAGGGAGGTGCAGGCTATCAAACTATCAAAACACATAAAGAAGATAAGCTAATTCCATCATCCAGAGATCAACATTGAGCATGCTGTGTTGTACTTCTTACATTCTTTGGCCACCCCCCATGTACCTCTTATATGTATTTTTGAAGTTGGAATGCTCTATTTTTTGTTTTGTTTTGTTTTTTGAGATAGGGTCTCGCTCTGTCACCCAGGCTGGAGTGCAGTGGTGCAATCATGCCTCACTGAAGCCTCAAATTCCTGGGCTCAAGCAGATCCTCCTATCTCAGTCTCCCAAGTACAGCTGGGACCACAGGTGCATGCCACCACACGCAGTTAACTTTTTAAATTTTCGGTAGAGTCAGAGTCTCTTATGTTGTCCAGGCTGGTCTCAAACTCCTGGGATCAAGAGATGCTTCTTGCCTTGGCCTCCCAAAGTGTTGGGATTACAGGTGTCAGGCATGAGCCACTGTGCCTGGCCTGGAAGGCTCTTTTCAATACCACTACCTTCTCTACCACCTGGTACAACTAATAATAGTGGATACAATTTACTGATCATTTACTATTTGCCAGGTACTTACGATGCTGTGTTTCTTACCAATTTATAAATGGGGAAACATGGCAGAAATGTCAGCATATTTGTTTGCAACAGGACGTAGGTCTGTCAGACCCCCAGCCCCACTTGTGTTATCTACTCTGCTATGCCATCTCCCCATAGTCTTTTTCTGTCATTATTAATTTTATTTTTGTTGACCATAATTGTATAATTAAATGTTTTAAAGTTATTTATAATGGCTGTAATGCTTTAAGATTTAATAAATGAATGCTATAAACAGTATGCTAGCATTTGATTATTTTATAAAAGAAAATTTTTGCAATTGTGAATACAATTAGGTTCATCAAAATCACTTACTTTTCTACCAAGCAATACTTTAATTACATGTCTATTCAATGTGATAGGACATAGTTCGTTCTGTAACAGACATAGTCCAAGAATCCTAAAAACAAAGACAGAGAAATAAGATTTAAATAATTCTAGAATACATATATCCCCCCACACATAATACATATTAATATTTTGAGAAATTCTCTACAGCCTCCTTTCTATTCAGCATGAAGTGCAGCACATACACTTTTTCAAAAAACAAAAAAGAAAAAAACAAAACAAAACAAAACAAAAAAACAGGAACACCAGCCTGAGAATGTTTTGTTTTTGAGACAGGGTCTCACTCTGTCACCCAGGCTGACGTGCAGTGGCACAGTCAGGTCATCCTCCTACCCCAGCCTCCCAAGTAGCTGGGACTACAGGCATGCAGCACCATGCCTGCTAATATTTTATTTTTAGTAAAGACAGGGTTTCGCCATGTTGCCCAGGCAGGTCTCCAACTCCTGGGCTCAAGTGATCCTCCCAGCTCAGTCTCCCAAAGTGCTGAGATTACAGGTGTGAGCCACTGCACCCAGCCTACATACATTTTAAAACAACTATATTTTAGAGAATCTCATAAATTGAAATGCTTTAAAAAATTCAAACCCAAGATTAAAGTTCTTTTACCTGCCAATGTTTCTGAAACAATTCAACCTTGCTTCTGTGTTCTTGCCAGGCCTTGGAGTATAAAATCCTCTTTTCCCAGGTTGGTAAAACAAAGGGGCATTGTCATCACCATCATCTGTATCATCTAAGTCCATATCTACTACACTTCGACTAGAGCCATGGCGCTTTCGGTTTTCCTGCTAACAGAGAATATCAGAGAGTAAGCCCCAAGATTCACTGAAAAAACAAAACATATGAAATGGTTCTCTCAAATCATTCAAATGAAGTCAGGTAGGAAGAGCAACATAAATATTTAAATATATGTGTATAACAATATTAAAGGTAAATGAACTTTTAATTTGCCCTTTCAGAATATGACACACAAAGCTTGTGTATTATTAGGTCTTTAACATCTCTGTTGTTAAAATAAAGTCATTTAATGAAACTCAGGTAAGCTTCTTTCACTTTATTGCCTGAAAATTCTTTTCACTGGATACAGAATTCTGTCATCACTTTGATGAGTTTCTTGACTTTTGGCTTCCATACTTTATAGTGAGAAATCCACTCTTTCAAATCACTGTTTCCCTATAGGTAAAGAACCATTCTTTGGCTGCTTTCAATAACATTTCTTTATTTTACAGAAGTTTGATTATAACGTATCTGGACATAGTTTTCTTTCAGTTTATTCTGTTGAGTTCACTGACTCTTGAATCTGGAAATCTATGTCTTTTACCAAATTTAGGAAGTGCCCAGCCATGATTTATTTCTTCAAATATTTTTTCTATAGCAATTTCTTCTCTTCCCCTGAGTAGTTCAGTGACATATATGTTAGATCTTTTGAAGTTGTCTCACAGGTCTCCCTGAAACTGTCCTTCTGTTTTAAAATATTTTCTCTATCCGTTCTTCAGAGAGGGTAATTTCCATCTATCTTCAAGCTGACTGACACTTTCCTCCAACACCTTCATTCAGCTATTGACCCATCCTGTGAATTTTTTTCTTTCGGATATTGCACTTTTAATTCTAAAAATTTCCCTTTGTTCTCTTTTGAAGTTACTGTGTGTCTGCTGAGAACCTTTATCTTTCCATTCACCAGTGTTCACCATTATCTTGCAGAACATGGGACAGTCTTTGATAATTCCAACAAGTGGGTCATCTCGTCGCTGCCATCTATTGGTTCTTTTCCTGAGAGAGGTGGATCCAGACTTTCCTGGTTCTTTGTAGGCTGAGTGATTTTACAGTGTATCCTGGACATTGTGAATTAGTTGTGAAAACTCTGAGTCTTAGTACATTAATATGAATTTAGTAGGCAATCAACCTACTTAGGTTCAAATTGGAAGTCTCACCTTCTATGTGCAATTGTTTCAATGCCAACTAAAAAGACTCCCCTATGCTATAGCATGATACGTCACTTGTTTTTGCAATGTTGGCACCAGCTACTTCTTTGAAAAATGAGTCCTAGGAGTCCTAGAACTCCTGACCTCGTGATCCGCCCGCCTAGGCCTCCCAAAGGGCTGGGATTACAGGCGTGAGCCACCGGGCCTGGCGAATTAGTCCCAGGATTCTATACATCTTTCCCTCTCTGCTCTTCAATTTGTTACTTATTCAAAGTAAAGCTTAATTCAAGCTGTACTCAAATGGACACCAACCAATAGGTGGGATTACACTGAGGCCTAATTAAGCCAACCTTATTATTTGATTCTATGCATAATACTGATATATTTATCTTTGCTTCTGTCTCTCTACTGTAAACATTCATTTTATTTATAAAGACAGTTTCTTCAGAAATCCTGCTTTTTTCCCCTTCATTTAAATTTCTTTATAATTTAAATTCTGTGATTATCAGCACATGAATAAAATGTTCCTTACCTGTACCTTTTCTGAGGAGTCTACCATTCCAAGATCCAGGATACTATCAGCTCCATTTTCCCTAAAAACAGAAAGCCTTTCACATTCCAGATAACGGAGACTTCTAGAATTTAGAGTATAATTTAAATTTAAAAGTACTTACAAAATACATTCAAGTTTTGGAGTCAATAAATATCCAATGCACCCGCTAGTACTAATGCAGTATGAGCAGAGAAGTTGGTAATACGAATCTTTAAAAAAGTATATCACTAGATCCTTCCTGTATGATTCAAGATAACGGACTAAAGGCTCCCTGACAAAATGAATGTGGTCTTCATAGGGGTGCTGGAACACTTCTACAATGCTCAGAGGGAGCACTGCAGAAGAACAGAAAAATGTTCAGAAAGCAATCCAAAATCACTAGCAAATTCTCTAGTGAATTTAATGATTCTAGAACACTAATAAATTCACTGTTTACTCCAGAAAGCCAGGTGAAAGCCGTCAATATTGTATACTGGTTGCATTCAACAGAAAACGTGACTAAATACGCAACTCTTAATGTATATTCACAAAAATCTTTTCACCAAAAATGTACATTGTTCTTGATTTTTCTATAATGGACTAAGCTATACCAGTGTGCTGTAGCTCCAGAGACAGGGCACAGCAACCAACGAACAGTACATAAAATCCAGAGAAGAAAAGTAAGAGCACCAGCCAAGAAAATACAGTTCTCTCAATAGTCTGGCTTGGACCATTAAAAGGCTCTGGAAGTGGCTGTTTAGCTCTAGTGCCCAGCCTACCAGCTTATACATCTCTAGGAGTGTATCTAATCTAAATTCCTAACTCAAAATCATGATTAGGAAGAAAAAAAATACAAATTTTCATCTAAAATAATAAACACTTCAAAGATTCAAACTGGGTATCAGATTAGCCCCAGGATAGAAACTACAGCATAAATGTGACCTATCTTCCCTTTTTTTCTCTTTTTTTTTTTTTTTTTTTTTGAGACAGTCTCGTTCTATCACATAGGCTGGAGTGCAGTGGCGCAATCTCAGCTCACTGCAACCTCTGTCTCCCAGGTTTAAGCAATTCTCCCTGCCTCAGCCTCCCAAGTAGCTGAGATTACAAGTGCTCACCACCACACCCAGCTTATTTATTTATTTATTTACTTATTTATTTTTTGAGATGGAGTCTCGCTCTGTCGCCCAGGCTGGAGTGCAATGGCATGGTCTTGGCTCACTGCAAGCTCCACCCTCCTGGGTTCAAGCTATTCTCTTGCCTCAGCCTCCCGAGTAGCTGGGATTACAGGTGCCCACCATCACGCCTGGCTAATTTTTCTATTTTTCGTAGAGACGGGGTTTCATCATGTTGGTCAGGCTGGTCTTGAATTCCTGACCTCGTGATCCACCCGCTTTGGCCTCCCAAAGTGATGGGATCACAGGCATGAGCCACCGTGCCCAGCCATTTTTAACTTTTTTTTAGTAGAGATAGGGTTTCACCATGTTGGCCAGGCTGGTCTTGAACTCCTGACCTCAGGTAATCTGCCTGCCTCAGCCTCCCAAAGTGCTGGGATTACAGGCGAGAGCCACCACACCCGGTCTTATCTTCCTAAGTCACTTTTACTTGTCACCTTGGAAAAAGGGGTATGTAATCTGTTAGATATTTTTTAGATTTTATATTAAATTCATACTTTGCAGAATAGAAAGCAAAAACTTGCATGAATTTTTAAGACAAATCAGGAAGCCTAAAAGAAATTTCATGGTTATGGCAAGAACACATTGTATAATATGGCCTTTGGCAGGAGGGTACTCTGATAAGTGAATTTGCGATATACTTTCTTTCAACTAATTTCTAAATAACCTAGGTAACTATTAAAACCCTACCTTTCTAATACATGAGAAGAAACTAAGCTGTCTCATTCATGGAATTTAAGCTATCATTTAAAAATCCATTTAAAAAATAAATAAAAATGCATTTAAAGTCATACTTTATGACATAAATTTTAAGATATGATGGCACCCACATACTGAAAATAAGTAGCTGATGTTTAAACTGAAATGCCTTCCCAATTGTACACATTACCGTCCATGTGCAATAATGAGTTCCATGGCCTCATCCACTCTTGCTCTCAGAGAATCTTCACTTGCTAGAAGGAGAAGCAGCTGAGCTGGGGATAATTCCAACAACATGCCAGTGATTTTACTTGCAAATGCCTGTAAATGATGAACAAATGTTACTTGACTACTCTCTAAAACCTCCTTTCTAATTACATCTACAATCTTTTATTTAAAAAATAATAAGAAGAAACTTGGGTAACAAATACAAAATTTCAGAACCAGTAAGGTCTTATATGAAACTGGAAGATCAATTATAGAGAAACTTGGCAGGGAATAAACAGTCCATGCACTACCACATCTTGTTAAGGCTACTTATAATATTTGTATGACAAGTTTTCTTTTTAGGTTTTTTTATATCTCTGAGTTAAACATACATATACTCAATTTCCATATTTTTTTCTTCATCAGAGAGCTAGAAATATCTTTTATTTAGGGTAGAAAAAAAGAAGGGGGTAGGGTAGAGAAAAAGATACCTATGTTTAAGGCTGAGGACTTGCTGGAAGAAGTAAGTTTTCTGTTATTCTTTCACTATAAAATGTGTACATACAGTTATGCATAAAGACAAAAAACATAACGAATTTGTGTGTTTCATATCATATAAAGAAAAACTCTTGAAAGAACATTCAAAATAAAATTCTTCCTGCAATACTAATCAGCATTAATGTGTTCCAACTACAGCTTGCTAACAAAGTCTGCTCCAAAAGTGGTAATAATTTGTTCAAAAGATACAATAAATAAAATGCACAGCAAAGTCTTTAGCATGCAAGGAAGGTAGAATGGAGACAGTGTCCCAACATAACGTGGGTGGAGGAAAAAATAAATTCAAGCTATACAGTTACCCTTCAGTAAACACTGCCTTATTCCCTCCTGAGCTTCCTTCTTACTGCAGAGCTAAAAAGAGTCCTCAATCATGTGGTTTTGCCAGTAGCTGACAATTTTTTTTAAAACACCATCTTTAATTCAAAAGCAAAAAAATAACACAGCCAGTTAAGAGGTAACTAAGTACACAGTACACACTGGTTGCATTGCTTGTACACGAGGATAAAGCCTCTCTCCAAGTGCCTGCCGATGTGCTGGCAAAGGATCAGGATCATCGCTGGGATTCCCTTCAGAGGCTGGTCTAAAGGGCCTAGTGTCGATGGAAAGCTGTCTCCTAAAGTCTCTGTAAGAGAAGGAAAACTATTATGACTTCATTTCCTTTGACTAACAAGTAAAAATATTAGCACAACTAGTAAAAAAGTTAGAAAACCAGAGCATATAGGTTGTTCAGTTATGGTACCAAGGTGGTAGAGTGCCAAAACAGATGATGGTTAGGAAATAAAAATTATCTAGATTTTGTTACTTAATTTAAAAATTTTATTGTAAGGGAGTAGGACCTTAACATACCAGATATCAAGAGTCCACACACAATTCTGGAAATTTTAGTCAAAAGTAAAATGCAATCCATCCTAACAAGAGAAAACTTCAAAGATTCTAAATAGCACAATCTGCCAAAATTTTTTTTTTTTTTTTTTTTTGGCCAGACAGAGTTTTGCTCTTGTTTCCCAGGCTGGAATGCAATGCAATGGCACGATCTCGGCTCACTGCAACCTCTGCCTCACAGGCTCAAAGGATTCTTCTGCCTCAGCCTCCCAAGTAGCTGGGATTACAGGCATGCGCCACCACACCTGGCTAATTTTGTGTTTTTAGGAGAAACAGGGTTTCACCATGTTGGTCAGGCTGGTCTTGATCTCCTGACCTCAGATGATCCACCCACCTCGGCCTCCCAAAGTGCTGGGATTACAGGCGTGAGCCACGCACGTGGCCTGAAAAATTAAGACTTTTTAAGATAAACTTAGGAGAGAATGATATGGGTAAAAAAATTCAAACAGGAACTTGAGTCAGATAAAAAATATAATTTCAACTGCCTCTGGGTTTTTAAAGCAGAACTTTTTATTAGTTAATAGACTATTCTTAGTTATTGTATTTTTTTGACAGACTATTCTTAGTTACTATACATAATGTTCAAAATTAAAAATTACTTTTCTAAAAAAAATCCATAATTAAGATTCTTTCATTTACAGGCCTATCTCTAATTCATCCAAAAAGGTGGTATTGAATCAAAGATACAAAATTTACCTATCCCGGTCCCTCCGAGAACCTGCTCGCAAACCACTACTCCTCCTCATTTCCCTTTCTCTCTCCCTTTCCCGATCTCTCTCTCCTCGGTTCCTTAATCTCTGCATTAAACCTAGAAGAAAATAAGAAATATACTGTATTTAGATGAATGCAAATTCAACTACCTTAAATTTCAAAGTCAATGCAAAGAAATGAGACAAACGTAAGAAAACATGACAGCTAAAGATTATCCTTCCCTAGCACCTGTGTTGTTAACGCCTTTCTCTCCCTGTGGGTTTTCAGGGTTGGAGGTGATTGTGTAGAATATACCTGGCACGAAACAGATGTTCACTCAATATTTGTTAATCAATTTTCTCCCTTGTCATGTCAAAGCTGTGAAATAATATACAGCAAGTAAGGTTATGATAGTGTCACTATAAATAATGCTGAAATTTCTTACATGACTAGACCCATTTAAATATCCTCTGTTCTTAGTTTTTGGCATGAAAGCATTAAAGGCTACCAGAATATTACCTATTACTATTTTTAAATTCCTAAGCCCAAGCCAGAGTATGGTTTCCTATAAGTGTACAAAAAAGATAAGTTCTGAAATGTTAAGATTTCCCTCGAGTTTCCTCATTCACATCTCCTAATTTCTTTTCATTATAACATTATAGAAAGTGAAATGGTGAAACTGATGAAAAGCTGAGGAACTCTCACCCATTTTTTCACCCTCAGTCCTTTCTACAGCTCAGTCAGTCTCCATCCACCTACAAGTCTGATAATCTTCTGCTCCTACTTGATGTGAATCTCCTAAGGCTTTTGTAATTTTCACAAATTTTAAAATTTGATCCTTGTAATCTTAAAACTTAGCTAAGAGTCCTAACCCCAAAGTGCTGATCCTCAGTGAGGTAATAAGCTTGCACCAGGATTTTTTCTTTTTAAGTCTTGCTAAACAGTGAGCTTAGTGACATAGTTGATTTGCATTTGATTGTGAAGTCCTTATCTCACTGGGGACCAGGAGCAAGTTTGGAAATCGTAATGTGAACAGCACTGCTCTTAGAATAGCATTTTCTTCTCAAATATCCCTGTGGGTTAAATACTGAAGTGGAGGAAATGCTGCAATTTGCTCGGTGAATTTTTATATCACTATGTATTTTACAACCTCTTACCCACCCGCAACATGGAACAATCGAGATGAAAAACTAGTACAATCACAAACATTTATCAAAATAAATGTGTCCGCAAAATAGCAAACTGTTGTCAATCAGAATAGTTTAAACAAGATTAAATCAATCTAGAATAAAATTATGTAAAAATGCAAATTTATGCACTCACACATATATAAACCATGTTACCACTGTTGGTTTGAGGAACAAGGAAAGAATTTTTATGATGCTTGTTATTTGTAGAGTACTTACTTGTGTGGGTGCCTTTGTTGGCATTTTGGATACACTCTAGATTTGGCAATTTTTCATTTGACAAAAATGCTTGTGCAATGGCTGTATAAAAACTTCGTGCTACACCACTGCCCTCTCCTGGCTCATCCTTAAATGTGACTTTTACTCTGTGTACAGCCATTGGTGTGGTAGCACATCTTCGACCAAAGTGATTGTTAAGCTGCCTCATAGTCTGCTGAATGAGAAGATCTCGATCCCGATCAACCTATTAAAACACATCAAGAAGTCAAAAAGTAATAAATTCAATGTTGGAAAGTATCTTGAATTTTTCTATGTACAATCTGAAAATCTACTTTTAGCGTTTCCTTGAGAGTTTAAAAAACTACAAAGTAATTGGAGTTCTCAGAAGCTTATCCATTACGAAATACAATACTTTAAAGCACACAAGAATGTCTTGCAAATTAAATCAGGACAACAGAATTTAATTCAATTCTAACATTTTCTTTCAAAGGTCTATTGGAAAACAATAATCTTGTTCAATTTTGGGATACACCAGAATACCAAATGATCAGAGATGTTAAAAAAAAAAAAAAAACTACGAAAGAAAAATAGATGAATTCCTTGATGACAAGCTAAGTGAGCGGGAGGCTGGAGGGGAATTAACCGAACTGGAAAAATTGTTTGCACCTTTTCTCACAAAGATACATATTCATTAATGAGTGTGTCTATCACCTACAGCTACATAAAAAGCCTCTGAAATCTGAGAGAAAGCCAACTTAGAAAAAAATGGGCATATCAACTGAGTTAAATATAACTAACCTAAATATATGAAATAATGTTTAACTTTTCTCAAAATAAGATAAATTCAAATTAAAACTATAATGAGGTGCTATTTCTTACCTATTAGGTTAGCAAAAATCTAGAAATTTAACAACTGCTGGCAAGACTGAGGAATCAGGCATTCTCACATTGATGGTGAAAATGCAACTGCTATGCAGAAGTATTTGTCAATGTCTAGCAAAATTATATGCACATGGTCTTTGGCCCAGCAATTCCATGTCTAAGAATCTATCTCAGGGACACACTAGCAAAAAAAAAAAAAAACATGAGGCCATTCATCACACTATCTGTAATAGCAAAAGACTGGAAACAAGCCCAAATACCTAGTCTGTAAGGGATTAGCTGCAAAAACTGCGATAACAACCATTAAAGTGCAGTACATTAAGCAGCTATAAAAGGAAGGTAGAACATCTCATATTTTCTCTGGGATATACTATTAAGTGAGAAAAGCAAGATGGAATAAAATGTATAGTATGTTTGGGGAGGTGGGAGGAGGTATGTAATTAATACATACATACATATGCTTATATGTTTTAAAAGAGAGGGAAGGAAATAAACTTGAAAAAATGGTAAAAGAGGCAAGAATGGACTTATATGCATTCTTTTGTAGAGTTCACTCTGCCACACTGTAGATATTTTACATTGATTACAAAATAAAACCAAAAGAAGAAAAAGGAATCTCTAAAATCTGAAAGCAAAATGAAACAAAAGGCCCTAATTATATAGAGCTGGTAGCAAAACCTACAAAGAAGAATTACTTCAAGTGACTTTAAAACAAACCTAATTTAACTGTGTATCTCTAACTGCATATGATCTAAGGACAAACATCCGCAAATAAACCTTCAATTATTTTGAATAATCATTTTGTTGGTGGTAGTGTTGATGTTATAATTCTTTGTAACAGACAGAGTCTCTCACACTATGTTGCCCAGGCTGTCCTCGAATTCCTGGACTCAAGCCATCCTTCCACCTCAGATTCCAGTGATGTAATTCTAAGACTGCTACTGTGTATGTTGTGGCATTAAAACAAATGAGTAATTTGATTAATGTTGTTGGGAAGTTGGCTATTCAGTTGGAAAGAAAGGAGATAAACACTTAAGATCTAAGAAGCAAGGCCAGGTGTGGTGGCTCACACCTGTAATCCCAGCACTTTGGGAGGCCAAGGCAGGTGAATCACTTGAGGTCAGGAGTTTGAGACCAGCCTGGCCAACACGGTGAAACCCTGTCTCTATTAAAAATACAAAAATTAGCCAGGCATGGTGGCAGACACCTGTAATCCCAGCTACTCGGGAGGCTGAAGCAGGAGTGTCACCTGAACCTGGGAGGCGGAGGTTGCAGTGAGCCAAGATCATAGATCATGCCACTATGCTCTGGCCAGGGTGACAAAGCAAGACTCCGTCTCAAAAAAAAAAAAAAAAAAAAAAAAAAGAAATCTAAGAAGCAAACATAACAAAAACAACCTTGTGGTCCTAAATCTTGAATCTGAATTGGGAATATCAATATTAATTATTTGATTTTTTTAAAAAGAAGAACAAAATAAAATGCATTGCCAAACTGTTATCAATTAAAAAGGCCTAGAAACCATGATCAACCCAGTAGCAATATGCAACCTTAGGGCACAGACTGTAATCTCATAACACAATTTCCTACTAAAAGGAATCAAGGCTACTTTAAGAAATGGCTGATTTAAGGTCTGTGACAGGAAATGCCCAAGAAGAAACATACCAGAAAGTAAGAAAGTTTATCAAAAATTACTGGGGCCATGTCAAAAGGATTCAGGAATCAAAATTGACTCAAGACTCCCACTAGCCAAAGAAGACACAATCTGAGCATCAATATGAATAATAATCTCAATGGAATTAAATACATCAAAAAATGTTTAAATCAATGCATGCATAATGATACTTAAAAACTAAAACAAAAAAATTCATAGAGGATGCTAGGGAACCAAACTGCCAGAGAAAACCACTATTCTAAATTTGGTGGTTACAATAAGAAAAAAATAAAAAGAAACCACACACACACAAAAAAAAAAAAGAAAAAGAAAAAAGAAATTTGGTAGTTAACATTTTATTTTCTTTAAATTTTTAATTGTAAGTACATATCCCTAAGCAAAGCTATTGTTATTTTGCATGTTTTAAAATTTATATAAATAGCATACTACAAGTATAGTATAAGAAAATCTAAATACCTTTACCTCTAGTGATAAATCTCTTGACTGCTGGTTTCTCAGTTTTTCCATTTCTCTACGGAATTTTGATTCTTTTACCTCAAAACCACCCAATTCAGTTAGGATCTTAAAAAAAAAAAATGCATGACAGATTATTCCCTGAAATACATGCTTATCAGGCAGAATGGAATTTAAAGTGCACAAAATACATACTGATCCAGGCTCTGCTCCAACATCTTCCATGAATACCCTGCCGAACAGTTCTAAAGAAAGGCGCCAACGTCCTAGCAGCATATCATGGGAAATAACCATTCCCATAAAGCTACACTGTGGCCTGTAAGAAGTTTAAGGGAAGGGGCGGGGGGAGAAAATAATTTAGCCAGTTTCAAAGACTGACTGGTTTTTGTTCAATGGTAGTAACTTACTTTTTTAAAAAAATATTCTGAGGTCTTAACTTCTTCAAACTGTGTCCTAACAGAGAACTTTATCATAGCTACTTGTTCCCGACAGAACTTATTATTTTTCCTCCCTTATTCCTTCTGTATTCTACATATGGATAAATCCCTGGGCTATGTCTTATCTTCATCTTTCATTTTACCTCCTCTCCTTAAAGTCCAATGTCCATCTCCATTTAGGTGACTCCCAGATCTACCTCTAGTTCAAACTTTCACCATGAATCAGAATTTCCATTTGTTAAATAAATATGTCCACGTCAACGATGCTCAATTCAAACTCAGCATGGTTAAAACTTAATATGGCTTCTTCACCACAATGACAGCTCTCCTGATTTTTTTCCAGTAGTACCATCTCTCTCTAATGCCCTGACTTAGAGCAGATTTTAATTTTTCTTCCTCCTCTTCCTTCAAAGTGATCAAGTCCATCTTAAGTTTCTTTTCCTTTCCATGATGTCCTTTCTAAAGCCAACATTCTGCCTCAGCATCTTTCCCCCAACTAACTGAAACTATTAATAATAACGAACAGCTTTTTAACCGGCCTCCCTACCTCTAATTCTCTCCAGTCTGTTTCTGCACATTCTAACCATCTCAATTCAATCCATATTGCTTCTAGGAAGCTTGGGCCACCCAAGTCCACAATTCTCCCGTCTTACATGGTTATTAGACAATGTATATACAGTGTATCTTATTTTCAAACTAGCTTTTTAACTCCAATCTAAGCAAAAAAATTATTATGCCATGTAACCAAAAAACAGAGTCAACAAATCATACTGAGCCACAGTATATACTAACAAATTTTTATTAGATAAACAAAGAACCTACCTCTTGCAAGAGAATTACAAACTTGGAAAAGGAGCACAGATAAGTGTGAATCACAAATCTAGAAAGTTCTACTCTTTCTAGTTATTCAGTTTCCCCTTAGCTGAGCTGCTAATAGCAAGTCTATAAATGGTAACTAGACATGGATATATATTTTTAACACTGTACTGAACAATAAAAACAAAGGGTCTTAGCAAATACCTGAAAGATGTGAGAGGTGGCCCTTCACTTTCAGTAAGTCCTATTTCTGCTAGTAAGCTACTTTTTAATTGTGCAGCAAGATCATGAGCAGATGGCCCTGGTTTTGAACTCTCAGCTTCTTCTGGCAGCACGGGCTGTTCTTCCCCTTCTTTTTTTTGCCGGTTTTGCATGTTCATTACATTTTTCAGATTGGCAGCATAAGACATTTTTGTTGGAAGAACCTATGAATATTTACATTTAAAAGTTACAAATGAAAGGAAAAAAACTAATTAGATTTTGTCCTCAACTTAGTAATACAGGAATCATATGCAAGTTTTTTTCCCTTTCTGGAGCTTCAGTGGTCCTTTTGTCTGATGGCCCTGGCTGACCACCAATTCCAATGCATTTACCAAACCAACCTCAGGTAACTATTTTTTTTTTTTTTTTTTTAGACTGAGTCTTGCTCTGTTACCCAGGCTGGAGTGTAGTGGTGTGGTCTTGGCTCACTGCAACCTCCATCTCCTGGGTTCAAGTGATTCTCCTGCCTCAGCCTCCTGAGTAGCTGGGATTACAGGCGCCCGCCACCACACCCAGCTATTTTTTGTAATTTTGGTAGAGATGGGGTTTGGCTATGTTGGCCAGTATGGTCTTGAACTCCTGACCTTAAGTGATCCACCCACCTCAGCCACCCAAAGCACTGGGATTACAGGCATAAGCCACCACAACCAGCCTTTCCCCCCCACCCTTAAATTCACTTCTTGGCCTGAGCGCGGTGGCTCATGCCTGTAATCCTAGCACTCTGGGAGGCTGAAGTGGCTGGATCACTTGAGGTCAGGACTTGGAAGCCAGCCTGGCCAACATAGCGAAACCCTGTCTCTATTAAAAATACAAAATAATTACCCATGCGTGGTGGCAGGCACTTGTAATCCCAGCTACTTGGGAGACTGAGGCAGGAGAATCGCTTGAACCCAGGAGGAAGAGGTTGCAGTGAGCTGAGATTGTGCCACTGCACTCCAGCCTGGGTGACAGATCAAGACTCTGTCTCAAAAAATAAAATTAAATAAATAAATAAATTCACTTCTTGCCTTGGAACTTCAGAGAACTTTTAAAGAAATCTTTATAATATTGGTGGTACTTAAGTCTTATATATTTTTAATATTTTCAGTACTGCATTCTTTTTATCACTGAGATAATAAAAAATATTCTACTCAACTACGTGTCTTCTAAACCTCCTTTTTAATGTTTTACTACTTTTTCAGTGGACAAACAGAAGACTATAATTTTTAGGCTCCCAAATCGGATCTACATCTGAAAACTAGATCTACCACTTAACTAGTTGTGTGACACAGACATTCCTACATGAAATTTAGTTACTCTCTTCAAGACTCAATGTCTTACCCAAAAAATCAGGGTGATAATGCATTCTACCAAACATAGTTATAAAGATGGAGACCAATGCCCAGGAAACAGAATTAGTCAACAAATATTAGGTATCATTATTAATGCTATCTTATTTATCTACACTCTTGATTAAAATTAGTTCAGCAAGTAAAAGTTGCAACCAAAATTACAGATGCTCATCTATATATTTTTATTATACATGAAAAATTCAAATTTTCAGCCACATATAGCAGTCAGCTCTGTGAAACAGACAAAGCACATAAGGAGGCTGGTATTTTATGGATGAAGTGATCTGACAGCAAGTTAATGACAGTGTTGGAATTCTTCCTACATTATACTACAAGGCAGGAATTTCTGACACTTCATTTCAGAAAATATAATATTCTGAATTAATGCATTTCTTAAAAATCTATATGCTGGGACAAGTTGTCCTTAATAAATGTTATATTGCAAAAAACTTTTACTGTCTTACCTCTAGGCAGTTTCTATCCACTGTAACCTCCATTAAACATTTCCCACTACTGGCAGATGAAGAATAAAGACCCTGACTTGGACGGCCAAAAAGATCCTCCTTTCTAGCATTAGGCTGGAATTTTAACAGAAATAATCTAGTTACATTGAATACTTTACAGAAAATAAACTCAATTAGAAACCTTAAGACTAACTTGTTTAATTCACCTGCAACAGATGTGGCTGATCAGCCAAGGGGATGGCTTCAGCCAGAGGCACTTCAAATGGATTCGGGGGTATACACCCAAGGAATGTCATGGAGTCTGAACGTCGGAAAAATGGATGGTTTTGGCCAGTTTCTGCAGGAAGAGAGTCATCATCCTTATCATTCAAAGTAGCACCTAAACATAAAAAGATAAAATGTTTTGTTTTTTAGGAAAATTATTTAATTACTGGATTAGGGTAACAGAGCTTTAATCTGCTCAATCCAAAATTCCTACTACCTCTTTTATAAAATTTTAATGCCACACAAAAACAAATTAATAGTCCAAAATTTCGGTATTTTTTAAAGCAAATATAACAGTTTAATATTGCTACAATGTAGGTTTTATGTTATGTGCAAATTTTACGTTATGCGTATGTTACAATAAAAAATGCAAAATAAAAATCAGCATTTAACAATATTGTGCCATTTTTGTATTGGACAGAGGTTTCCCATATCCTCCTCTTTATCTTTTGAGATACCCACCACCCAAATACAGTTAGATTCATGAGTATACTCAGGACCCAACTCACTTGTCATCCAAACAGAAGGGATGATCAGGAACTGAAATCTGAGCATTTGCTAAGCAGAGTAATGTCTGAGCAATTTACATATCTCAATAGTCAGCACACTAGCACCAAATCTCCTTAATGGAATAAAACTTTGGCAGTGTCTTGTTTGCATATAAATGGCAGTGAGCTATGGCTGGGTTCTCAAAAAATAGCAATTAGGCCAATTGTCTTTCCATAGGCTAAATAAAAGTACTGGTTGATAATAAGAAACTGGAGAATGCATTATTTAGCCCCATTTGAAATAACTGAAACCCACAAATAAACTCCACTAGACCCCAAAGTGTGATATTAAAACTTTTGGAGAAAAGTCTGGAGTTGGGATATTTTCTCTTTCAATTGTATTAATTGCTAGCGTTCTGATATGTGGGAGCTGTAACTGGTAATTCTCATTTTCTTGACTAAATCTATGTTGCATCAATATTAACAAAGGTTTTGCTAAGATTTTATTAAATGTAGTAAGTACATTAAGAGTAAAGGTAAACATAATACTAAGACAAATACAAGAAAAGATAGAAGAAAAAATATTGTTGGAAAGTTTATAACATTTCTTTAATACATCCTTAGTTTTGAAATGTATAACGCAAGAATGTGTAAGCAAAAATGGACAGAAAATGTAAGAAATGAGACATAGAGAAGAAAAGAGAAATTCCCACCCAGACAGAAAATAATGAAGTTAAAAAGCTTGAAGGGGAACTACTGAGGCAGCCATTTCTTGAAGTAGATTAGCAGATTTTCTGTGCACTAACTTTG
Source organism: Hylobates moloch (assembly GCF_009828535.3). Taxonomy (NCBI): domain Eukaryota; kingdom Metazoa; phylum Chordata; class Mammalia; order Primates; family Hylobatidae; genus Hylobates; species Hylobates moloch. The sequence goes on from NW_026652284.1 coordinate 82,650,096, forward strand.
ATTGGTGTCATCATCATTTTCATGTTCTGAATCTTCATTATCAATACCCAGTTCCAAGAGTTCTCGCGTCCTTTAAAAAGACAAGTGAGTCATTTTACGTGAAGTATTTGTATAATATGAACAGGAGCAAAAGTCAGGGGAAATACAAGCAAAAACACACTAAAAAGGTCGCTAATGTATCTAACCAATTTCAAACATTTTCAGAATCTGGGAAATGGTAGAGTGAACAGGTTTATGTACTATTATTACAAAATGGACTCAATAGAAGAAAAAGCAAATCACCTAAGAAATAACGAGTACCTACACAAACTCTAACAGAAAACATGGGCTGGGCATGGTAACTCATGCCTGTAATCCCAACACTTTGGGAGGCTAAGGCAGGGGGATCACTTAGGCCAGGAGTTGAAGATCAGCCTGGGGAACATCATGAGACACTGTCTCTCCAAAACATTAAGAAATTAGCCAGGCATGGTAGCACATGCCTGTAAGCCTATCTACTTAGAAGGCTAAGGCAGGAGGATCACTTGAGCCCATGAATTCAAGGTTGCAGTGAGCTTTGATCGCACCATCACATTCCAGCCTGGGCAAGAGAGTCAGACCCTGTCTCTTTTAAAAAAAAAAAAAAAAAAAGGAAAAAATGAAGATGATAATCAGGCCAGGCCAAACTATCTCAAGCATGAAGTTTAACCAGATTCTTAGGTTTCCTATTTTAAGTGAAGAGTGGCAATGGGGAAAGGTTGGATAATTCAAGCCCACTTTCCTATATGAAATGGTCCTGTGCTAGTTCTCTTTTGCAATGCTATTCTCCTTACTCCGAATGTTGACAATGTACTAAAGGAGACCATACCAAGCAAGTATTTCTTAAATCAACCTCATGGCAAGAATGGATACCTTTTGCGTTCTAGTTGCGGTGCATCCAATGTTGTCTGCTGATTCATTGCCTTAATCCAGTATATAAGTGCTTGAAAAACATATGCCACATGCTTCAATGAGCAAACATCCAAAACTGGAAGAACATCAGAATGCTCATCATTATGAGACCGCATTAGAGACAGAGCATAATTTAGGAAGTCTCCTCGTGCAGACATCATTCCTTGACGGGCGCTAAGCAAGGTGGCACGTCTATAAGAACAAAAAGAAATGAAAGTGTTTATTAGAAGAACACAAATGTGAAATTTACTATAATAGGCAAAATTAGGAGCTGAGAATATTCATAAATACAAAGTAGTTAAGCCTGCTGCTCAGCTTTAGAAATATAACCACTGTGCATGATTTACAGTCTTATATTTTGTATAGAAAAGGAATTCCAGTATCCTTTGGAATGGCAAAATGAACTCTTTCCCTGAAGAGAGTAGTTCTCAAATTTCAGGGTCCATCAAAGTCACCTGGAGGGCTTATTAAAACAGACCTCTGGTCTAATCCCCAGAGTTTTAGTAGGTCTGGGGTAAAGCCCCAGAATTTGCATTTCTAAATAGCTCTTAGGTGAGGTTGATGGTGCTGTTCTAGGGACTATACTTTGAGAATCGCTTCATTAAAATGACACCAAAAGCACAAGCAACTAAACAAAACACAGATTATCTTGGGCAACATGGTGAAACCCTGTCTCTACTAAAAACACAAAAATTAGCTGGGCATGGTGGCAGACGCCTGTAATCTCAGCTAGCTGGGAGGCTGAGGCAGGAGAACTGCTTGAAACTGGGAGGTGGAGGCTGCAGTGAGCCGAGATCACGCCACTGCACTCCGGCCTGGGCAACAGAGCGAGACCCTGTCTCAAAAAACAAACAAACACCCACATATACATTGGAATTTATGAAAATTAAAATTGTACTTTCAAGGATACCACCAAGAAAGTGAAAAGATATCCCAGAGAATGGGACAAAATCTTCCCAAATTACATACTTAATAATGGGCTTATATGCAGAATAAAGAACTCATACACCTCAATTTTAAAAGACAAGCCAACTTAAAAAATGGGCAAGGTCGGGCGCAGTGGCTCACACCTGTAATCCCAGCACTTTGGGAGGCCAAGGTGGGTGGATCACCTGAGGCAGGGTTCAAGACCAGCCTGGCCAACATGGCGAAACCCCGTCTCTACTAAAAATCCAAAAAATTAGCATTGTGGCGGGTGCCTGTAATCCCAGCTACTCAGGAGGCTGAGGCAGGAGAATCACTTGAGCCCAGGAGGCAGAGGTTGCAGTGACCCGAGATCACACCACTGCACTCCATCCTGGACAACAAGAGTGAAACTCCGTTTAAAAAAAAAAGGGGGGGGCGTGGGGAGGTGGCAGTGGGAGGATCCAAATAAGACATTTCTCCAAAGAAGATATACAAGTGGCCAGGTAGCCCATGAAAAGATAATCAACATCACTGACCATTAGGGAAATGCAAATCAAAGATACTAGGTCACACCCACTGGGATGGTTATAACAAAAGAGAGATAATAAGTGCTAGTGAAGATGTTGAAAAACTAAAACTCTCATACATACACTGCTACTGAGACTGTCTTCCTTTTTGGAAAACAGTATTGCCAGTTCTTCAAAGAGTTACAAACAGAGTTACCATATGACCCAGCAATTCCATAACTAGGTATATATTCAAGAGAACTGAAAACACACATCTACACAAAAATCTATATACAAAAGTTCATATGAGCATTATGCATAATAGTGGAAAGGTGAAAACAACCCAAATGTCCAACTGATAAATGGATAAACAAAATATAGTATGCTCATACAATGAAATATTACTAGGAAATGAAAAAGAATGAAGTACTGATGTATGCTAAATATAGATGAACCTGAAAATCATTATGCTAAATTAAAGAACCCAGTCACAAAAGACCACATACTGTATGATTCCATTTACAGGAAATATCCAGAATCTATTGAGAGGGAAAAGAGATTAACGGTTGCTTAGGAAGGGGAAGGGGGGGAAGTAGGGGAAAATGAAGAATGACTGCTAATAGGTTTTCTGTAGAAAGGATTAAAATATTCCAAAATTCATTATGATGAAGGACTGAAAAACTATGGAATTGGACACTTTAAATGGGTGAATTATATGTGATATGTGAATCATTATATTAAAGCTGACAGCGAGTAGGGAGAGAGAACACTGCCACCAATCAAGATCCGCTATCAGAATTCTGTGTTCTCTGGGGTAACGACTACAGCCTAACAAAGATAAAGCTTTCGTCTTTGTGAAGCAGCCTTCCTAGGACAGGAAAGCTGCTACCTCTCAAATCTCTATCTTTAGTATAGCTATCTTTGCCAAGCATTCAATTCTGCACACTTGACATTTCTACCATTTTTTTTCCCCCAGTTCTCACATGTTCAAAAGCAAGTTTGTCCATTATACCACTCTAGGATTTTCTCTTTAATTTTCCTATTAGTATTCAGGATCAAGGTTTAAATATAAATGATGCCCCTGCTACTTAATCCCTCAACAAGGCCCTAAATTCTGTTTTTTATTTCAATGCTTCTCTCCTCTCCTTTTGGTCTTCACTGCCCTACTTTAGTAACTATTACCTCTACTATAGATGCCTATCACTGTCTTTCTAAGTAATCTCTTAGACCTTTGTCTTTCCTCACTTTATGATCTGCCCAGAGTAATAAAGTTGTTTATCCTGAGGTAGAGATAGAACCAAATCCTTGGATTTTGACTTTAGGTATGAGGTACTTTTACTATATTACTGCTATTGCTCTGATGTTCAATATTTGAGCTGATAACTACTCCTGAATAAGGTCACTTTATAACTGAATAGAAAGAACATAATAAATACATAGATATATATTTTAATTATAATTCAACAGGCTAGGGGAGGCAGAAAAAAAGAAATGTGATTTGAGAAAAAAAGAGCAGCATTGGTAATCACACATACTTTCCCCCTCCTGAGTACAAAGCACATTCATAACCAATCACAGTCAAAATAACTTTCTAAGAGGAGAAGGGGAGGTCTTGGGGATAATGAAACAAAGATACAGACCAATAACTTCAAAAATAAAAAGGCTTTAGTATCAGATTCCTATGATATGAATGGATTTTTAAAAACAGCTTGGATGATAACTAGTCTATTCTGCCTCAACAATTTAAGTAATGCAGGCAAGTCATTTCTTTCTCCCTTCACAGTAAGACGAGGTCTTACATAATAGCAACTAAAAACCTTTAACCTTCTAGGATACAAAGATTCTATCTAGACATGCAAGTATAGATACTCCTCGACTGAAGATGTGGTTATGTCCTGATAAACTCATCATAAATGCATAAAGTCTAAATGCATTTAATACCCCCAATAAACCCATCATAAAATCAAAAAAAATTGTAAGTTGGGGGTCGGGCGTGGTGGCTCACGCCTGTAATCCCAGCACTTTGGGAGGCTGAGGCGGGCAGATCACAAGGTCAGGAGATCCAGACCACCCTGGCTAACACAGTGAAACCCCATCTCTACTAAGAAAACAAAAAATCAGCCGGGTGTGGGTGGCAGGTGCCTGTGGTCCCAGCTACTCGGAAGGCTGAGGCAGGAGAACGGCGTGAACCCAGGAGGCGGAGCTTGCAGTGAGCCGAGATGGCGCCACTGCACTCCAGCCTGGGCGAGAATGTGAGACTCCATTTCAAAAAAACAAAAACAAAAAAAAAATTGTAAGTTGAGGATCCATTTTAAGTTGGGGACGTTCTGTATATATGAAGAATTTCATACCGTCTGCCTTCAAGTGTTCGTAAGCTAGCTTCTTCTCGCGCAGTCATCCTCTCTCTTCTCGCTGAATTCTGAGAAGCGTGAAGAGGATGATTTGGATGTCCAGGATCACCAGCAGATGCTAATGCAGAACCATAACGTAATTGAGCTTCAGTAGAATCCATAATACTGACCATCCAGTTCCAAGTGGGAATAAGCTTTTCTTCTACATAGTTCTATGAAGACCAAACTAAAATAGTTAAAACTATCCAAACAGAGCTAAATTCGATACAGCAGCATGTCAACATTTAAACATTTGTAACATTTAATTCCCCTAATACTGGAATTCTCATAATTGACAGCCAAAAAAATACACTGGAATGGGAAACTTTTCAGTGGTTTCATACCTGTAAGTTTACTGCATCTTGGTAAGTCAATTTCACAGCTGCTGGAATCTGAGAGTATACTAGGTGATTATACTTAGGAATAAGGCCCATCAAGTCCGAGATTTGTCTAATGACAATGCTGTAAGCCCTGGCTAAACTGCTTGCAGATGTTAGGTAACTGCTGGCGTTGCTAGCTTCCAAAGCAGCTGCTGCAGCTGCAGCACTTGTACTGATGGTACCACTCCGGCGTAAGTTTGAAGGATCAATATAAATCAAACCCGCTGAACTTGCTATAAGGAAAAAGGACAACCACAATGAGCTAATGTCAGTTGCTAATTGTGTTTCTCTGGGATTATATATACTTACGTAAATCTAAATGGTCAATTGTGGTAGCCAAGCAAAAAAACTTTGCCTAAACCACACTATTTTGGGGACAGGAATATGGAGGGGACAAGAATTAATATAAAGTTCTCAACCAGGGGAAATCTGATCCCCACACCACCTCCCCCTCGCCAAAGGGGCTACACATTTGGCAGTATCTGCAGACATTCTTGGTTATCACAACTGTGGGAGCCAAGGGGAGGGAAAGAAGGGTGAGAGGGGTTTCATTGGCATCTAGTAGGCTAGGGATGCTGCGTAACATCCCACAATGCACAAGACAGCCTCCCACAATTATCCAGCCTAAAGAAGCAATAATGCAAAGACTGGGAAACTCTGCTATAATCATATGTGCATATTTTTTATATTTGAAACTCAACAAAACAATGAGGAACTATCATAAAACTAATTTTATCCCCAGATGAACATGCATACTTTTAAAAATCTATGTAAGTATTCTTAGCAATACCAAGTTTTCAGACTTGCCTGCTGGTGTAGATGTACTGGAAGGGGCTGTATTGGCTGCTCGCTGATGCTGGGTGTTGCGGACAGCCCACTGCATTGAACGGGGAGCTTGGGCAGCACCATTGGCATGGGAGCTATTTGTGGTTCTTTCTAATGGCTCATCGAGCATAAAGGTCTCCTGTTCTATGTCGTCACTCTGACTACTACTGCTATCAGAATCACTTGAGTCATTCGATTGAGAATCATCTTCAGAAAAGAAGGCAGGAACACTGCTTGCTCCTAAAATTTTTATTTTTAAAACCAAAAACATTGTGAGTTTAATAATTAAAATTACAGTGTACCCCCTCATTCAGGAAAACATACATATTAAACAGAATGCCAGATTGTATTCAATAATCCACAAAACCCACCATAAAATAGTTTTTATTAGAAAATAACTTTTAAGCCCAGCTCTGTGGCTTAGGCAGGAGTGCAGTGGCACCATCTCGGCTCACTGCAGCCTCTGCCTCCTGGATTCAAGCTATTCGTATGCCTCAGCCTCCTGAATAAATAACTTTTAGCTGGGTGTGATGGCACATGCCTATAATCCCAACAACTGAGGAGGCTGAGGTGGAACGACTGCTTGAGCTCAGGAGCTCAAGACCAGCCTGGGTAACACAGCAAGATCCCATCTCTTTAAAAAAAAAAAAAAAAAATTAGCCCGATGTGGTGGCTTGCGCCTAGTAGACCCAGCTACTCAGGGGGCTGAGGTAGGAGCTCAGGAGGTCAAGGCTGCAAAGAGCTCTGACTGCACCACTGGAATATCCAGCCTGGTGACAGAATGAGACCCAATTAAAAAAAAAAAAAAAAAAAAGACAAGAAAATAAAAATCTTCTAAATAAACTTTAAAAATTCATTCATTATTTAATGACCAGAAAAGCTGGAGAGTTATTAAAATAATACTTTCTTTTCTAATATCCAGAGAACAAGGATGAAGTTATAAAAATGCTTAGCTACCCTTGCGTATATCACACAAAGTATGACCCAATCCACGCTGAATACACACACACACAGCCTTAGCATAAGCAAGAAGGTAGTTGGGATAAGGCAACATACCTGCTTCTGAACCAGCAGTTGCTGCAGTGACAACGCTTCTGCGCCCACTAGCATTATCCTGGTTGCTGTGGTTACTTTCACTATCACTTTCTGTTTCAGCTGCTGCTAACAAATCCAGCTCCATATCACTCCCTAAAAAATACATTTAATTAAGAAAAAAGCACAAACTCACTATGGTTTAAAACAGGGTCTGATAAGCCAGAATAACATAAGGGTGGGAACTAAGAAGGCATGGGGGGTAGGAGTTGGGGAGAAGGGGAATGGTGTGAAAGAGAAGGGATAACTACTAAAATAAGACTAAGTAACTACTCAAACTTAGAAGAATGGCTAGGGAAATTATGGTAGTCAACAGACTAGTACATCAGGGCAGTGCAGGAGAGGACTGAAAGTAAATATATAAGTTATTAGCATCTGGGTGTAATTATAGGTGATTTATTTTCCTTTTCTCTAATTTCCAAATGTTTCATAATGCGACTATGATTATTTTAGTTTTTAAAAGTCTTTTAAGAAACTGACTTAAACAAAAACAAAAAAGGGAAACTATTTTATATATGTATTATATATAGTGCCTAAATTTTCTAAATAGATGCTACAGAAACCCTTGGCAGAAAATAAGTTGACCATTTCACTATACATTCAAATGAGGTTTCTCTCTGCATTTAATATCTCCCTTTAAAAGTACCTGATTTACTCATACTGAGTAATTTCTCAAATAACCTGCATACCGTCTTCATCATGCTCATCATGTTGTCCCTCTGCCTCAGCATTTTCTTCCCCATGTTCTTCCTGTTCATCATGATGATCCTCTTCTCCAGCCACACCCTCCACCACCTCAACCTAAATCCAGAATCTTATTTGTAGACAATCAAAGCTAGTTAACTAAAATGCAAAGATCCCTAACTATAGAGAATTTGAAATCATATATCAAGCAGTTTTGAAAATCTGCATTTGTTAGTGACAATTTGCTATCAAAAATTATATCCTGGCCGGGCACGGTGGCTCACGCCTGTAATTCCAACACTCTGGGAGGCCAAGACGGAGATGGGCGGATCACAAGGTCAAGAGATCAAGACCATCCTGGTCAACATGGTGAGACCCCAACTCTACTAAAAATACAAAAATTAGCTGGGCGTGGTGCGTGCCTGTAGTCTCAGCTACTCAGGAGGCTGAGGCAGGATAATCGCTTGAACCCAGGAGGTGGAGGCTGCAGTGAGGCAAGATTGCACCACTGCATTCCAGCCTGGTGACAGAGCAAGACTCCATCTCAAAAAAATAAAAAAACTATATCCACAGATCCCAAAGTTTATTACTGAGCATATACAGAACCCTCAAATTAGAAGTATAAAAATCATACTGAGGGTAGGGAGGAGAGAATTTACCTCATAAATATGTAGTATCCTCTTTCAAATACATTGTACAAAACTACTAAATTTTTCTAACATTAAGAATATCTTGGCCGGGCGCGGTGGCTCACACCTGTAATCCCAGCACTTTGGGAGGTTGAGGCAGGCGGATCACGAGATCAGGAGTTCGAGACCAGCCTGACCAACATGGTGAAACCCCGTCTCTACTAAAAATACAAAAAGTAGATGGGTGTGGTGGTGCGCACCTGTAATCTCAGCTACTCAGGAGGCTGTGGCAGGAGAATCACTTGAACCTGGGAGGCGGAGGTTGCAGTGAGCCGAGATCACGCCACTGCACTCCAGCCTGGGTGACAGAGCGAGACTCCATCTCAACAAAAAAAAAAAAAAAAAAAAAAGAATATCTTTGCTGTTAACACTGAGAATATCTCCACTCTTAAAGACTAGTTTGTGTCCAATTTCCTAATATCCAGTAAGTCACAAATTATTAAAATAGTTTTACTATGTATAACCACAAATGAGAATATATAACAAACATCTACAAACTGGATGCAAATGCATATAGTAGTCTCAAGCTACTATTAATGTAATTTCTAGTGACTAGTCTTCTTTTCTCACAAAATAAAAGCTTTTTAAATCTACCACAATTAAAATCACCTCTTCCACATCTGCTGAAACAATGTCATCCTGTTCTTCATCTCTGCCCCGAACAGGCTGTGACTGGCTGATGCGCCTCTGCTGTGGATTCCTGATGATGTAAGATGACTGAGACTGACTGGAGCTGTAAAGAATCAGAAGCTTATGAGTATGCTCCTGCCACAGCTCAGATATGCAACACATATTTTTATTTAACTCATTTATTACATGTGAGACACTTGCTAGGATGTGACTTTAAATCTGAGCTGAGAATTCTTGGAAACCAACAATACTTAATCTATAATACATCAGAAAGTATAAATCTCAGAATACGTTTTTTCTTTTTAAGTCATTTCAAATCTGTGTTGATGCACATATTTGTATGAGTCCACCCCATCGAAAAATTCTACAGGAAGATTTTTCCTCCTCCACCAGCAGTTCTATTTCCAAAGGCTCTGGTAGCACCATTTGTCCATTAACAGAAAGTGTTTCATAGAAGTGATCTAACTTTTAAGAGATCTGACATGATTTCTACTTTGAATGAGCTTATTAACTTAATGACTTGCTGATGTGTGTGGAGAAAACATCGGTTCAAAAGCATGATTTTAAAATAGTCATAACCAAAGGCAAAGTGGCAAAAGTTTCACTTCCCTAAACACCTGACTTGGAGACAACCAAGAAAAGACAGTTGACTGGATTATAAAAGGAAAAGGGGGAACCAGAAAATACAGCTTAAAATACAGGCCAGAAATCTGAAACTGGTGGCTAAATAACCCTGTCACCTATGATTTATAGATTAAGAAACGGGGGTTAAAAGATGTTGAAGTCAAAAGACCTTTAAGTGATTGCACTGACAGGTTCTTTCCTATCTCAGTTGCTATGAGAAATGAGAATCAAACCCATTAGACCTGAGAGTTGATTGAAACACCACGCCTTCAAACAAACAGATAAGTAGTCTCAATATGATGTTTAACACTAGAACTATAAGTAACTGGTAAAACAGAGATCATGGATTACAAAAGTGGGAAAGGCTAAGAGAAAATCTGTAGAGATGAAAAAGGGTATTTCCAACCACTAAAGAGATTTCAATATTAAAACATAAAAGTCAGCACTGTGTGAAGCCACAACTAATGAGTATTTTTTTTTTTAAAACAAACATCCTAGAACAAACATCCATAAGAAATATAGTCCCCTCAAAGTGGTTACTTTAGGAAGTTATGCACTTAGTATCTATAATACTGCCAAAACAGGCTGTATATAGTGGCTAATGCCTGTAATCCCAATGTTTTGGGAGCCTGAGGTGGGGGGATTGCTTGAGGACAAGAATTTACAACCAACCTGGGCAACACAGCGAGACCCAATCTCTACAAAAAATTTAAAAAGAGTAATTTAAAAATACCAATACATAAAACATATTACAGTTGAACATCCCTTACCTGAAATGCTTGGGACCAGAAGTGTTTTGATCTTGCGCTTTTTTTTTTTTTTTTTTTTTTAAATTCTGGAGTATCTGCATTATATATATTTACCAGTTGAGCATCCTCAATCCCAAAATCCAAAATGCTCCAATGAGCATTTCCTCTAAGCATCATGTTGGTGCTCAGAAAGTTTCAGGCTTTGCAGCATTTCAGATTTTGCATTTTCAGATTAGGAATACTCAACCTGTGTAACTCCCCAGTTAGTGTGACTTCAACTTTTTTCCCAACAGACTTGCTGGCACAATGAAGCACAACAGTCCTGAAACCCAGTCTAAAAAGCCCTGTTAATACACTTCTAAGTTTTGGGGACTTCTAGTTCCAGCAATTTGGCAGACTGTGCAGTGAAACTACTCTTGTTAAGGAACACATATATATGCTAGATATTAAAAAAAAAAAAAAAAAAGGACAGCTATGCAGGTGATAAAGAGAAACGATTGTACTGTATAAAGCTTCGAGAGACAAGTGCCACCATTTATCCCAAAGGGACCTATTGATGTCTCTTGGGCTAGAAGTGCTTCAAGGAACCACAGATTTCACATGAGAGTCTGGAGGCTAAGCAAAGGATAGAAAGTCATCACAGGAATCTCCTCTTCTGTCCCCCTCACATATATAAAGCTAAACATAAATCTTAAAAGGGCAACACCATGAAGGCGTGAAACAAAAAAAATCATACCTCAAGAGACTTACCTACCTCAGCCATGAATAGATGCAGAATGGAAAAAGGTCTCTTTTGAGAACTTCTAACTACGAGTCTGCATTTTGGAGTTTTGGACTGCACTCTACACTATAAAGTCTGGTTCAGTGTTGGTTAACTGTGTGGTGGCTCAACATTATCAGCAAGCACCAAGTAGTCTTGCTCTCTACTCTGCCATCTACTATTCAGGAGAATACAAAAAAAAAAAAAAAGGAAGTATCTGTCAAGACAAGTCCAGCGTCTAATCTTTAATTAGCTGTGTTACACTGGAGAAGTTGCCTAACTTTTCTGAGCTGTAGTTTCCCCATTTGACAAACTAGAATAATAGTGGTTATCTATGACACATTGGGAAAATTAAAACAGGTAATGTGTCTACAATACTTAGGAAAGTTCCTAGTACATACTAAAATTTCAGTAACTGTCAGCTACTGTTATATGACAGACATGGAAATAAAGTAGAAACAGATTATTTATTAAGAACGTAACAAGAACATTTTCAAGAGGTGGAAAGAAGCAACAGAAAAGCTACTCTTAAGACTTCACACTCAGTGGGGTGATATACACCTTCTACAATCCAACACAAGTGAAATCCCAGAGAATGGTCAAGTCTGTATTTTTCAACTTAAGACATCCTTGGAACACTGGTCAAAATACACCCTTTATGGGTAAGAATGTACTGTACTATAATAAAGAACTTTTAACAGTTGAAGAAAACATTAGCACTATTTCTTGATTATCACGTGAGATCTCCTTCTGGGAAGATGTAGGAAGTTGCCTCAAGAAACAAGCAAAGGGAATGGAGTAAAGAGAGTTTAAGAGTATGTAATACTTTAATAATGAGACTAAGAACAAGATGACACAAAATCTTGAAACTTAGCAGGAACAGTTTCATGGGCAGTGTTTAGAGATGAGATGATCCCAAAATCTGTTCAACAGCCATCAATTTTTTATTTTCCAGAACAAGATCAAGGGAAGGATACTAAGAATTCACAAAGTAATGCCACTTAAGTAACTAATGAGTTCCTCACAGGGTATCAAGATCAGGAAAATCATACAGAGTCCAAGCAGATCTCACTGGCAGAATCATTTAATAATGGGATCGACTTGACAAGTCTGAATTTACACAGCTTGATTTATAACAGTTTTCAACAAGTCTTGGAGGTATATCAGTATCAAGGATACTATAGGAGAGCTCTGTCAGACAAGACTGGATTTAGATTAAAGGGACACCTGACATTAAAGGAAAAACTGGGACACATATACTGGCATATAGGAGAATAGTGAGAGCAGATACTCAACACCAACCCAGATCAAATCCAAGCATAACAACTTGGAAACTATCCCAAACACTAAAGCAGGCCATCCTTATTAACAGAGATGTTTTCCAAAAAAGGAGGAAAAGGGTCTTTAGATCCTAAAGGTCCTTATTAAAGCATCATCACGCATGCACATAGTTATAAAATCAGACTTGAAAAAACAAAATACACTAAATATTTGCCAAAGATCTACAGCATTACTACTGAAAAGTCTGGCCCCTAAACCAGCAGAATTGGCATCACCTGAGAACTTGAAAGACATATGAAGTTGGAGGCCCCACCTCAAGACCTCTAGAGTGGGCATCTATATTTTAATAAGAGCCCCAAGTCATTTTCATACATATTAAAGTTTGAGAAGCAGTGTGCTAAAGGACATCGGAAAGTTTTAAGTTGCTCAACATCCTGATTCAACAAGCTTACAGTGTAATTAGGGAAACTATCAAACAAATAGAAAAGATAAATGAAACTTAAGAACAAACAATCTTATAATTAGAAACATTTATAATGGAGTTACTTTAGCCCTGTCCTTGATAATACAGTTGTTGTAGAAAAATATTTAAAATTCCGGCTTTCTGGTTGTTATTTATATTACACAAATGATCATGTACACCACCTGAGTGCTTATGCAAAGGCTTTAGGAAGGCAAACACGACATTTCCAGAGAAAGGATTAATCGGAATCTGTTACCTGGTAGCAATTTACCTGCTAGACTGATCAGATGATGGTCGTGGTGGTAGTGGTTCCACTGAAAATAATTCTTCACTGCCCTGCATGGCATCTATGCTAGTACTAGCCAGGGTAAATGGTGCAGTTGGACGAGCAATCCCCATTCTGACAGGAACAATCAGTGACTCTGCTACGTTGCACAATTCTTCCACAGCATAAGGTAGCAATGCTTGGAATACACGCTTGCATTTTCCAATTGGCTGTGGAATAAAGTTGCTAGAACAAAAAGAGAAATATAAGCAATCTATCTTTTCATATACATAAATCGCTTATCACAAAAACAGTGTGAAAATGGTATCCAAACCCAAATCAAAAAGGATGCCTTACTTTTTCTTTTTGGACGAAGCCATTTCCACACTCAGGATAACAAAAACTCTTGCCACTGAACGTAGAAACCTCATTGTCACAGCAATAGCTTCTTCTCTACGTCCAGGTGTATATTTGTTTTGGAGTTCTTTCACTAGTGTACCTAGTAGAGTATCTAAAAGCTTTAAAAAATTATATTCACTCTATTAATGTTAAGATACTTCATAAGATGTTTAGACATTCATAAAGTTATAAGTTCATAAAGTTGTAAGTTCTAACATTTTTTAAGTATTAACATTTCATAATAAAATCTCAAAACAAATTTAACCAAAACATTTACAAGGTCAGTTTATGAAATATACTGCCAATGTGCTTGACGTACAGTGAGTCCTAAATGTATGATTTCTTATCTTTTGTCCCACAGTCCTCGGTATATCAACTAATATTTAGAAGAACAATACCAAATATATGAAATCAGAAGAAGAATATGTTTAACTCAGTCTGGGGCACTTTCCACAACAGCAAAGCAGACTCAAATATTTATATGAATAAATTCATAACCCATCTCCCTCATGGAACCATTATTATTACTTTCTAGTCTCTTTTCTGTGCATAGCTTCTTGTATAAATATTAGCTACAGAGAACACCCAATTTTCACAGTTTGGTTGTTTTTTTTTTTTTTTTTAACGTTATTTACAATACGATTTATTTTTAAATTGCTGCATCACATTACAGTAAGTGGTCAGGTTATAATTTGATTCAAGATTTATTACTGGGCTGATATTTTTCTGTTTTTAAATTTTGCATTATTCTGTGACATGCCTTTATTTTTCTCACATCATAAATTATTTATTTATGACAGGTTCTGAGGGCACTGATAGTTTTATGGTTTTCCAGAGAGAGGAACAGATACAAGGTCACCCCATCCCTATCTGAGTGTGTTATTACCATAACCTCATTAGCACTGGATCTTCAGGTTTAAATTCTTTTCTAGTTTCACAGCAAAGAAGAGTACTTGAAAAACATACTTTTCATGTACTTGTAATACATATTCAAAGAACTTACCAAAATATCTGCTGTACACTTAACTATAAGGCAATGAGTGAAACAGTCCAGCCGAATTGTGCCACTTTGCTGATTGAGGTATACTTGCTCTTCTGGCAAAAGATGGCCTATTCTACTGCTGGCACTAAGACTTGAGGAGAAAGGAAAGACAGAATGAACTGTAAAAGGTCTACACTAACGTAGGAAATACATAAATCCAAAAAGGTTTTAATGAATACGTACGGGTCTTTATTCTCCTGCGACCCAAACATAATCATAGATTTCAAGGCATTCCAGTCCTGTAGAACACGCTCCAATGCAAGCTGGGCAAATCTTGGAGGCTCTAAATCATGATCAGGCATATCTGAATCTAAAATGAAAAAGAAATAGTGACCAAAACAAAAATAAAACATATGGCTTCCCACAAGTGTCATAAATGTCTAATTAACTCACCTTCAGGACTGGCTGTTTTTCGGTTACGATCTTCCCTGATTCGAGGTGGCCTGTACTGACAATGCTCCACCGTCTGCCTTGCGACTGTCTGTACTAAGAATAGTAAGAGGTGCTCTCCCCTGCAAAACAGAATGCTGTCATGAGGAGGGAGGCCGAAAAGCTACTCAGGTGTGCTGCGCTCTTTTAACTTACTGTATGTCCTAAAAATCCCACTTGCCTGCTGTTTGGCAGAGTAACCAGATTAGTAGCAGTGAGCAGGCGATAAAGTAGATCAAGACGAGCAGATTTCTGTCCAGCAATAAGAGTTTTACATTTACATTTCTCCCAACAATCACAGTAGGCTGTTGGTGATGTCCGTTTGAGTCTATAGAGAATTTATACACAAGTACAAAAACTGAAATTTTTTAAACATACAAAGGTTTATGTTGACATTATGAAGGTATAACTCACTGAAACCAGAGCCCTTATTAATTTCTAAATGCAAAGTATAACTGTCAAAGCTTATATAACAAGAAGGATTACTCAGTAGTAATGACATCTGTAAAGCAACACAGCATTCCTATGAGAAGAGGTACTCTGAGGTATAGTCACTTTTGGAATCTCTTCCCTAATTCCCAGTCCAGTTCAAGTGGTCCTCCTTATTACCTAATGAACCCTGTAACACTATGGGCAGACATTTCTTGCTTGTGGCCTCTGATAGGGTTATGAACACTGTCAGGACTATTCACCACCACCCTGGCATCTAGTACACTTGGCAAACAACCAGTAACAACAGATTATCACACTTTTAGGGGCTTAAAATAAGGAAAACAAAAATACCAACCAGAATTCTTTTAACAAAAATTATAAATAAGCAATGCAATATCTATTAAAATTTTTCACTTGTCCTATACAATTACTTAATGGTATGGTAGATGGTTTTTACAGTCCAATTCTCTATTATAACATTTGTAGCCATTTATACTGAAGTCCCTAACCATAATCCTAAAACACCACAGATGTTAGTGCTAGGTATTTCACTGCTTCTCAGGTCTGTGAAAACCAACAGAACTAGCTGTGGTAACTATTGCTGAATGAAAGACTGTTGCATTTAGTTTAAGACACAGTCCAAACATTCACCATGATTCCCTCTAGGCCTATGGCAATTTTCTCCTAGTATATCCCACTACAGGGGGCCTGAGACCTCTGCTGCATAATACACTCAGGAACATTCTGTAGATATATTTCTCAAAAGACTAATCTGATCCTTGTTACAATGTATAATCACCTACTTTTATTTAAGGAGGGCAATGTTAGAACTAGCAAAGAAACCAAACATTTCACAGTATACTTTAAATCAAGAATCACATTGTTATACATAAACTGACTTAAACAAGGGAAACGTAACCTCATGCTTTCTGAATTAAAACATGACTTAGTACAGATTATTTCCATACAGCAATATAAATCTAAACAGTTTATACTATTAAACTAAAGAAAACTAGAATTGTACTCACTTGCAATCATGACCTTTATGACAAACCCTTGCACATTCCGTACAACAGCAAAGTGACTCCAGCAAGCCGCAAGTCCGACACTCAAAAATATCCTAAAATTAAGAGTGTACTTTTAAAGGAATAATTATAAGTATGCATATATCTCATCATAATAATTATTCCTGGTATTTTCTAAAAATTCAATCTCAACAAACAAAATTAATGTGCTTTGGAAAACCAGGACCTATAAATGGCTACAGCAAATATACAGTTTATAATATATAAATAGAAATATTACCAGTAGAAAAAAATAATTTGTATCACCCCCAAAAAGGCACTGTAGTTATAAAATCTGTATCAAGATTTGTGAATCAGATTATACTACCCAGTGAAAATTTCCAATTTTCATGGTATGCCATATTTAACTGAGCAATCAGCTCTTTTGCCTCATTTACTTAGGAATTAAATCAACTTTCTTCGTATCAGACTTAACAATTCCAAAGCTGAAAACTGTAAGTCTAGTGACAGTCATAGGGAAAAAAGACACAAAGATATGATTAATACAGGAAAATGTAAAAATAACTTACCTGGTTAATGTGCTCTGCTCCAGTCCATGTAAAACTGCAAGTGTCATTACAACATAAGACATATAAAGGAGAGTCATCAGGGTTGGTACCTGATGGGCAAACCATTCCCATGAATACATCTTCTTCTTTTTCACTTGAGGATACTTCAGCTAAAAAAGTAAGAACATAGCAGTTCATCTTTCAGGAAAGGACTTAATTAGCCATCTATTTTCTTCAACTGGAAAGCCTTAGCATATACACAATATAAACCAGAAATTATATATCAATTTTAAAAAGTGATATACAAAGACAACATGCAAAGAAATCTAACCAACTCTGGAACAATATAAAGTAAAGCATAATTACATCATACCCACATATGATGCCAATACAAACACACTATACATCAGCCATCTGAATCCTTGGCTCTGTTTCAGGCAGTTAAGACTCAAGTCCCGGCTCTATTTAGCAAATTATAGATCATCTCATAAACTATTTATCAGTGTTTTAAAAAGATAACTAATCTTTCAAAGGCTGGAAGGTAAGGATAGATATTCCTTAATGCTTTCTATTTAGCAGGAATTCTAAGTCAGAAATAACAACAAGACATCTGTCCATTATTCTGTAAAGTTATATCACTTAACACCAATTAACTACCAAGAGGTTCTATCAGTAATCCATCTTATTTTCCAAAAGATTTTACATTGTTCATTACGGAGTATTTATTTTTAAATCAATAAATTTATATCAGCTGTTTTTTGATGGAAAGTTGGAAGATACAGTACACTTGAAGGAAGAATAAACACATGAATTTCATACACACACAAATCTTGATCGTTTCCAACCAATTGTGTCATTTACATATATATTCAGTCTGAATAATTATAATATATGTACAGAAGAGAATCTATCCAAACTGAAAAATATGTAACTCATTTAGGATCTGAAATAAATTACCTTTTGCAATTTTCTGAGCAGTTTCTAAGATGGTAATTGCAGCAGGATAAGCTCGGCCACTTACAGCTGACATAAATGGGGTCATCCCTCTTGCATCCCTAAAATAAGAAAAATTATATGTAAAAATATTAATTACTATTTTCCTTCCTGATTATAAAATAAGTGTTCATGATAAAACAAAAAACTAAATTTTGTTTTAGTCTTTCACATATAAATATACACCTCAATCAAACTAACATAAAAGCCAGTTTGTATTCATTTAGTGTACACTGCATGACATTCAGACGGCCTCTTTCACTCAACAGAACTTAGTAGTAGAGGGAATATCATGCTGGATTCTGATATATTGTTTTAAATTTACATAACTATTGTCCATATAGTGTAAGAAGATAAACTTTAACAGTAAAAGCTAAGCTAAGCTAAATCTTCACATGAAAAATATATCAAATCCTCTTACTTGGCAGAAAGAAGTTCTCGTAGATAGGGCTGGAGAACCACACTGTCACATAACAATTTTAATATAAAATGAGCATTCGCCTTTCGATCCTTGGATTCTACTACAGATGGCTCTGTGGAAGGACCTGTAATTAAGCAGATCCATTTGGTACAAAACAAGAATGAAGAAGACACAGTAAAAGAATATTCTGGGCTACCCTGCCCGTGGGGCACATAAGCAGACAATAGGGCACACTGCCTATGGGGTAGCTAGCCCTGCTCTGCAAGGAGCAGTTACAATTTTTTTTTAAAGAATATTCTGGAATAATATATCAGGCATAAGCTACCAGAACAATATTCTAGTATCAGTAATAAATTAATTTCATCACAAATAATTTAAACCTATGAACACCATTTTATAAATCTCATCTGATTTCTAAATGTATGTACACAGACACCACATATTTGCACTGACAGATGGAAGGTAATTCAGAGAATTAGATGTTTTTCAAGCAAAGGAAAGTCTCCTTGAGATAAAGTGTAGATCTGTAGAACCCTATATCCAAAGTGTGTCCTTTTTTCTTCCAGATGACTAGGCAGACAAAGAGTACAGATTCTTACCTGGAATAGTGGAGGTGCTTGGTCCTTGACCAGTACCGGTTGCTGCTGTGGTAAGAGATCCCACAGCGGGGGCCAGGATAAAATCAATGTCACCATCTTTCAGTAAACAGAACAGTAGGATGTATATCATTATAGGCAACATATTCCTAACATGTTCTCTTAACTGGCCTTAAGGCTTTTCTCTGCAAGCCAAAGGTCAAATTGGATAGAGTTTAAGTGGAAACTTCCTTTCCAAACTACAAGAGAAGGAATCCACTAGGCAAATATATTGACTTATCTTGATATATTACTAATAAAGGGATTATTGAGCTTCTTACCAGTATACAAATAAATATTTCAGTAAAAGTGGAATACCTGACAAGAGTTCTGGAATTTTAGTTTTTAAAATATAAATATCTTAAATCTAATTTTTATAGCTAAACTAGTTATAATATTCATCATACTACTTTCAAATATTTCAAATATCCCTTTAAAATGTTCAAATTATTTCCTTTCATGACCTGCTCTTTTTGTTAAACACTAAATGAAATTAAATAACAGCTCTTACCAGGATCCATCGCAGGAGGGTCAGGAACCCAACTAGGGGGAGCTATGGGGGGTGAAACTGGATCCTGGTGGTCACTGGATGAAGCTCCAGCTTCATGTCTACCCAAACCAGCTGCTCTCAACGAACGTCTCATCATTTCCCGTAATCTCAAACTAAAAGAACATGAACAAAATCAGAGCTCACTACCATATCTACACATAATGAAACGGCGTACAGAACTTCTCATCTGAGAAGACGAAAGTATGTCCTATAAGCAAGCACTCCAGCCAAGGGAAGTGAAGTACAAATGCCAATTCTGGAATCACAGAATAAGTCAGTGAGGGATAGAAATAAAACTGGGGGCTCCTAGTACACCGTTCAGCACTAAAATCACTATATTAAGCTCCCACATAAACTTAAGCACAGGGAACGAAAGCTGCGGTGAAGTAAGATTAGAAATAATCTTTCATACAGTTCAGATAAAAGAACAGCTAAACATTAAAACAAAAAGTTTCTATCCCCCGTTTATAATCAGTAATAATTAAGTTTAATAGTAGACATCAGCAATCATACTGATTAGCACAAAACCAGTATTGTTCCAACACTAAATCCCTTTTATAATCTCAAAAGCAACTGAACTAATATCCACACAATGAGTAGTTTTAAAACAAAGACCAATTTAGATTTTTACACACAAAAAAAGAATTTTTAACAGTACAACTTGCATCCCAAAGAAATTAATGAATGAAACTAGAGTTTATAAAATGTGTTGTTAATGTATGGGCATGGTTTTTTTTCCTCCTGCTATAAAAAAAAAATACTATACAGGTGTACACATCACTAAAAAGAAAAAGAAATAATCACAAACACAGAACTCGTTAGGGGAAATGGGAACTACCTGTATGAAAATCTATACTTTACCTTTGAATAAAACCTTACAACGGCTACAAAATACATTTAGAACTAACAATGATTTAAGAGAGCACAAAAGGCAAATCCCTTCACTCAGCCACAATTTTAGAGCTTGTAAATGGATAAAGAGTAAAAATTTCATTTTAAGGGCCAGACAACGCATAAGGGACTTCATTCTCCCATGCAGAATTAATCTCAGACATGACATTCTCATGTGAAAGACCTAACTCCTTACTAGATACGCATAATACATCTAGAAATAATTTCAAGTTTTATTAATGTTTAAATCTCTAATTGTAATTATTATTTAATTGAGGATAAATGTTTTTTTCCATGTCAATACATTTTTAATTTTATAAGGAACTTTCTTAAAAAAGTCATTCACAAAAATTACTTTTAGAGGCTATGTTCAAGAACATATCTATTTTATAAGACTTATTTATGATGTATTTTTTGGAATAAAAACACTCTAGAAGATTCTGCAATGTAAATGTTACTGTCTCAAATAATATATCTGCCATTATAGTATTCACTATTAAAAAATAGCTATAGTTAATTCTTTTATAGTATCAATGTCTTCTTTTTCCAATTTAGAAATTTGAGTTTAAGAGTTTTTATAATGTGGATGGGAGCATGGCACAGTGCCTGTTTCAGTCCAGGTCATTTCCCTGTCCAAAGATATCACCCAGAGGAAAAGGAAGACTCCTTACCAGTAACAGCACACACCATGGTGACTGTTCACACTGTGATGCTCCTATACAATTTTAATTAAGCTCAACAGACACCTGGTATCCTACCTAATGTGTCTTACTCAAAGCACAAAGAAAAAAAAATCAGCAATAATTGGGAGACACTGCAAATGACCTGAAAATAAATGCATGTTTTGGCCTTTTCAAGAATGCTTACACCAGAGTCACAAACTCAATGGCTAATAGGTCAGAAAGGGAAAATAAGGGAAGTCAGGTGTAAGAAATGGGAGTAGTGACAAGCTAGAGGCACACATGCTTATCTAAAGGCATTCAAATTAAAGGAAAAAAAATTTTAACATTGCGCAGGCCAAACAAAAAACATTATGTGGGCTATTCTCCAACTTCTAGCTTAAAGCAGATTAAGAATAAATGAAGATAAATTGAGACCAGAGTCTCATCTTGAACTTGCAAACTCCCAACTTTGTTGCTGTGATGTAGTCAATTCAATATTAAATGAGGGGGCCATTCCTTGTCATTTTTAAAATTGTCCTTAACCTCTTTTCTTCATTAGGTCTTGGGAACATTTTTAAGTACAATGCCCAGCTCCTCATATAGATTCTTAAAAAACAAAAAACAAAAAACAAAAAAAGAAAATTATTCTTCAAGATGTTGTACACAATTCATGAAGATTCACCTGTATCCTCAGTGGCTGAGGACAATACTGAGGAGATACCACCTTGGCTGCTAAGATTCAGAGTTTTGACATTTCTTCGTATAGGCTTGCCTGGAGTCATCGTATTTTCTGACAATATGGAAGAATTCAAGGATGATGTAATTTCCTCTTTGTAAGCACGTTATATCCATGCTACAGAAGCCTTAGAATCCAGTCATGTTCAAACATAACACTGTGACAAAAAAGCGAAGGTCATGTGTCTTCCAGATTAACAATCTCTAGAGTACATACACCTGCAATCAGATGCATCAATCAAGCTTTCCACTAAATCTGCCCTTTGTACTCAGGAACTATTGAGTCACATAATAAAACTTCTGAGTCAAATCATCATCTGAAGGCATTTAACAGTATTCCATTCAATATTGAAATTGCATCAGTTTTGAGCTTACAGCTCATGAATCCCAGCCTGCATACTCATCAAGGGGCATCGCCTAGAAAATCCATTGGAGGCTAGAGGAGGGTTTCACTTCAATGAAGCAGTCTGTGGACTTCCTACTGCCCGGCGTGGATAATAAGACTCCTGTGCTTTCATCTGTTCAACCGGCAGCCCTGAGTTTGAACTGGTTAAGAGCACTGCAGTGAAATCTTCGGCAAATTCCTCAAAGGAGCTTACTCTGCAAATTATTTCTGTGAGCAACACATCACCCACTCTTGAAGCTCCTTTTAGTCTTTGCCTTCAAAATAATCCTGACATGAAAAAAAGATGGCAGCACTGGCATTGGACCAACCATATCAGAGTCCAACTTGATTTGCACCTGTAATTTCCCTGAGAAAATGAAATACCTGAAATAATTCAGACACTAATTTCTTCATGAAGAATTTAAGTTGCTTCCCACTTTAGACCAAACACTTTGTCTGCCTAGTATAGTCCTGAATAAATAAACTGGTGATAATTTCCATTTTGTTTAGTCTACATAACGTTTTTGCACTGTTTTAAATTATAATTTGGTCACCCACGAATACTTTTTGATAAATCTCACTTCAGGATGTTTTTGAACCTGGTAAAGTATCAACTTGGATCAACTTGGTAGCCTTCCTGTTGCCAATTTAAGAATACACATTTTTAAAGGAATAGTTAACTATGGAACAGAAAATAGGCAAGGAGAATCTTCATTTTAAGCAGACTTTGCAACCTACCACATTAGCACATAGTGAGCAGTGCTTCCATTAATGATCTTGTCAAGCAGACAAAAAATTTTTTTCCTACAGAAAGAAAACTATATCCTGAATTCTTAATATTCATTATCTAGTCAAATACCTAGCAATTTTTAATGTGTTATAAAAGTTTGTCCATCCCAAAACTCAGCCTGAAAATTTAAACATCAGACATCCATAATACACATCAGCCTTTCATTTTTTTCCCAGATCAAGATATCTGAGAAACTGACCTAAATAAGCAATCTGAAAATATTAAGGTTCCTTCAATTATTATACTACTGGTTCTCCAAATAAGACAGTAACTTCCTAGGAAGCAAGAATGATGAATTTAGAACAAATTGAAAGAAACAAATTTAAACTACTTGTCTAAATTATCTCAAATTTATTAAGTGTCCCAGCTCTACCTTAAACTCTAATTTGTTATCAGATTATTTTTCCCAGGGTGTTATTGGGAGGAACAAAAATGAAACAAAAAAGGACCCACCAATTCATGTACACGACAGGTAAGAGATATACTGCTTTCTGTACTTGGTTTTTTCCTCCAATTAAAGTTTCCTGGTAAAAATCACATTACCTTCGGCTACTTGATGATCCAGCCCGATTACCTGGGCCATTACTTGAAACAACTGATATTGCATTTGCAATGGCCTCAACAGCAGAAAGCCTTTCTGCAAATGTATTTCTTTCAGAACGCTCCGCTTCTGAAAAATGAGAAAAAATTAAGATCAATTTAAGTTTTAAAACTAATACACTGAGTATGTACAGTCCACTAAACACTAATCTCTATATATTTAGTACTCTAATTCACATATTAGATAACCAATTGTTCAATTTTTCCTCCTTAGAGCAACTAACACTTCAGACAGACTGAACTATATGATCTTTCATATGTGATTTATTTCCTTATTCCGCCTTACTTCTCAATCCACAAAGGGCAAAAATAAGGTCATTAATAAGAAGACTGAAATTTAGCTTTCACTTATTAAAACAGAAAAAGACCTACTTACCAGTATTTCAGTCTCAGTTTATGTACTATGTATAATCCTTACTGATTCAATGATAATGACATAAAGGTCAGAAACCTGCAAACCACTATTCAAAAGTGTAGCTACCAGAGTATCATCAGCAAATTCAAAATAAAACACATTATGAATTACATATTTACACTTTGTTCTCAATTTCTCCCTTCATTTAGCCAATTAAAAACTTTATGGCAAAAAAAGCTTATTTACCTTCCAAAAACATATAACACCTCACTAAGTGATTTTTCTCCTCTACATTCTAAAAATTTAGATAAAAGTTGCCTCAATGTAACTTGGCTTAACCTGCTAAATAATTCTCATGTAATAAAAGTCATCTGCAATTATAAAATCAGTAAAGTTCATTTAGTATTACATATCCAGTTTGTATATATCATATAGTATTGAATACAATAAAAACACGCTGGTGGAAAATTTTATGTTACATACCCATCTTTACCTTCTGAGAAAGTAAAAAAAAAAAAAAGACACACAAATTCTTTATAGTGATTATTTTTCTTTAACAACTGTTACATTTTCAAAATTGCCTAAAAACTCCCTTTAAAGACCTTGCTATAGTTCTTAATCTCACCCTCTTCTTCTTTAGTTTCTTTATTGCTGGTTGGAAAGCAAACTGATACACAAGCATGCAAAATATTTCGATTTCCATCACATCTGTGGCTGATGAATGTCTGTAGCATCTGTAGATTCTGCTCTAAAACAACCGCTTGCTCAAGATTCATTAGATATTGTCGACAGGCTTCATAGTCACAGCGCAGAATGTGTTGCATTAAGGTTTGTTTCTGTGCTCAGACAAATTAGGGGAAAAAAACCTCAATGAATTTGAGTAGCACATTACATATATTAAAAATTTCTCATGGCCAACACAGTAATATATAATCAGATTTGCAAATAAGTAGAGACAATTTCAGGTGGCCTACCAAAAGAAACAGAACCTAAGGGTACATTTTAAGCAGAACATACAATCGACAGGAACAGAGAAGGGAGGGTAAACTTTCTGTTAAGGACAAGTAAATATTTTTAGCTTTCTCAACTAACTAAGCTCTGCAACTGAAACGGGAAAGCAGCCACATACAATGCATAAATGAATAGGAGTGGCTGGATTTGGCCTTTGGGCCATAGTCTGCCAATCCTTGGTTTTTACTTCATGTTATCTAACTATCTAATTAGAACCCTATTAATAACGATAGCCAATTAAGCAAAGGATATAAATTTTATTCCAGGCTTTTGTGTGTGTGTCAGACAGCGTCTCACTCTGTCATCTAGGCTGCAGTGCAGTGATGTGAACACAGCTCACTACAGCATCAACCTCCTGGGCTCAAGTAATCCTCCCGCCTCAGCCTCCCATGTAGCTGGCATGCACCACTACAGCAGGCTGATTTTTTGTAGAGGCAGAGTCTTGCCATGTTGCCCAGGCTGGTCTCAAACTCCTGGGCTCAAGTGATGCCCCCACCTCAGCCTCCCAAAGTGCTGGGCATGAGCAACCCACACCCAGCCCTCTTATGCTATTAAAGGTTATATGAAAACCAATACCTTCAATTCTGCAGGAATCATGACAGGTGTAATTTAATTAACAAAGACACGGTGGTACTGATAAGTATTTATAGAACATATCATTAGCTTTCTGAGAAATAGCATGAACATACCAAGAAGTTCATTCTTTCAGAATGGAAAACTGTAGTTGTAGAATATTTAATGAACCGAATATAAAACTTTAGTTTTATAAAACAAAGTTGTTCATTTTAACTATAACTAGAAAAAAGCAGGTGGGAAAAGAGCATGTGGGAGTATAAAGGAAAAAAGAAAACTGCATTTGAACAACTTGCCACCTTCTGGAAAACTGTCAAAATAAGCTCTCCCCTATCCCCAACTTGAGAGCGGGTGGAGAATAGATGTCCACACAAGAAAACACACCTAAACAACGATTTTCACTATCAATTACACGTGAGACAGGCCACTTTGATTGTGGAACTAACTACGGCTCTGAAGTCACCTCATCAACAGCAAGCTCCAGTTCATGAGGAGCTTAATACTAAACTTTCCAAAACATAGGGAAATTTATACAAAATATGTTGAGAGAAAATGTCAAAGTCTCCCTGAAGAACAAAGAACAGAGTACTTTCAAAGGGCAACTAAAATCAAGATATTTTGTTGTACACTGCTGTCATATACACTAGTTTCAAGTAATAGCCAATTATTTAGTGAGAAGCAGCTACTACTCTACAGGAAACTCTTACCTCCAACCTGCCAGACTATAGTAGATGGGCTGTCACACTGAGAGTATCAATACTACTTAGTTGTGTTACAAGCAGAAAAGTTTACTCTGCATCATTGTATGTTACATCTGTCAATTACTCTTATAACAAAAGGCAGAGTGAGTTCGATAAAAAATTTCTTGTGGGTCTACTGTGTGGTAGGCCCTAGTCACTAAGGTATAAAGACTAATCACTACACACTTTATCCCTACCTGCGGGATGATGACTCTACCTGTCAGATGCTGACAAAGTGAAGAGGTCACAGAATCAAATGCCTACACTTGAAGTAATATAAATGAATGAAGGAGGCTGTGTGTAAGAGATAACAGAAGCTGTATACTAAATGGCATCACTAGCACTTGGAGCAACAAACTGTAAGTAGTGAGAACTGCAATGAATTGTAAAGACCAGTCTAATGTTTTTGGGATGTAGATTACGAGGCCCAATTTCACCAGATCTTCTAAAATTAAAATCTGGATTTTAAATATAAATCCTGTGGTTTTTCAATATTGGTAACCCATCAAGAATTCTAAAATGATAAGAAGGCTATTTCTAGACATCAAGTTCAGACCACAGCTACCTCTGTATCATAACCTCCTTTAGTTTGAAACCACTAGTACAGTAGGTTACAAGCAAAGCTAAGCTAAGAATGAGTCTGGGTGTCTAAATAAAAGCTTACAGATAGTGCTCATAAGCACCTGGATTCAGTTTATTTTAGATGCAGTTCTAAAAAGTACTTCTCACCTCCAACCTAATGGAGGGTGAATATGCTCCCATATTAAACTCCATTTCCATCCTTTATAGAAAAACTGCTCAAAAAAGTTTTATTTATCTTCAGGTCCTCACCTCTCATTTTCTCCTAAGTTCACTCTAAAGCTTTCATCCCCACTATCAATAATGACCTAGATGGAGCTAAATCCAACAGTCAATATTCAGTATTCACTTCACTGACCTACTGCATCACTTGACACAGTTGGTCCCAGCATCCTGCTTGACACGTGTTCTTCATTTGACTTCCAGGACACAACTCATTCTAGCTTTCCTCCAACCCTGTGGATGTTCCTTCTCGATCTCCTATGCTGGTTCCTCTTTATCACCCTGACATTTAAATGTTGAGACTATTCTCAGGACTCAGTCCTTGGACCTTTTCTCCTCACAACCTCCATGATCTTGTTCAATATAATTCCTCTAAATAAACAACTCCCAAGTAAATTTCTCCAGCTTGAGCCTTTCTCTCTTAGTCAGACTTACACATCTAACTTTCTACTTACCATCTCCTCTTGGTTCAGGACTCTGTCAGATAATCTTCTAATAGACAAGTTAAATTTCACCTGTCTAAAACCAAATTCCTGAACCTTCACCTTCACTTCTTCTATCAGAAGAGACATCTATTAAAATGTCTTCACATTCACTTCCTCTATTGGAAGAGACATCTTAAACTTCACATGTCTAAAACCAAACTCTTGAATCTTCTTCACTTCTACAGTCTTCAACTCAGTAAATGACAACCTCATTCTTCCAAAACCATTAACCCTCTTGCTTCGTCTATTTGATACCCTACATTTAGCCACTAGCAAATCCATTAGTTCTACCTTAAAAAGATACCCAGTACAGTCATGTGCTTCATAAAAACATTACGGTCAATGATGGACCACATATATGACTGTGGTACTACAAGATTATAATGGAGCTGAAAAGTTCCGATTGCCTAGTGACATCGTAGCTGTTGTTAAATCATACCGTTTGTGGCAATGCTGGCATAAACAAACCTACTGTACTGCCAATCATATAAAAGTACAGTACATACTTATGTACAGTATAATATTTGATAATGATAAACTAGGTCACTGATTTCTAAAGTATTTACTATACTTTCTTTGGTTACTTTAGAATGTACTTCTTCTATCTATTTTTTTTTAAAGTTAACTAAAACAGCCTAAGGCAGGTCCTTCAGGAGGTATTACAGAAGAAGGCACTGTAAATTGTACATTTTTTAGAAAGGCAATATAAAATTTTAAAAATAGAAGTGTTTAATACCTCGGTGATGAAACAATCTGTACAAAAAACCCTGTACATGAGTTTACCTTGCAGTAAAACCTCACATGTACTCCCAAGCCTAAAATAAAAGTTTTTTTTTTTTTTTAAAAAAGAAAAAGAAAACTCTGCCCCCCGCAAAAAAAAACCCTTAAGGATATAGGAAAGAAAGTTATTTTTTAGATAGCTACACAATGTGTGTGTGTGTGTGTGTGTGTGTGTGTGTGTGTTTAAGACAGAGTCGCACTCTGTCGCCCAGGCTGGAGTGCAGCGACATGATCTCAGCTCACTGCAACCTCCACCTCCACCTACTAGGTTCAAGCGATTCTCGTGCCTGAGCCTCTTAAGTAGCTGGGATTACAGGCACAACCACACCTGGCTAATTTTTGTATTTTTTATAGAGACGGGGTTTCACTATGTTGCCCAGGTTGGCCTCAAACTCCTGGCCTCAAGTGATCCACCCACTTTGGCCTCCCACAATGCTGGGATGACAGGTATGATCCACCGTGCCCGACTGTGTACAATGTGTTTTAAGCGTATTATTATTACAAACAAATCAAAAGGTTAAAAAAAATTTAGTGTAGCCTAAGTGTACAGTGTTTATAAAGTCTACAGCAGTGTACAGTAATAACGTAAGCCCTCACATTCACTTACCACTCACTCACTGACTTACCCAGAGCAACTTTCAATCTTCTAAGCTTCATTTGTGCTAAATGCCCTATCAGATGCACCTTTTTTTTATCCTTTAGACCGTATTTTTACTGTACCTTTCCTATGTTTATGTAAACAAATACTTATCACTCTGTTATAAATGCCTACAGTATCCAGTACAGAAATACACTATATAGGTTTATACCCTAGAAGCAATAGGCTATACCATCTAGGTTCATGAAAGTGCACTATGTGATGTTTGTACAACAATGAATCTCCTAACAATGTATTTCTCAGAATGTATCCCTGTCATTAAGCAACACATGACTACGTATCTAGAATCTAGTCACGTTTCACTCCTAACTCCACCCCCTGGGCTAAGTCACTATCATCTCCCACCTGGATTATTATTATATCCTAATTGGCACTCCTGCTTACTCACTTTCACCCTAGTACTCTTAGCACGTCATAAGGGATCCTTTTAAAATGTTCAGCAATATCAGGTCAACCTCGGCTGAAATTGCTCCAATAGCTTCTAACGCACTGTCTCCACATCTAACAAATACTCAATTACGACAAACCACAACACGTTTAAAACTAAATTCATCCTTTTCCCTTATCCCATTTGTTCCCCCCTCCTATATTTCCTCTCTACCATCAACCATGCCCAAATCAGAAGCTTTATTAATTCTTTCATTCACTGCTAACATCCAGTTACCAAGCTTTATAGGTTCTAGTTTCTTAAGATCTCTTAAATCCAGCCCCTCCTTCCTCATTTCCAAAAGTTGACATTTACTTTGTTTCTAACCTGGATTATTGCCTAACTTTTTTTTCTTTTTTTTAATGTTTTTGTTTGTTTGTTTGTTTTGAGACGGAGTCACGCTCTGTTGCCCGGGCTGGAGTTCAGTGGCGCGATCTTGGCTCACTGCAACCTCCGCCTCCGGGGTTCAAGTGATTCTTGTGCCTCAGCCTCCTGAGTAGCTGGGATTACAGGCATGCGCCACCATGCCGGGCTAATTTTTGTATTTTCAGTAGAGACAGGGTTTCACCATGTTGGCCAGGCTGGCTTCAAACTCCTGACCTCAAGTGATCCACCCCCCTCTGCCTCCCAAAGTACTGGGATTACAGGCGTGAGCCACCACGCCCAGCCTACATTAACCTTTTTATCTGATCTCTAAACTTCTGATATCAACTGCTCTCTAAACACCCACTAGCCACTGCTGATCTTTTTTAAAAAATCAAAAGCATGTCATTCACTGGCTTATAATCCACCTCCTCCTCCTCGCTTTCAGGCTAAAGTTTGGTAACGTTAGGTGAGCACACTAACATCCTAGTGCCTCTCTCCAGCCTTTTCAGTTGCTACTCACCGACCCACAGGATCCCTACCAGAATTCTGGTCATATCAAAAAAAAGTACTTTCTCTGAACTTATTAATAAGATTCACAAAGGTTGCTCTTGGTGCCTGGAATAATACCCCCCAACTCCATCCCTGTGTCTAAGGGATGCCTATCTGATCTGTCCAGGTATCGCTTCTTAAAGGAAGTCTTTGGTACAGTCACAGTATGATTTATATCTCTCCCCTTTGTGCTCCTACAACATTGTGCACGCCTTGCTCAAACACTTAAATTACATGATAATCACTGATGTACTTGTCTATGTTGTTTTAATAGACTATTAGCTCTTTTAGGGAAGAAAGGGGCAATGAATGATCTATTTAAGATTGTTGCAAGATCTATTCAAGACTATTTAGTGGTGTTTTGTGAATTAAAATGCCCAGTAGTTTCAATACTCAAATTACCTCTACAGCCATGATGATAACAGCAGCTTTCTTTTTGATTGTTGAATTGGCAGGAAGATTTATTAAAGAATGCACACCCATTCCAAGACTACTAATAGGTGGAAGATCCAGCCAATCAGGATCCCTTATTCCTCCCATGCAATCTTTGGCCATTGGGTAGATAGTACCATTTCCATCTCGAAGAATAATGGGAGATTCCTATAATAATGGGAAAACGGTAAAGTTTGACTCCTAATCAAAAAATGTATCTGATTTTTATGACAGGCATATTTGTTTCCAAATTAGATTTTAGTAATAATAATAAGAAACCTAGTATTCAAATGTGCTAAATATTCTAAGTTTCTGAATAATTTATTAACAAGCTAACCAGAGCCAGACCCCCTAACTTCACAAAAATGCCATTGTTGTCCTATCACTTTTCAAAAGCAAAAATGAGCCTCTACCTGTCCAGCAGTGAAAATGGCTACATTCCTCTCATTCTGACCAAGGAAAGCAATGCTGCTTGTAGGAAAATTATTTTCCTGTTCTGCTTTTCCTGTAGCAAGATCAAAGATACAGTATCGTACCCAATTTCCAGTCTTCAGAACAGCATGAACACCTTCAGAAGTACATAAATGAGAAGAAAAATTGTTTTACATCTTATCTCTAATAAACATCTACAATATTTTAACTTCTCTAAGTCAATTCAAACAGATATAAGCCATTCCATAATGTTACAGATAGGGAACAAAAAAATGCCAATGTCCTGAATTATTTTATCATATTCCCATTTCCTGAACAAGTATTAATGGAATATAGGATATGCCAGCTGAAGAAGTTTCAAAATTTACCTTTGGAATCTACATTCACTGCTAATATTTCTGTTTTTTCAGGTATACAAAGCTTTTTAGGAGTCCTTTGGAAACAGTCGGGAACCTTCGGTGTTCCACCAGTTTTGACAACCTGCATGACACAAAAGGAATTTTGCTTTCAAACTCCATAATAAACTCAAGGAGTCAGTTCCAATATTCACTTGCTGAATGACTTCTTTACACTTACCTGCAATTCATCAATTCTAAGTAACCTACAATCCTGCAGGAGAGAAGAAGGGTCAGCATCTGGACCAGAGCTGTTCTGACAGTTTGTATTACTGGAGGTTCCTGGAAATTTTACAGCAACATAGGCACCATCCACTTTTAGCACCTGGAAGTATGGGCAAATTCAATAAACATTAACAATAGCTTATATAAAATCAACATACAAATTCTATTCACTGAACTAATTTAATGTTAAAGGAATCCAATTCTTTGTATGTTTCTTCAATGATCACCAAGTTATAAAATTAACCTAGACAGACTCTGAGGTTTGCTATTGACATCTATATTCAAGGCTCATTTGCTAAAGAAAACTGACCCACACAGCCAGTGATTACAGTCAGTGAATGTTTTCAGCAATCAACTGAAAAACTTAAGTATACAGCCCACGAAATCCTCCCATCTCCTCTCTTAATTACATTAAAGCAGCTTTCGGTCTCAGAACTTTCTTGAAAATGGCAACGTTCTATATTCGCAGTGTCCAATATGGCAGCCATTAGCCGTAAGTGGCTACTGAGCACTTGAAATGAAGCTAATGTGACTAAGGCACTGACTTTTTAAAGTTATTTGATTTCAACAAATTTAAATAGCCACATATACAACTAGTGGTACAATACAGTCAACACAGGGATAGGGTCAGCAATGCACAGAAAGACAAGCACAGAATTTGAAATCAGGACAAATTTGGGTCCCACTTCTGCTACCTGATGCTTTTTATTTTAAGCCAGTATCTTATTCTTAGAAGAAAACACCTACGCACGAAACTACAGGTCTATTTTGGAATCAAATGAAATGGTTTATGAGAAAGACCTTTGTGAGCTGCAGAAACTGGTATATCTGCTCTTTCCTTTAAGTATAAATGAAAGACTATCATGTTTCAGAAACTACTGAGTAATCATGAAAACCTTTACTTTACAGACATTCTACAACTGCAAGTGCATTTTAAATATGCATCAGTAGAAGAGTGAAATTAATGGCATTCAAACTGACAGTTTCTTAGAAGGCAAAACAAAAGAGAGGAGAAAAAGTGGAAGGTGACTTGTAGTAAGATTTTTCAGTACTCTGGAAGAATTTTAAATGTCACGGAAGATGATCTCAATTAGAACTGTCTATGAGATCCAACAAATGGGCTGTACCAAAAAGTAATATATCTCTATACAACTTTTCTACAAAACTAAAACTATTCCCAAATAATAGTTTTTTTTAAAAAGCAACATATCATCACAAATGCTCAAGGAGAGGCATAATCTCTTCATCTGCCAGGGACTGAGAAGACAGATCTGCATCAGATGCAGGGGTGCAACTAAAGATACCACTGAATATGATAAATAAAACAGCCCTGAAGAAAGGAGTCAGATATCAACCACAAATCCCTGGATAACCAATATCATTATAATTCTGTTAGTAATTAAGTTTTAGATATTTTGAACAAACCTTGCCAACAGGAACATTCTTGACATCTTCCACAAAAACCACTTCCCGAAGAGACCACTGCTCTTCATTCACCTTTTCCTCTTCTTTTGGTGCAGGGGTTGACCGTCGTCGTTCTTAGACAACAACAAAATGGTAAGTACCAAAAAGAAAATGTAAAAGAGACTTTATAGATTTCATCTAAATTTATAAGAAAGACTATCTTTAAAGGGATACATAAGTGAAGTTTCTCAACAATTTCCTAAGCTACTGCTTTATGAATTGGGAGTTTTCTGATCAATCTGTACTTTAAATAAATTCACAGTGAAGAACAACTGTAACCATTAATGTTTAATTGTATTAACACCAGCATAAACAAGTACAAAGAAATAGGGTAAAATGTATTTTGTACTCCCAAAACTAGGGTTATCTAACCAAAGTTTAAAAAGGAAGATCTGCCGGATAGTTTTAAGAAAACTATCACATAACTATTAAAGTCTAACTTTTAATTTCCTAAATTGCAAAGCAATTAACACCATAAAATTTATTTTAAGGAATTTTTGAAAAAATTCTATCCATGGTGTGGTAGTAAGTCTAGGTTTATAAATTTACAAATTTGGAGCAAAAGTTGTAACCAAGACATAACCAATTTACAATAATAAGAGTCTTGACAAAAGTGAGTAGATAAGACTACCTAGTGGCAATTATTTCCTTCTATTACTATCATGAATTTCACATATCTTTTTAAAACTCTAATTCTGAAAAACAGAAATAGTCAACACTGTAAATATCATCTTTCTATTCAAAGAAAGTTATGCAAAAAAACCAAAGTAATAGAGATATAAATTATATAAAAAGATGTAAAAAATGATATGAGTTGCCTTAAATCAGAAACAAACTAAACACAGCTGTCTGCATGAGACCTATTTTGACAAATGCATACAACAAATAAAACTTACTGTATGGCATTGATGCACTGCTGGCAATTGAGGAAGCATCACTGCACGTGGATGCTGGAGATGGTGGAGGACCCATTTCTGTTTTCACTGGCTCCTGCTTACTTTCAGGCCTAAGATAAGAAATAAGATTCTCCTTATAATTAGATAAACAAAATAATGGAAACTAGTATTTTTTTAAAGACAAGTATTTTCTTATAAGAGAATGAATATTAAAAACATTTTTATTAAACTGTGTATTTATATTAATTTTTTTCATTGTATATTTTTAAGACTCAAGAATAAAAGGTATACAATGCATGCTTTCAAATAGTGGTTTAATATGGGAAGGAAAAATATAAAAGCTATCAACAACTTGAGACAATGATTCAGATAAACTTTATCGAGAAATAACAACGAAATTTACACTTAATTTATCAACACAGCTTTATCAAAGCCTCTTGAGCAAACAAGTTTCACACTGCAACAGTGCTAAGATTTGGATATGGCAATTTAACTGGAAAAAAAAAAAAAAGGTAAAGGCAAGTAAGTAATAAGCCCATTAGACCATTAATTTCTTAGAGTTCCAAGAAGAAACTCTACTCACAACGGTTTATAAAAATTTATTCTTAAACCATCTGGTGACAGGATTTAAAAACCAGCCCTCTTTAATGAGTTACTTAATACTCTGTTTAAGAAAATAACTACAGCAACTAAACAGCATTCTACAGATGGTGCAAACATAAATATTTTTATACATTAAAGGGCAGAAATCAGTCTTTAATCAGAAGTCACTGATTATTCACAAATTTGTTATTTATATACCTATTATAAACTGGACCATCATCTTAATCCTCTTGTCTCCTATTACTCTCATCAGAAATTTCACCTGAGTTTAGAAATAATCTAAAAGAAAACCGGTATTATTTTCACCAGGATCTTAACATGAGTGATCTCAATAAGCACACAGCGAATACTCCTGGCTGCTCCACAAATGCTGTGATGGTGGGGGGAAGCCAATACTGACTAATCACTAGCATACCTTTAAAGTGAATGCATTTCGATGACTGGCAAACGAGGGTACTACTGACATGAAAAAGACTATGTTCTTAACATTTAATTTCACTTAGCTCTTTTGCTAATATTTGAAATGGCTGATTTGAAGGAAGATCTTGAAAAACTTCGTTACAGGCTTTAAATAGCATATTCTATTCTAATCTTGTTTGTATTTGTACACATCAAAATTATTTCAAATGTTCTTTACAAAGTTCGTAAGACAATGAAAATGTTTTATTACTTTTATTTTTAGTACAAAATCCAATGTAATTGGAAGAAAAGTCTATAAATCTTTTTTAAAAAACCAAGACAGAGAAAGAACACGAAAACTAAAAGCAAAACCTTAATTAGGTATAAAGTGCAATAGCTTTGGTTTGTTAAAAATTACATTTAACTCAACAGTAATCACTGTTTCTACATTTAAGTTTGCACTTTTAACATTGAGAGGAATGACAGCAGTAAAGTTAGTAAATTTATAATCATAACATCTGAGTATAAATGGGAAGTAAACTAAAAAATTTTGGAACCTTAAAAATCTGTATGTACAGTAAAATCCCTATTATTTTTCAATGCCTGAATATATTTAGAAAAAAAGAAAATACATTGATGTGTTAAATGTTATTTCTAGAATGTGATATTACTACTCTCCCACATATCTATACTGGTCACCTATTTTTATAGGATTAAGAAAAAATGTTATTTAACAATTTTACTAAAGTTTTAAAGTTCATATACCAAACAACCAAATTACAGTAGAAATGATTATTTTTAAAGATGAGTAGATGTTTCTAAAAGCACAGGTGTTAAGATCTCTGTACCACGCTCCAAACAGTAAGTCAGCCCCAGAAGGTGGGGCTATACAAAATTCAGTGGTGTTTCTATTCACGAACACCTTCAACCCAAAAAACGTTAACAAATTCTTTACAGTTATTTCCCTCTTGAGTACATTAACCTGTAAAACCCTTTCAATAATCAAGATATAGGGCAGGAAGTTAGGTAGAAATTAAGATGATTACACAAGGAGAGAGCATGGCGGCTTAATAGTAAGGCTTAAACATATTATTACTGCCACAAAAGACCTGCAAAGGATACAATCTAATAACAAAACAAGGGCATCAAAAGAGAACACTACACTGTCATCTGGCCATCAAAATCAACTGTTAATATATAAATATTAGCCAAGTTACAAACAGTAAAATTTAGCAATTCCTTTCAAATTTCCTGGGAACCTTAACAAGACCCTATCATGTTAGGAGTTTACAACTTCACTACACACCTGTAAGTCTTCCTTGATTATTGCCATTCATATGCAGAGCAGAGCAAACAAGGAACTGGTATAAAAGCATGATTTGTTAAGGTATAGTACTTACTTAGCTTCAGTAGTTTTGCTAGCTTTTTCCATGTTTTTCAAGCTTTCAGGAGATCTAAGTTGAAATCTACAGCTGTCATTCATATTCCAAACTGACTCCATTAAGACACCAACTTTAGGAATCCCAGCACTAATTGAAAATGCAACTGCTCCAGCATGATAAAGAGGATTATTTCTCAGGCATACCTAGCAAACAAAAGAAAACCACCATCAAGATGACATAACTTTACAAATATATGTAATATTTATTTGAAATGGATGAAATACAATATATGAAAGTGCTGGGCTTCCTAGGTTTCCCAGTATAATCTTACCCAATCAATAAGGCTGAAAAAGCCACCTTAAAGGTCTTCATTAAGAAAATTTGTTTCTAGGCTGGGCGTGGTGGCTCACGCCTGTAATCCCAGCACTTTCGGAGGCCGAGGCAGGTGGATCATGAGTCAGGAGTTCAAGACCAGCCTGGCCAACATGGTGAAACCCCCGTCTCTATTAAAAATACAAAAATTAGCTGGGCGTGGTGGCATGCACCTGTTATCCCAGCTACTTGGGAGGCTGAGGCAGAGAATTGCTTAAACCCGGGAGGCAGAGGTTGCAGTGAGCCGAGATCATGCCACTGCACTCCAGCCTGGGCAAAAGAGTGAGACTCCGCCTCAAAAAAAAGAAAAAGAAAACAAAGGAAAAGAAAATTTGTTTCTAGTATTAAGGAACAGGAATAATTTCAACATGTTTGCTAAAAATTTAGCATTAACTTTAAATTTTCATGCAGCAAATATCCCAACCATTCTGCTACAAACAAAACAAAAGGAGCAGAAACAGCAGAGAATAAACTAAAAGGCATTATAATTTAAAAAGTAAAATGTGAAAAAAACAATTACACTTCTTGTCTGTTTCCTACAATCTGAAATAACTTTTTCCCTTAACTCATGATAGGCTCTATAACTTTATCTCTATAGATGTTTCTTTCTCCCAGAAGACTACTGTTTCCTGCTAGCCAGAAGGTTCCATGAATAATTTTTCTTTTAAATTAAAAAAGAATATGTAGACATTAGTGTCAGAAGTTTAACTGAGTGCAGGAGTAAATAACTTACAGAAAGAAAAAAAAAACAAACTCTGTCAGGGACTAACCTCAGGTCATACTCCGAAAACCAATGGCTTTCAAGACAGCACTGTTAAACACACCAACAATATCTCCATCTTAGATAGGAACATTTTTTCTGGAGATATCTTTTATTTCTCCAATATCCCAATCTTACTATGTGATAGATGATCAGAGGTATATACGAAGATCATAATTTTTTGTGGCTTATAATTAAATGTAATAAACAAAGGAAGATGGTGGTACATTTGAAAAGTGTAGGAACTGGAAACATTGGCTTAGAGGTACAGTTCTACCAAAGAATAGTTGTGTATCATTAACTATAACTCCGTGGCATAAAATGAATAGTTCTTAAGATGACCTATAAATACAGATGCAGCTGAATGGGTGACCAACAGTTCTTTCTGATGTTAAGACATGAATATTTTCCTTGTTCTGCAGCTGTAATTGCCCTCAGCCTCCAGTATTCGACAGGTTTAAAACACAACCTTGGTTATATACCAAGGTATTTTCATATGCTATCTTTCAGCAATTTAGTGTCAAGCTTTTTTATTTAAAGCTTTTCTCCAGTATTTTTTCTGCTCTCCCTG
This sequence comes from Hylobates moloch, assembly GCF_009828535.3. Taxonomy (NCBI): domain Eukaryota; kingdom Metazoa; phylum Chordata; class Mammalia; order Primates; family Hylobatidae; genus Hylobates; species Hylobates moloch. The sequence goes on from NW_026652284.1 coordinate 82,688,483, forward strand.
TCTACAGTAATGCCATCCCACCTGCTGATATGGCAGCTGCTGCAACATCCTGCTAGTACATGACTGCAATTGAAAAAGAACGTCCAGGACATCAGAAATCAGTATTTAAACTAAATAGGCAAAGAAGGGATCCTACAAAGGAAGGAAAGAGGGGCAAAGAGAGGAGCAGGGGGAAAAAGAGAGAGCATACCCGGTCCAAAGAAACTAATATAAATAATGAAGGCCGATCAATAATGTTCAAAATAGTGGGTAAACGCTGAAAATTTTCTGGTTCAAAGGCCAATAGGTAGAAGAACATGAGTAAGACCAAGAAAAAAGATGTCATGAAGAAAAAGAATAGGTACATTTTACTACCTTGTAATGAGAAAAAAAAATCTGCATTTAAAGTGCTAGATGAAGAAATTAACACCACATTCTATAATAAAAAACTACCATTTTGTCTAAGTTTTAAGGATTAAGTTTTTAAACATTCATAACAGCATTTGCTGTAATGAATATAAGCATTAAGTTTTACCCAGAAGATAAACCTCAACCAGAATATAATAAATTAGAAGTTCACAGACTCATTTGATCTCAAGACCTTTTTCCTTTTTTCACTATTAAGTATTACTGCATATCCCAAAAACCTTATGTTTATATGGGTCATATCTAGTTTTAATAATTAGTAAATTAAAACTGAGTAAATCGAGTGTATCAGTAATTGAAATTGAGAAAGTTTTAAATATTTAACAGTAATAAAACCCCACATTCATATAAACAATTTTTATGGAAAATAGATTTTCAAAAAAAATAGCAGTGAGAAAAGTAACATTGTTTACATTTTAGCAAATCTCTTAATGTCAGACTTAATAAAAGACAGCTGTATTCTCATGTCTGCTTCGGCATTCAATCTGTTGATACCTTCTTCTGACAAAGCTAATTCAGCTAACAGGAAGCTAATAGGAAGCTAATTCAGCCTGACACAAATATGTAATAGAAAAATGATGGAAATTTTTGACTCCCTGAAAGGGTTGAGGAGAAGGTAGCGGTCTCTGGACCACAATTAGAGAACCACTGAGATATTAAGAATATCAGCTTCCAGAAAATAGTACCTGTAGAAGCCTAAAACCATCTCAGAGTCAAAAACCAGAAAGTAGTAGAAATGGGGATTTGACAAAGCCTCCTGCCTCATGCTGACAACATCCTCGTAGAGCAGTATCTTTCAAACGGTTTAGTCATAAGAATCACCCGGGATGTTTGTTAAAACACAATGATGCCTGGCCCTACCACCAAATAAACTTAAACATTTCAGGTAAAGGGTTTCAGACTCTGCATTTTAAAAGTAGCAAGTGATTCTTAAAACCAGGGAACCTTGCCCCATAGGGAAACCTACTGATACTGAACCACAATCTATACAGTATTACTCTACTAAATGAAGGAAGAATGACATGACACATACACGTTACTGGAAACCGATTCTTCAAATGATGCTCATCTGTAAAACTGCTTAAAGGGAAGAAAGTGATTCTGAAGAGAAACGAGGTCCCTTAAGACAGGCTAAATTCATCACTTACCTGCGTACCAACAGTGATGTTTGGCATTGAAGAAATACCAGCACTGGATTTAGGCTTTTTATTTTTTGCTCTAGCTTTCTCTAACATTTTCTTCCTTTGACTAAAAGGAACTACACCCCTGAAAACAAAAAACATAAATTGGTCAAATAAGCAGTAAAACAGCCCACTAAATAAATCTGAAATTACACATATTATCAGTCAAGCGTTTCTGGCATTTCTCTAGTATTTTCGCCTCAGAAAACTATTAATGTGTACAATTTCATCTTAATTATAATTTGTGCATTAGATTAATAACTGGATCTACTTTTTTTAAACCTTTATAATTAAATTTTATGGGAAATTCATCAATTGCTTTTTTTTTTTTTTGAGACAGGGCCTTTCTCTGCTGCCCAGGCTAGAGTGCAGGTGGCTGATCTCAGCTCACTGCACTCTCTACCTCCTGGGCTCAAGAGATCCTCCTGTTTCAGCCTCCCAAGTAGCTGAGACTACAAGGCATCCACCACCACACCCAGTTATTTTGTATTTTTTGTAGAGACTAGGTCTCACTGTATTGCCCAGGCTGGTCTCGAACTCCCAGGCTCAAGCAATCCTCTGGCCTTGGCCTCCGAAAGTGCTGGGATTACACGTGTAAGCCACTGTGCCTGGGCCTAATTGACATATTTTCTTCCAAATAATTATACTTCATTAGGAAACTCCCCTATATATTGTTTCCAAAATGCAAATTTGCTGTTAACTCCTTAAAACACAACAAAGAAAAAATGTAAGGTCACCTTCTAACAGTAAAGCTATAATTAAATAAGGTAGAGAATATTAAAAAATGAAATAAAAAAATACTCTATAATCTATACTTTCAATTATGTAAAAGCAAAGTACATGTTTATGTAGAGGAAAAAAAGATTTAAAATACCCCCAAATGTTAACTGTAGTTACCTCTGGGTTGCAGGATTCTAAATGACTTTTGTTTCTACTTTATACTTTTATAAAACTTATTAATTATATTCACTAAGTATGTACTACTTTTATAAATTTAACTGTTAAAGTTTTTTAAAATGTTACTTTGTTCCAAAGTGAAATTTCCCTTCCATAAGGCATTATCTTTTAATTGACCTTCTCATGTTGGTATTCCACTACTCAAAGCATCTCTCTATACATACACAAGCATTCACTGATAAATTCCTCCTCCCTATAGACTCACCACCAATATAAATTGTTCTCCAGCTGAGCGCAGGTGTAAAGGGCACAGCAATGTAAAGAAACTATCCGCTCTCCTTGAAGTTCAGAGTAAGTCTGAGCAGTGTGCTCTAATTTAGAAGCCACAGAACTTAAAGTTTCATCCACCCATGTAGCAACCTAAAGAATAAAATATTAGAACTTTAAATAAAATCAAGCCATCTTTTCAAAAGGATTGTGGTAAAAACTAGGGCAAGGCATTATACTTCAAAGACTGGAGTTCTAAAATGTTTTGAGCTAAATGTTATAAAAATAAGTAATTCAGAGAGGTTCTTAGTAAGACTAGAAACAAATACTTTTTTCACACAAAATCAAAATGGCAGTTATTGAAATGAATGTCTAAGGCCATCTTTAAGGTCAGAAGTAAACATCTGCTCTACCAATTTTTAAAAGAATTTAGTGACTTTAGGCCAGGTGTCATGCCTGTAATCCCAGCACTTTGGGAGGCCAAGGAGGGAGAATCACTTGGGGCCAGGAGTTGGAGACTAGTGTGAGCAACACAGTGAGACTCTGCCTCTACAAAAAAGTTTTAAAAATCAGCCAGGCACAGTGGTGTGTGCCTACAGTACTAGCTACTCGGAAGGCTTGAGTTCAAGGCTGCAGTGAGCTACAACCACTGCACTTGAGCTTGGGCAATAAAGCAAGATCCTGTCTCAAAAAAACAATTTAGTGACCTTAAAGCCAAACCGATAATTTGAGACATAATATCCATACTTTCTCAATCTGTATTTTCTAGCTTCTCAACATCTTTTCTTAGTAATTTTCTTGAATATTTTTGCCTTTCCTTAAATCAGAAAGCTTTTTCTTTTTTTTTTTTGAGACAGAGTCTCACACTGTCGCCTGGGCTGGAGTGCAGTGGTATGATCTCAGCTCACTGTAACCTCCACCTCCCAGGTTCAAGCAATTCTCCTGCCTCAGCCTCCTGAGGAGCTGGGATTACAGGCGCCTGCCACCACACCCAGCTAATTTTTTGTATTTTTAGCAGAGATGGAGTTTTGTATTTTTAGTAGAGATGGGTTGGCTAGGCTGGTCTCAACACCTGACCTCATGATCCACCCACCTCAGCCTCCCAAAGTGCTGGGATTATGGGCATGAGCCACCAGTCCCAGCCCCAGAAAGCTATTTTTTAAAGTTACAGTAAAAACTAGCCAACAAAAATATACATTAGATTACTAAGGCTTGAGACACTTTGTATTTATGTTAACATAGATCGAAAATGAAAAGATGGAAAAGGAGCAAAAAAAGAAAAAAGAAAACAAGAATTAAAGCATGAAATGTTAATCAATGCAAAGTGTTTCATACCTTGTTATTTTCTGTAGCTACAGTTGCTCTTATGCTATTTGCAGACAGGAGGACTATCTTTTCATTGGTTAACCCCAAAAATGTTGCTCGTGGATGATGTAATGAAGGATTCTTTGAAAGCATAAAAAAAAATTACTATTTTATATGTTGATATGTAGAGCTATTCAATGCAAGATTTCATAAAATAAAATACCTGGGCATTTCTGTAAGGCTCAGATTCACTCCATTTCCACTGATAAAGTTCTCCTTTACTGCTGACAGCCAAAAGTTCAGAATATAGAGCCCCAATACAGATGAATTTTGTTCCATCCTATAAAGTAAAATACAATACTATAAATATAAAAATTGCCAAATCTACTGATTTGAACACTGTCACTTTAATCACTTCATCAGATCTAGATTAATTATGTAAACACATAAACCACAACTATACGAAGTCTTTAGCATAGCCTACAAGGTATCCAATTAAGGTGGCTCTGGCTCCCTCCATTAACTCACTCACCTCCATTCATACTGGCCTTCTTCCTGTCACAGTGGCCTTCCTCCTATCCTCGGACCACTGTCCTTGCTGTTCCCTCTGTCTGTGTTACTCTTTCTCAGGTGACACTCCCTCAAGAGACTGTCTCTGATGACACTATGTACAGAACCACCACTCTCACATTAGTTCCTTACACTGCTTTCTTTTTAATCCACAGCACTTCACAACTTGACACATTTATTTGTTTATACACTATCTCACTCAAGTACAACCTGTCTTATTCACCACTGTAACTTAAGAACTTAGCGTACAAGTAGGTGCTTAATCAATGTGCTGAATGAGTGAAGGGAAAAAAAGAAAAACAGAATAAGGAGCTGAAACAGAGAAAAACGATGTCAAATCAAGATTCTTTCCCTGTAAGCTCTTTCAAGCTATGGAAACAAGTGCCCATATTTAAGGTAATAATTTATTCACTTTTATGCTGACATACATGCAATGATTTGGAATGCAATTAAATTATAAAAAGCTTGGCTAACAAATGTAAATAAATAATTTTCTTTAACATAAAACCAATGATCAGAGCCACAAAGCTACCTAGAAATCTCACTGCAAAAATTGCCAATAACAGATTTTAGGTTGCAAAAATGCTATTGGTCTATACACAGTACTTCTCCATTTTCTTTGGGATTCTGGCTCCAGGGTATGATAAACAAATGGTGTCTTTCTGGTTTTCTGCCAAAATTCAGTTTTATTTGGTCAGATGGTAACGTTATAGTGCTCAGCTAAAACTTGTAAAGTCTACAAGATTTACTAATATAACACAATAACAACAGGTTATACCTCAGTGTTGTACAGAAATAATACTAATTTTAATCTTCTATTTTACCTGTACCAGTCAACCCTATTTTCAAGTCACTTTTATTGGGGGATGGAAAAGAGACCAAATTTGGAATTCTCCAAGTTAGCAATTCTTCCCTTACCTTTACCATGGATGTCTACAAACCATTACTGACTTTCTCCATAGAAGGTGCATCAAATTTTACCTTTCTACTTCATATTCTCTTCTCAATCCTATGGTTAAGAATTAACTATAATGGAATCAGACTAAGTGAGTCCCAAACCTAGATCCAACACTTACTAAGTATGTGACTTCAGGTAAACTATACAATTTCTCTGAAACCATTTCTTCATTTCTAAAATGGGTGTTAAGGTAATGCAAATCATGGTAAGGGAGAGGGGAGTGCAGGGTAAAAACCAAACGGAGTAACATATATAGTTGACCCTTGAACAATATGGGTTTGAACTGTTAGGGTCTGCTTATAGTTCTCTTCAGCCTCTGCCATCCTTGAGACAGCAAAAGCAACTCCTCCTCTTCTAATTCTTCCTTCCCCTCCTCAGCCTATTCAACGTGAAGATAATGAGAATAAAGACCTTAATGGTAATCCACTTCCACTTAATGAATACTAAATATATGTTCTTTTCCTTATGATATTCTTAATAACATTTTCTTCTCTAATTTACTTTATTGTATAAATACAGTATATACTACATATAACAAACACAATATGTGTTAATCAACTTTATTTTGTTGCTAAGGCTCCCAGTCAACAGGAGGCTATAATAAGTTTTGGGGGAGTCAAAGTTATGTGGATTTTCAACTGCATGAGGAGTGGGTGCTCCTAACCCCTTCAAAGTTCAAGGGTCAGCTGGATAAAGTACACAGCACAGAGCCCAGTGCAAAAAGCACGCAATCAAATTCAACTATGACTAATCTCCTCCCCTGACTTCATCTCTGACTCACTCAGAAAATGATAGCTCTCAGGCAGGGGCTTCCTCAATATTCCTAGCTCTAGATTTGCTTAATGAAAGCACCATTCTCACCTCCTCCCTTCTCCCCATCTCAGAGAAAGAAGGGTTTTCCTCCCCCCCTATTTAAAGATAACCCACAGACACATTGGATGCAACTCCTTCCCATATCCCCCAACAACCATCCAAACAAATCTCTCCTTCAGTCCCAACATGGTAAAGTGAATTACTGCCTGGCATATGTTTCACCTTACCAGTTTTGAGTGACGGATACGACATTTTTTCCAACTGCCAAATCAATCCATCTTCTCTTTAAACTCTTCAAATGATATGCCTCTGTTCATTATCTGTTCTGGAACCCCATCCTTCTCTCCCTAATTCACAGGTCACCATTCTCTACTGGTCTTCCACCTACCCTCCATCTCCCTGGCACTACCATGCATGGTCTTCCCTCTATCTCCCTGGTACTACCATGCACTCCCTGCCACTGATTCTTTCTCCCTGTATTCAAATTGTGCTTCACCTTCAGCCTCAGTAACTGCATCTACCAGAGCATCATGCTTTTAAATGTGTAAATCTCGTATCTCCAGACTTACCTACAGCTGTCTTAAGAAGCACAATGACATCCCTAAAATGAATCCGCCATCTCCTGCAAAGCTGTGCCTTCCCTGTAGTTCCTATCTCTATGAATGACATCACCACCCACCCGGTAATGGGAGACATGACAATAGAATTGACTGACAAGAGAAAAGGAAGAGATGAGGAGTGCTCCCAGGTTCCCATGTCTAAACTGATCTCAAATTCCTCTCAGATTCATCTTTTTCTCTCTCCCCATACCCCTGCTTTGGTTGAGATCCTCACAATTTCCTTGAACAACTGTAGCATTCTCATAAGTGACTTTCGATTTTTCCTGTTTCTTTCTCCCATCATGCCAGTAATGTTCACCTCCTTAAAACTAATCAAATACAACAAAACAAAACCCCACCAATCACATCAAGTCACTTCTCTAAGGACTCTGTTGACTTCTTAATTGCTGCAAAACAATATCCTAACTTCTTGCGTGGCAAACTGTCTAGTCATCTCCATCCCACCTCTTCTCCTACTCCCCACCACAAAGCAGCAATTCTGAATTTTTCATTGTTCCTCAAACACATCATGACCTTTTGTGACTCTGGGCCCATGCCCAGATACGTTTGGAATACCTTTGTGTCTTGGTCAATGCCCACCTCACCTTAAAAATGCTGCTTAAATGCCATCTCCTCTGCGATGCCTTTGCCAGATCTCTCAGGCGGTACTGGTCATTTCCCATTCTGAACCCCTATAGCACTTTATTCATACTTTTAGCCTAGCGCTGATCACATCATGATCACATTATATTCTGTGTAAATGTTTGTGTTCCCCACTGAATTCCTTGTGGAAAGGCCAGTATCATACTCACGACTATATTACCATATGCCAGCTTGGTATATGGCACAAAGGAACACACTGACCAACTGTTGAATGAACAAATTAATCTTAACCCCAGCTTCTTTGGGTAAATGCCTTACTAGAGCAGTACAGTCCTGAACAAACCATCCCAATAGCAACAGCATGGTGCATGAGGCCCTCTGGGAACTGACGTGCCTTTATCTTTCAGAGATAGGGCAATGTCCCCCAGGGTGATAAGGTCTGGATGAGCCAATTAAACCCCTACAGGCCCTGAAAACCCACTATGGACAAATGAAGATGAACAGCACAACTATGAACCCACAGGAAGAGGACAAAAAAAATCACCTACTACTTCTTGCCTGCTTCAGATTTATCTGTATTAAAGAAACTTACTGTATGTGGAGAAATATAAAACAATCAAATACATACACAAGGACAGTATTTTAGCTCACTCATTTCATAAGTCATAGAAAACAATGTTTTTATTGTTTTTATGAAATACAAATTGCTGCTTCTGAGCAAGCTGACATCTGCTCAATCCAACTACAGAAAGCGGCTATGCATATTTCCTTAAAGAGCAATAGTTTGTAGCTCTATTTTTCAACAAAAAGAAGTTGAATCAGTAAATCTGCAACTGTCCAACATAAATGGGTCATAAATTTAACTAGAAATCCTTCCTCAAAGGGGGAAGGAAAACTGTTAAAAATATGAGACATGAAATAGTGGCCAAAGTTTTAAAAAACACTTGGCCCAGCAACACCAACTCTATTAGCTGGCCACACCTATGTTTACTAATTTATATTGTGAAAAAGTTAGCATCTCTATTCCTAAATTTTGCCCCACAAAATTGGGGTTGGTTTTCACATTTTTTCTACTATGAGCAAACACTTGTTTTATCATTAGGTAGCAGCTCCAACTCCTGTCACTAAATACAATGTACTGCATATCATGATTGGAATGGATGGCAACCACAAGATACACTGCAATTTGGCCAACTGTGTCCATTCACACTTCATTTCTCTCTGCCTATCCACTTTTCCATATGCTTTTTCTGCTGAGCTTCTTTTCCTTTTTATGATCATTTTTCATTTTGTTCTTACTTCATATTAAATTACATTCGTGACACATCTAGTTAATCCTGGAAGTTTCCAGATGTCAATAAAAACAAAACAAAGACCTTCCCCAGCCAACTTCCACTTTTAGAATCCTCTGCCTTCATTCTCCTCAGTGTGGGAAGCACAATGAAGGTGAAGCAATATAACTCACAAGTCTGATCAGCTGGTTCCAACAGGGAGGTTGCTCCAAAGAGCTTAAACAAGGGGTCAAATGAAATGGATCCATTTCCTCTCAACATCATTCAAAGACAACAGAGTAACATACAACTCTGCAATATAAAGGGCTGGTGGGAATAATTCTACTTACTGTTTCCTCTAGACTAGACAAAAACAGATCCAGAACAGTAAGGAATATTAATGTTTATAAGCGGGGAAACAGAACCTCGCTCTGTCGCCCAGGCTGGAGTGCAGTAGCACAATCTTGGCTCACTGCAACCTCTGCCTCCCGGGTTCCAGCGATTCTCCCACCTCAGCCTTCCACGTAGCTGGGACTACAGGTGCACACTACCACACCTGGCTAATTTTTGTAGTAGAGACGAGGTTTCACCATGTTGGCCAGGCTGGTCTCGAACTCCTGACCTCAAGTGATCCGTCTGCCTTGGCCTCCCAAAATGCTGGGATTGCAGGCATGAGCCACCAAGCCCCGCCAGTTAATGTTAATTAACAGTACTGAGTCGGGCGCCGTGGCTCACATAATCCCAGCACTTTGGGAGACCAAAGCGGGCGGATCATGAGGTCAGGAGATCAAGACCACCCTGGCTAACATGGTGAAACCCCGTCTCTACCAAAAATACAAAAGAATTAGCCGGGCATGGTGGCAGGTGTCTGCAGTCCCAGCCACTCGGGAGGCTGAGGCAGGAGAATGGCATGAACTTGGGAGGCAGAGCTTGCAGTGAGCCGAGATCGCGCCACTGCACTCCAGCCTGGGCAGAGCTTGCAGTGAGCCGAGATCGCGCCACTGCACTCCAGCCTGGGCACAGAGCAAGACTCCGTCTCAAAAAAAAAAAAAAAAAAAAAAGTATCTGCACTCTCATATTCATTGTAGTATTATTTATAATAGGTAATATATGGAAAAAGCTTAAGTGTCCTTCATGGACAAATGGATAAAGAAAAGACACAACAGAAAAAAAGGAAAATTATTCAGCTTAAAAAAGGAGATCTTGCCATTTGCCAGAACATGGATAGACCCAGAGGACATTATGCTAAGTGAAATAAGCTAGACACAGGGAAAAAACATATTGTGTGATCTCACTTATATGTCAAGTCTTTTTTTTTTTTTTTAAAGGTCATATATACAAAGGTAGAGAATAAAGCAGTGGTTACTATGGGCTGACAAGGAGTGTGGGGGTGTGAGGGAGGGAAAATGGGGTTATAGGATACACAGCAGACATGTAGGATGCAAATCTAGAGCTGTAATGTATGTCACGAGGATTACAGTTAATAAAATGGTATCATATTATGGATTTTTGTTAAGTAGATTTTAGCTGCTCTTGTCACAAAATAGTAACTGTGAGATGATAGATGTGTTAATCTATTATAGTAACAATGTAGATATCTACATGTATCCTATAACATGTTGTAAACTTCAAATATACACAATAAAATTTATTTATTTGTTTATTTATTTAGTTTTTTGAGACAAGAGTCTTGCTCTGTCGCCCAGGCTGTAGTGCAGTGGTGTGATCTTGGCGCACTGCAACCACCGCCCCCCGAGTTCAAGTGATTCTTGTGCCTAGCCTCCCAAGTAGCTGAGATTACAGGCATGTGCCACCATGCCTAGCTAGTTTTTGTATTTTTAGTAGAGACTGGGTTTCACCACTTTGGCCATATTGGTCTCGAACTCCTGACCTCGGGTGATCCACCCGCCTCGGCCTCCCAAACTGCTGGGATTACAGGCGTGAGCCACCGCGCCCGGCCCAAGTGCAGATATGCATGATTTCATCTCCTCTGGGTACGTACATAATAGGGATTGCTGGGTCCTATGGTGGCTCTATCTTTAACTTCTTTAGGAACTTCCATACTGCTTTCCATAATAGCTATACCAATCTAGTTGCCAACAGCATACAAGGGTTCTCTCTTCTCTGCATCACTGCCAACATGTGCTATCTCTTGTCTTTTTGATGACAACCATCCTAATGGGTGTGAGATGGTATCTCACAGTGGTTTTAGTTTGCATTTCCCTGACAATTACTGACGTTAAGCACCTTTTCAAATATCTGTTAGCCATTTTTATGTCTTCTTTGAAGAAACGTCTTATAAGGTCCTTACCTGGTTTTTAATCAGGTTATTTTTCTGCTACTGACTTCAAGTGTTCTTTATAAATTTTGAATATTAACTCCTTATGAGATGCATGGTTTGCAAATTTTTTTCACAGTCTATAGGGTGCCTTTTTATTTTGTTGATTGTTTTCTTTACTATACACAAAGGCTTTTTGTTTCACGTAGCTCCATTTACTTATTCTTTCTTTTGAAGTTTGAGTTTTTGGTGTGAAATCCAAAAAAAATCACTGCCATGAGCAATGTCAAGGAGCTTTCCTTATATTTTCTTACAGTTTTTAAGGCTTCATATTTCACATTTAGGTCTTTTGTCTATTTTGAGTCAATCTTTATGTATTGTCTAAGATAGGAATCCAGTTTTACATGTGAAAATCCAGTTTTCCCAGTACCACTTATTGAAGAAACTACCTTTTCCCCACTGGTGCCCTTGTCAAAAATTAGTTAATAATATATGTTTGAATTTATTTCTGGGCTCTCTATTCTGTTCCATTGGTCTATGTTTCTGGTTTTTTTTTTTGAGACGGAGTCTCGCTCTGTCGCCCAGGCTGGAGTGCAGTGGTGCAATCTCGGCTCACTGCAAGCTCCGCCTCCTGGGTTCACGCCATTCTCCTGCCCCAGCCTCCCAAGTAGCTGGGACTACAGGCGCCCGCTACCATGCCCGGCTAATTTTTTGTATTTTTAGTAGAGACGGGGTTTCACCGTGTTAGCCAGGATGGTCTCGATCTCCCGACCTCGTGATCCGCCCGCCTCGGCCTCCCAAAGTGCTGGGATTACAGGCGTGAGCCACCGCGCCCGGCCTATGTTTCTGTTTTTATGCCAGCACCATATGGTTTTGATCGCTTATAGCTTTGTAATACTATTTTAAACCAAGAAGTATGGTGCTTCCAATTTTCCCTTATTGCTTTCACTATTTGGGGTATTTTATGGTTCTTTACAAATTTTAGGATTGCTTTTTTATTTCTGTGAAGAATGCCACTGGAATTCTGATAGAGATTACGTATAAATCTGTACATTGAGCAGTATAAGTTTAAAAATACTAATTCTTCCCATCCACGAAGCTCCCTAGACTCAAGAGATCCTCTCGCCTCAGCCTCCCAAAATGCTGAGATTATAAGCATGAGCCACAGCACTTAGCCAAGATTATTTTCTTAATTTCTTTTCCAGCTAGGCTGTTATTTGTGTATAGGAATACTACCGATTTTTGTATGTTGACCTCGTAGCCTGCAACTTTAATGAATTTATTAGTTCTAACAGGTTTTTTTGTGAAATTTTGGAGGCGGTTCTACATATAAGATCATGTCATCTGCAAATACAGATAATTGTACTTCTTCCTTTCCAATCTGGACGTCTTCTATTTCTTTTTCTTGTTTGATGTTCATTAGTGCTTCCAGTACTATGCTGAATGGAATTGGCAAGAGTAGGCATCCCTGCCTTGCATTAAATATTAGTGGAAAAGCTCTGAGTTGCTCCCTGTTGATTGTTAGCTATGGGTTTGTTCATATATGGCTTCTATTATATGGAGGAGCTTTCCTTCCACAGCTAAACTGTTAAAGAGTTTTTATCAAGAAAGAATGCTCAACTTTTTCAAATGCTTTTTCTGCTTCAATCAAGGTGTTCATGTGATTTCAGGTTTCATACTGCTAACATGATCTATCACATTGATTAATGTGTATAAATAAAGTCAGCCTCATATGCCAGGAATAAATTCCACCTGGTCATGATGTATATCTTTTTGATATGTGTTGAATTCAGTTTCCTGAATTTTTTTGGAGGATTTCTGCATCAATGTTCAAAGATATTATTAGCCTATGGTTTTCTTTTCCTCTGGCGTCTTTGTCTGGCTTAGGCCTTGTAAAATGTGCTTGGTTTAGATTCTTGTTGGAAGTAGGTTGGTGTAAACACATATATAATTACAATTTACATGCAGACATTCAGCAACATATTATGAAATTTCTAATCTAGAAAAAATAAATTGCAAAAATGACTGAGAAGGGAAAACGGAGCCATGTTATAGAACCACCTAATTGAAAGATTACCTCTTCTCACCAAAGTAAATGAATTATCAAAGCTATTCCAGAAATACAAAATGTAACAAGCAGTCATACAAGCCAGAAAAACAGTAAAAAACAGTAGGTGCACAGATGGTTACATGGAAAGGTGGATGGACAGAAGGATGGAAAGAATGGCTAGAGAAGGGTGAGTAAAGGGAGCGGGGAGAAAGGAGTCGGGGGGGAGTATGGGAGGAGAGGGGGGGGGAGAGAAGCAAGAAAGGATGGATTTTAGGGAGTAGGGATAGCATAGTAAGAAAGTTGATGTTTTGGGGTAAAAATCTTGAGAAACCAGTATAAACTTGGCTAGTTTGACTGTGAACATCATAACTTTGAACTTAGAGCACAGACTTAGGCACTCCCTCCCCTTCTCATTTTGGTACATATAGGCTGCCCTTAATTTCCTATTACACTGAATTATTACTATAATAAAATGTTTTCATAACTTGAATTCATTCTAGTCCAGTCAGATAAAGGGGGCATGCATGACCTGTATCTTTTTGGTCTGTGTCCAATTCACTACTAACAGAGAACCTGGCACATAAAACACAAGTGCCACATAAACATACTTGGAAATACCCAACTGGACCCTTTCACCCTCCCATGACCTACAGGAACTACCTGTTCTCCCTTCCTGGGACAGGACCATGCTTCTCCTTGCTGTTTGCACTTTACATAAACTAACTCGTTTAATTCTCATAACAAACCCATAATGTAAAAATTATTACTATATCTATCTATATGAGAAAATCAAGGCAGAGAAAAGTTAAAGAACTTGATCAAGATCACACAACTAGACAGTAGTAGGATTAAGATAGGAAATCCAGCAGTTTGACTTCAGAGTCCACACTCTTTGTAATCATTCTGTGCAGCCTCCTGTGATTTCCCAATGCCTCCTGTGCTATTGTGTAGGTATTACGTATGTATGTATGGAAATCTATTATGGTACTTATTCAAACAGATTAACATTATTTTTCTTCTTCCTATAAAATCTCTCACCCTAACATCTAACAAAAGGCCTAATACATGGCATATATTTAATCAAGGTTTCTAAATTAATAATGACTGAATGACCCTTGCTTTTGTCTTTATGGAACTTTCAAGATGCCTATAATTTTTAATTATGCTTTTGTATTAGTTTTGACATTTAATTCAAAGAATAATTTTGGGAAATATGTGCATTTTACAGTCACCTCAAATATTTTCAGTTCAATACTATACCACAAAACCTTAAAGAAAAGAGAACATCCTATCATTAAAATAATTTCATTGGCTTACAGAAGGGTAAAACTGCCAGGCACGGTGGTTCACGCCTGTAATCTCAGCACTTTGGGAGGCCAAGGAGGGTGGATCACCTGAGGTCAGGAGTTCAAGACCAGCCTGGCCAACATGGTGAAACCCGTCTCTACTAAAAATATAAAAAATTAGCTGGACGTGGTGGCAGATGCCTGTAATCCCAGCTACTCAGGAGGCTGAGGCAGGAGAATCACTTGAACACAGGAGGCAGAGGTTGCAATGAGCCGAGATCACACCACTACACTCCAACCTGGGCAACAAGAGCGAAACTTCATCACAAAAAAAAAAAAAGGTAAAATTTTGAAGAACTGGTTGTTCCTCTAAATGGATGCTGGGAAAGTAGGTACTAATCCAGTTCCTTTACCAACAGAATTAACCTTGCACCCTAACAAAAGACAAAATGAAAATTACTATGGACACTAACAACCACAATTAATATTTAAGAGTATTGTATTAGGTCATTTCTGAAATTAAACTAGGATGCATATTTTGATTGCCCCCACTCCTAAAAAAGCTACTCCTTCCCATATTTAAAAAGAAACTTCATTGCTGCATCTGCCATTTATAAGCCATTTGAAATAAGCAAAGACATGAAGTTTCCTTCTCCATAAAAATGAATGGATCAGATGCAAGCCAATTCCAAGTTTACTATTGTGTACAAAATTGAGACTATCCTTTAGCAGCCTCGTATGTCAAGAAGGTAGAAATAACACTTTCAGTCAAAATAATGCAAGTTACCAAGATTTTTTTTAAAAAGCAAACTCCAAGATTATAAAGAAAGCCACGTCTTAAGAATACTACTTTGGATGACAAATCGTCACCTGTCTCCTGCACTAAACCTCACAAGTTTCGTAAGACAGGCTCAATATCCGATCTTGTGATTAATATAGCCCCCATAAGTAGCAAGGTACTAGGCAATTAGCAGCAATGTCTGTGGCATGAAGGAGATAAAATGATAGATCCATGCTCTGCAACTGCTCTGGTTTTCCAGTGTTAGCCTTAGCATGACATTCAAACTGTCTTGAGCTGGGAATTCCTAATGGACCCCTCATTAGACAAGCCCCTACTCTTGGCAGACCACTCTCATCTGGTGCTGGTACCTCCTCTCACCAATGGTAAATACCAAGTGCATCCTGACACCCTATCTCCCTGCATTCTCCACCTACCTCTCTATTCCCTATCAAGCCTTCCTCCAAAACCTTCTGCTCCTCAGGACTCACTACCCCTAACTAATTTTGAGAAACCAATATAAGTCTCACATATTACCAGTTTCTTCACATGGTATTTATCCTGTGCCCCTGTATAATACTTTGTTTTCCTAAAGTTACATAAAAACAAGGTCTTCTTTCTCTTTAATAGCTCTCTACATTCTCTTGTAGCATTCAGCAATGCAAACAAGCACCTTATAGTATTTGCTGATCACTATGATAATGCTTAACAGTTTAATTAAAGGCTTAAGTTGTTTTCTTTCCCAGAATTCAAGTATGAATTTCTAGATTTCAATCATGTGCTAATAAAAAGTGTTTTTTTGATGTTGCTATTTTAAATTTGGTATTCAATGGAAAAAAGAATGTAGGTAGTATATACTTTGTTTCACATATCCCTCTTCTTCCATTCACTCAGTAGCTAAACAAACCAAGGAATAATGCACTAAAAGTCTATACAGTGCCAAGATTTCATGATGCACTTACAACTGTCTCTAAAAACAAGGTATACTTAAAAACATATCTATCATATTTTTAGCCAGGCCAACAAGGGCTAGCTAAATCTAACAGAGGGTATAATGGCTAGGCTTGCTAAACTGATACTATTCAGAAATACTTTCATTAATCAAAAATAATACATGACAAACCTAGATTAATAATACGTGATGGCCCTATGAAAACATAATTCAAGAGTCCTCTTTTACTTCCTGCCAATATGAAACAGACACAACTCTAACATGATCCACACAAGAGAAATAGGAAATAGTAACTGATGTACCAAAAGAAAAAAAAAGTAAAAGCCCAATGGTTTAAATCACTCCCTACCACATGAAGTAAAAGTAGGACTTGGGACATTTCTAGTTTTAGGGAAATAAGTAAAAGAATGCAATTCAGGGAAAGTTTGGCAGTTGCCAAAGAAAACAGAATAACCTTTTGATTCCAAAGAGACTGATTAAAATTCATGTTTCTTCTTGCATTCAAGCTTGCCACATGAGCTGAATGCAGAGGAAAATAAATGAACTACAACAAGACTCACAGTAACTACGGAAACGTAAATTTGCAAAGTTAAATAATATTCCCCTTCAATATCCTGGATTCAAGTTCTAAATCAAAGAAAGAAAAGTAACCCATATCAGGCTCTCTTTATCTGCTAGTAGGGCCCCAAAGTTCCCATCTTCTTTTAGTTTATTTCTGCTTTAGAAAATTTCCTACCCAAATGGTTCTGGAAATAAGAAGAAAGAGACGCAGTAAAAAACAAGTGAAAAACATGGGTTCCAATAGGAGCCTCTGAAGATGAACTATCAATTACATACATACCACCAACAGGATGCATCCACTCTGTTTCACTTATGGCAGTGATGGATTTTTAAAGATTCAAATCAATTACCAAATCCTAGATGTTTTCTAGAATCCAGTCATTGCACTATTCCTCAGGATGCAGAGCATAACTCCCCTAGCCCATTCCTGTTCAGTCAGCTTTGTCTCCTATAGCATTCACTGCAAAGGATCTGTCAGAACTCACTGCCATTAAATGGCATAGTTAACTAAACAAAGGAACACAGATCCCTAATCTTGTCATGATATACATGCTGTATCAATGACCAAAAACATGCCCTGCAGAAACTGGTGTCCACCTGACTTTAGAAATTTGACAAAACAAATTTCTACCAAGGAATGTAACATCACTTACTGGAGTAATTATTACCAGAAAAGAAGTACTGGAATAGCATGCTGATGTGTTATCTAGAACTACCATCCTAATTTCTCTGATTTACTTCATCAAGTAGTAAGATACATTGCACCACTGAATACATCTCACTGAGATGACTCATGGAGTGCCAAATAAAGATATATTCTATTTATATTTTAAAACAAAACAAAAATATTGTTTTATATTTGTGTTTTTCCTTGAGTGATAGTACAAAAACCAGAATAAATAAAATAGAAACCTTAGAGGGAGGGGTTGTCAGGGATCCATTTAAATGGAAACGGTGTGAATTTTTTCCAAATACCTTATCAGGCCACCACTGCAAATCTTCTCCTAGAGATACTGGACTTTGAACAGGTGTATTCTTCTTATCCAAGTTTGGCTCTCCTTCCTTGCTGGTAGAGCCCCTTTCATTATCAAATGAGGCTCCATCAAGCCACCTTCGTTCACGTAAACGTAAAACGGATTCACGTTCACGCAACAGCTCAGAGTCTCTCTCTAAGGGAAGAAGGAGAACTGGTATGCAATTGGGTCACACCAGTGGGATAAAAGTAAGCCACTCTCTAGTAAAGACCCTTCAGGATGCAACTAACAGCAGTTTATCTACTCATAAAAATTTATGTAAATGTATATCTAATAAGGCTGACATGCAACATTCAAAACATCAACCCTTTCAAGTGAATGTATAAAAATTATAACTAGTATTTTAAAAAATTAGAGGCAGGCTTTTGTATATTTCAACTACACGGTTTTAGAGTGAAATTGCTTTATTTTGAACTATATTTGTTTTTTTTAAGAATTTTAAATTGTTGGCTTTCATTAGAAATGCTTACTATAAATTCAAGTTACATATTAGAAAATATACACTCCTCGTTTGTCTACTGGTGGGTTTAAAAAGCACATAAATTTAGAACTTCAACATGTTACGCATATAAGCAAACTCAAAAAATGCACACATAGAAAAAACCCTAAAAAGGGTAAACTATGAATCCATTAATAGAAGCTAATTATAAAGTTTTTAAAAACCCAAGCCCTTGTTTAGAGTAATTTTTATAGGATGAATTGTTATGAATAAGTCTTAAAATTTTACTGAGGAACCAGTCTTTTTTTTAAAAAGAATCTTTATAAAATGATTTCCTTACCAAAATGCTTCCCATGGCTATTGGCCTACAAACTATCTAAAGCCAGTTTTTCTGAAGTTGCTCATACATTACTTTTTAAATAACGTAATCAAAATAAACTTTCTAAGACTAGGATAAATAAGGATTAGAAACAATAATTAAACTGAACTATACAAAACTGCCATATATATAGGTCAAAAGTGGTCAAGTATTAGCTATTCCATATGGTTCAAACTAAAAGTAATGCCTACATAGGATGAACATAGGAAAAGAGACATTTGGCCAGGTACAGTGGCTCACACCTGTAAGCCCAGCACTTTGGGAGGCCGAGATGGGTGGGTCACTTGAGGTCAGGAGCTCGAGACCAGCCTGACCAAGATGGTGAAACCCTGTCTCCACTAAAAATACAAAATTAGCCTAGCGTGGTGGTGAATGCCTGTAATCTCAGCTACTTGGGAGGCTGAGGCAGGAGAATCGCTTGAACCGGGAAGGCATAGTGACCCAAGATCATGCCACTGCACTCCAGCCTGAGCAACAAGAGCAAAACTCCATCTCAAAAAAAGGGGGGGGATGGGGGGAGCGCATGGGAAGAGACATTTAAAGGAGTTATTTATGTTAGATATGGAATATTTGAAAATATATTACTTGACACATTTAAGGCAGTAAAGTATGCATTTATTTTTAAATTCATAATGCTATTACATAGTACATTCAATATATTAAAAGATCACCACAGATCTGTTATTTTAAAACTTTATTCCTAAGTACTAAAAGTATATGCAGCAAGCTCTTAATATAACATGGCATATTGTCCAGTTTAAAGATCAGTAAATGCAGCTAATTTCTGTTATCTGAATCAAGTTAGTTTTACATTCTGGAAAGTAAAAATATTGACAACTAAAATGTAAACAAGCTATACACAAACATATACAGAGAAAGGCAGGATTACTTATTTCAAAATCTTTCTAACCTCTACCATGTACTGTATCTTTTAAGGATTTCAAACTTTTTTTTTTTTTTTTGAGATGGAGTCTCACTCTGTCTCCCATGCTGGAGTGCAGTGGCGCCATCTCAGCTCACTGCAAGCTCTGCTTCCCGGGTTCATGCCATTCTCCTGCCTCCCGAGTAGCTGGGACTACCGGTGCCCGCCACCATGCCTGGTTAATTTTTTTCGTATTTTTTCAGTAGAGGTGGGGTTTCACTGTGTCCTGACCTCGTGATCCACCCGCCTGGGCCTCCCAAAGTGCTGGGATTACAGGCGTGAGCCACCACGCCTGGCCTCAAACTTCTGAAAATACCATTTTAGGCTGGGCGCAATGACTCATGCCTGTAATCACAAAACTTTGGGAGGCTGAGACAGGCGGATCACCTGAGGTCAGGAGTTCAAGACCAGCCTGGCTAACATGGTGAAACCCCGTCTCTACTAAAAATACAAAAATTAACTGGGCATGGTGGCAGGCACCTGTAATTTCAGCTACTCAGGAGGCTAAGGCAGGAGAATCTCTTGAACCCAGGAGGTGGAGGCTGCAGTGAGCCGAGATCGTACTACTGCACTCCAGCCTGAGCAACAGAGTGAGACTTCGTCTCAAAAAAAAAAAAAGCATTCTAATAAACTAAACATTTCTATTCATTTAATATTGGTCCTAAACCCATTCTAGTAAGTTTTTTCACATTTCATTATTTTATCTAACCAGGATTTAAAATACATCACTTATTTTAACCAAATAAACTAAGACTTGTTTTCTGAATGCTGCATGTCACTGTAAAGTAGAATTCTGCTTTTAGTTCAGAATCCATATTCCTAATTAAAAATACATTTAAGTGAAGTCATAGTCCTTGACATCAATTCCACAATGTAAATAAGATCAACTCTAAAATACTATTGTGGCTCTTCAAAATAAAAAATAATTAATTTTAATGCTAATGCATTCATAAAAAACTAATAATAACTGTAATATTAGAAGTTCAAATACGGTCAGTAGATTCTACCACTATCTTTCCATACAGCTAGCCTGTGACCAAAATAAATATATAAATAAATGCAAAATTACCTCGAGATGAGCCTAGCCTGGAAAGTGATGAACGACGAAAAGAAGGGTAACCAAAATAGCTAATGTCTTCAGAAAACATGGCATCCGCATCAATAATGACACTTGGGTGGGCAGAATGAATGTCAGCATCAAGGAGAGACATAAGATCCTCTATAAACAGAAACAAACATCACTGAAGCATATACACAAAGAGCATCTGTAGACTGCTGAAAGATCTCTAAAAATTCAAATACATTTAAAAACTAGGGAATGACATCGCCTGAAGAAAAACACAACAACCTACATTATTAACAAAGATTTTAAAGAACATCAAATGCATAAATGTCGCCTGAGCTACTTACTACATAATCACAAGAAAGATCACTCGTTAAGATATAACACCTGTGGCCGGGCACAGTGGCTCACACCTGTAATCCCAGCACTTTGGGAGGCCGAGGCAGGCGGATCACAAGGTCAGGATATCGAGACCATCCTGGCTAACATGGTGAAACCCCGTCTCTACTAAAATACAAAGAATTAGCCAGGCGTGGTGGCAGGCGCCTGTAGTCCCAGCTACTCGGGAGGCTGAGGGAGGAGAATGGCGTGAACACAGGAGGCAGAGCTTACAGTGAGCCAAGATCGTGCCACTGCACTCCAGCATGGGTGACAAAGCAAGACTCCGTCTCAAAAACGAAAAGAAAAAAAGAAAAGAAACTTCACAATAAAATCAAGCAGCTCTACGGTGAAAAATATCTACCACCTTGAAAAGAATATTCAGAAAAGTCTATTGTGCTTTAAATTCCATTCCCCAGTGGAAAGAGCATTCCAGAAATGAGAAAAACATGACGGTGATCTACCAACCTCCAGGCAAATAAGATTCGCTGGCTGTATCATCCCCATCATCTCCATCTTCATCATCCCGGCTAAGTAAATTATTTACAGCAAGGTTCACATCAAGATTTGTTCTCTGAAGTTCTCGAATAATGACACTTCTGGATTTGCCTTGTAAAACAACTTGGGCCTGAAATAAAAAATAGAAAGAAGTGCTACGGTAATTTTCTTTTGATTAAATTCTTTATCAAAATCAGCTTTCTAGGACAGGGTGTGGTGGCTCAAGCCTGTAACCCCAGCAGTTCGGGAGGCCAAGTCGGACGGATCACCTGAGGTCAGGAGTTCAAGACCAGCCTGGCCAACATGGCGAAACCCCATCTCCACTAAAAAATACAAAAATTAGCTGGGCGTGGTGGCGCACACCCATTAATTCCAGCTACTCGGGAGGCTGAGGCACGAGAATTGCTTGAACTCAGGAGACGGGTGTTGCAGTGAGCTGAGAATGCCACTGCACTCCAGCCTGGGCAGCAGAGTTAGACTCCCTCTCAAAAAAAAAAAAAAAGCTTCCTAGGATCAAAATAGGAAAACAGTTATTTCAGAATTCCTATGAGCCATGACTATAACCCACCATATTCAGTAAAACCTCACCTTGTCCTGCTGTCTGACATTAAGTGTTCTACGAGATCCATACCTGTGAAATCAGCTCCTCTGGAATGACAGATGCTGGAATAACTGGCTGGGGCTGACTGCCCAAAAGCCCAGACCCTCGATCCCGTCCTGTCCGAATAACTCGAGTCTGCCGGCGGGAATCTCGAGCTCCAGCTGACGACCTACCAGAGGATCCTCCACCACTTCCACCCACTCCAGAACTCCAGCGGCTTCTAAATATTGGAGAATTTATAAAATTAGCATTTGGAGAATTTATAAAATTAGCATTTTAAACAATCATTCTGATTGCTCGGTTTTCATTATTATTATTATTTTCAGCTAAGATAAAGTTATCTGTCTAATCGACATAACATGTTATGTAGTGTTGTGACAAAAGAATAAGGTAATAGAACTGAGCTCTAAAATAATAATATTGTTTTTTAAAGAAATGGGGTCTTGCTATGTCGCCCAGGCTGGAGAGCAGTGGTTATTCACAAGTACAAAGAAAGTACACTACAGCCTAGAACTCCTGGGCTGAAGTGATCCTCCTGCCTCAGCCTCCCTAGTAGCTGGGGATTATAGGCCTGCACTACCATATCTGACAAGTGTCCCAATTTTTTGTGTTTTTGAGATGAGGTCTTGCTATGTTGCCCAGGCTAGTCTCAAAACTCCTGGGCTCAAGCAATCTTCCCGTCTCAGCCTCCTGAGCAGCTAGGATTACAGGTGTGTACTACCATGCCCAATTCCAATTTTTTAATGCTTACATATAACTTCACTTTTTATAAAGACAAACATCACACTTTTGCATCCTTAAAAACACATTTTTTTTTTGAGGCAGGGTCTCCCTCTGTCGCCCAAGCTGGGGTTGCAGTGGCATGATCTCGGCTCACCGCAACCTCTGCCTCTGCCTCCTGAGTAGCTGGGATTACAGGTGAGGGCCACCATAGCCCGGCTAATTTTCACATTTTTAGTAGAGACGGGTTTTCACCATATTGGTCAGGCTAGTCTCGAACTCCCAACCTCAGGTGATCCGCCCATCTTGGCTTCCCAAAGCACTGGGAAAATAATTTTTTAAAGCCACCTATGTATTTCTAATCACAACTATAAAATGAACACATCGGTCAGGCATAGTGGCTCACGCCTGTAATCCCAGCACTTTGAGAGGCCAAGGCAGGTGGATCACGAGGTCAGGAGTTCAAGACTAGCCTGGCCAACATGGAGAAACCCTGTCTCTATTAAAAATACAAAAATTACCTGGGCATGGTGGCACATGCCTGTAATCCCAACTACTCAGGAGGTTGAGGAAGAATCGCTTGAACCAGGATCTGGCAGGCAGAGGTAGCAGTGAGCCAAGATCGAGCCACTGCACTCCAGCCTGGGCAACAGAGTGAGACTCTGTCTCAAAAATAAATAAATAAAATAAAATGAACACATCTTGCCTTTGCATGAAAGACCTATCAGACTTAACTACCAACGTTTTTACACAAAAAGTAAAATTCAGAGTTTAGAATTCAAAGTGCTTCACATGAAATAAACATTCATTTGCTAAGATAGTACTGCATTAATATTCAGCACTATCAACCACCTTGTCCAAGAGGAAGCTGCTATTTAAATATGTTAATTTTTTCTTATGAGAAAACAACTTAGAAAGGGTGTGACATCTACATCTTCTCTTACTGCCTAAACATGAACATTAAGAAGATTCAAATCAAGTCATCTAGATAACCATGATTGCCTTCTGCACTTAATCACATCTTAAAGAAAATGGTCACACAAGTCACTTCAGCTTTTTAAATTAGGGCAGTGTCTTTTCTCTTCAAAATGAATCTAATACTTGGAGATCATTTGACCTAGAGAGAGGTATTTTACTCTCAGTTCCTACCGTACTCGCCTAAGGCTGAAACCTTCAAACTCCCAATGCAAACAGACTTCATTTCAATTTGATTTTCCAAACCATTTCTCACCTTAAAAAGTTTGGAATACCTTAACCAATAACAATTCTCAAATCAATATACATCAAATTTCCATGGTTTCTCCTCTCACTTGACTGGAAGGCCCAATCTCTGGCTAAATAAAAAACTGTTTAAATAGTTTCCTCAGTAAAATGAAAAAATAAACCTAGAAAAGCTGTTGTCATCCTTTTGACGGGCTTCTGTACTTGCTGATGCACACTACCAATTCATGTTTATGCAGTATCTGTATCTATAGCCTAAGAACTGCCCAAGATAACTTTGGAGAAAAGCAATATAGTGCATCTTCAAGGCTGCAGTATGAAACAGCATTTATTTCAGCTAGCAAATGTCATGTTTAAATAACTACTAATAGGCCAGATGAAAAACAAAGGGGCTTCATTAAAAGCACATTACATCAACAAAAAAAGGAAATTTAAAAAAAATCCAGGCTGGACGTGGTAGCGCACACCTGTAATCCCAACACTTTGGAAGGCCCAAAAAAGTGATCCTACGCGGATCACTTGAGGTCAGGAGTTCGGGACCAGCCTGGCCCATATGGTGAACCCCAGCTCTACGAAAAATACAAAAATTAGCCAGGCTTGGTGGTGGGCGCCTGTAGTCTCAGCTACTTGTGGGGACTGAGGCAGGATAATCACTTGAACCCAGGAGGCAGAGGCTGCAGTGAGCCGAGATCGCACCACTGCACTCCAGCCTGGGTGACAGAGTGAGACTCTGTCTCCAACAACAACAACAAAAATCAACTATTAAATCAGCACTTTTACTTCATAGTTTCCTATGAGTTTTAAAAACTAAGTCTTTCAGGAAAAACTATCTTCGGTCATTTTTAAAAACATTCAAGAGCTAAATATATAAATTATTTCAATGTGAAAACAGGAAAAACCACACTAAAGAGCCTTAAAATGATATAATTGTAACTATATATACCAGTTTGCCTATGATAGTGCCAGTTTAAGACTATTGGCTAAGCCTAACTATTAATTTCACTCAAAAAGTCCCTGTTCAGACAAATTATATGGCCATCATAGATAAAAGGGAAGACTTGATATTTTCACTAAGAAATCCATTACCATTTTTTTCTACAAGCAAGTACTATTACAAGCCTGATCAGAAATAGTATCCAAGTACACATCTGCTCCTGGGCAGACCTTACAAGCATCTCAAACTCATATCTCCATGAGAGGTAGATAAGCTACGTAAACAAGGGAAGCCAAGATAACAGGGAAGACAGGAGACTATCTGCCTATCTAAAAACACTCAAATTCTTTTCTATAAGCACTGCTGATTTAATCCATTACACCACCAGCAGCTGCCAGTTTACAATCTCTGCTACACAAGCCCTCCACTGAGTTTAAAGACAACCGTCAAAATATCTCTCCGGTTTCTCCATTCACCTGACTGTTACCATAGAGAATACAGGTATCCCCACTCTGGCCTTTTGTGTGCAGTGTTTTCTCCTATCAGAATCCAAACCACCTACCAGTCCCCGTACCTCAATCGCCCTTGAACATTCCTCTAACCAGCTCACTATCTATATAAAGATTAATGTGTTAAACTAAGCATATTCTAATAGAGGTCTATTGGTAGTCACAAAAGACAGTACTGGAATCAATTGATTCCTTTTACCTATAATTACAGTGAGCAACATAATTTTTAATATTAAACTAACAAGTACTGGGAAAACCTGTTTCTACTTTCTGTGGTTTGCTTATCAAATTAATCCTACAATTTTGATCCCGTTATACAGTTCTCAAGGTACACAGAATGACTCAAAATGAACTAAGGATATCATACCTAGTACGGAATTAGTCCACGGCTTGCAAACTTAAAGCCCATGGGCCAAGTCTTGTCCATATAGGTGGCTGGTTTAAAATGTGTATTTATCATCAAAAACAAGGAAAAGTCTGAGAAATGGTCATAGTCAAGAGGAATCTAATGAGAAAGGGTGACTAAATATAATGTGTAATCCTGGATGGGATCTTACAGCAGAAAAAGGACATTATGAAAAACTAAGGAAATGTGAATAACCTATGGATGACTTTAGTATCACCATTCATTAATTGTAACTAATGTACCAAACATTAGATTTTAATAATATTGGAAACTAGACATGGGGTACATGGGAACTCTCAGTACGATGTTTGAAATTTTGTCAATCTAAAACCATAGGCTGGGTTCACGGCTGTAATCCCGGAACTTTCAGAGACCAAGGTGGGCAGATCTTGAGCTCAGGAGATCAAGACTAGCCTGGGCAACCTGTCAAAACCCAGTCTCCACAAAAAAATAATTAGCTGGGCATGGTGGTGCATGCCTGTAGTCCCAGCTACTTGGGAGGCTGAGGTAGGAGGATGGCTTGAGCCCAGGAGGTGGAGGCTGCAATAAGCCAAAATCATGCCACTGCATTCCAACCCAGGTGACAGAGCCAGATCCTGTCTCCAAAAAAAAAAACACACTATCCTAAAATAGTTTATTTTTAAAATGTACATTTACACATGTGTGCACACACAAGTTTGAATGATGTGACTGTGTGTATGTGTATATTTATTTCCATTAAAATATCAATTAGTCCCAACATTTAAGATAAGAGATTATCACACAATCCAGATTCGCAGGTTTTCTTGGGACAAAATAAGGCAGGGAGGGGACACAAGAATTTGAATTTGCCAACCATGGCCCTGTATTCTTCTACAGACAAAACCAGTTTACCAGCAGCCTCCTTTAAAAATGGGGAATCCAGTTTGTCAGAATCCTTCTACAAACTGTCTTACCCACCTGAAGGGGGCTTCAACTATTTGCAAGTAAAATTATACATTCCAATTCACGTACTATTAGCTCAGATTAAACCCTAAAGGAATATGGTAGCTCAAATCAACGAAAAGCAGCTTATACCTATCATTTATTGTTCAACGGTCACAGGTAACAGAACAGGAACTTTCAATACAGGTCCATTTTCACCTTACTATTTATTAAACACAAATAAACTCCCTTCTCTTCCCCAAATAAATCTGGTGCTCTTACCCTTAAGCTGGTTTAAAATGAGTTTAACAAAAATACCTAGGAGATTTTTGAAATACCTTGCAGGATACACTTGAAGTAATTATTAAAGAAAGAAAACAGTAGCAGCTAGAAATCTTTAGTACACAAATCTGACAATTAGCAAAATCTTCTAAGGAAAAAACATTAAATGGACCAGTATGTATTCCTAAAAATAATCAGTCAAAATAAATTATCAATTCTCAATTATCCACGCTGGCCGGGCATAGTGGCTCACGCCTGTTATCTCGGCACTTTGGGAATTTAGGGCAGGCAGATTGCTTGAGGTCAGGAGTTCAAGACCAGCCTGGGCAACATGGCAAAACCCTGCTCTACCAAAAATACAAAAATTAGCAGGGTGTGGTGGGGCATGCCTGTAGTCCTAGCTATTTGGGAGGCTGAAGTGAAAGGAACACTTGAGGCTGGGAAGTCAAGGCTGCAGTGGGTCAAGATCACATTACTGCAATCCAGCCTGGGCAACAGAGGGAGATCCTGTCTCAAAAAAAAAAAAAAAAAAAATCCATGCTAAAAAACTGTACCAATAATCCCAAACTCTTTAAAATGTGGCTCTCAAAGAGACTATTCACTTCCTGATCCAGGACAACTCCCAGCAGCAAAAGTGAGCAGGCCTGGACTCTGCAGGACAAGAGTGAGAACCAAGGTCTTTGGGGACAGTCTCTTTCATATTGCATTGTATTTGGTAAATTTGTGGTTTAAAGACTCCCCTTTGAGGACGCAAGATTTGCCTGTCCTAGATTCCCTAATATATGTTATAAATTGCAAGCTTCTCTAAAGTTAATTGTAATTAACACAGAAATTAAAAAACAAAAAAAGAGCAATGTACAAATCAAGGAAACACATTTACTATAAAGGAAAATATGTGACTGTAAAAAAAAAATTTGATTTACAAAATAATCACAATTTCACCTTCAACAAACTGCAAAGATTTTTCATACAGCCCAAGAGAAACAATCAGAATTTAAATGCTTATACTTTGTAAACATCTGCAAACTCAAATATAAGTAAACAAATCACTGGCATCAAGTTGGTCAGGAGGCACTATAACATTTTACAGTATTGCAATCATGGACCTAATGCTTAAAGAACGCTTACACAGTCTGTTCTGGCAGAGAGAACAGAGGCACAAAGAGGAGTTTACGGGGAGTGTAAGAAATGGGTTAAGGGGACTCAGAAAACTAAGGATTCTGTCTGCATTTTAAAGTCTTAAAATTTAGCTCTAACCTTCTTCAGAGTAGGTTTACAGAGATTTTATTCAAACTCAGGTATACTCCTTTATTATTATATTTGTTGTATATTTTTATTAACAAAGTCACAAAATTCTACCATTCTACTTTAGTCATTCTGTCATACATTCCATTATAATTGGTTATTTCCAAGTTTTAAGAGGATTTAAGCCTAAGACAATTTGAGCAACATAATAAGAGAAATGGCCTATAAACCGGAGAATAAAACAAATATCCATGAGGCTATAATGATGTAAATAACATAAGAAAAAAAGAAATAAATAGAATAAAAAATAAGGCCAGGCGTGGTGGCTGACACCTGTAATCCTAGCACTTTGGGAGGCTGAGGCGGGCAGATCACTTGAGGTCATGAGTTCAAGACCAGCCTGGCCAACATGGTGAAACCCTGTCTCTATTAAAAATACAAAACTTAGCCAAGCGTGGTGGTGGGCGCCTGTAATTACAGCTACTCAGGAGTCTGAGACACGAGAATCACTTGAACCCAGAAGCAGAGGTTGCAGTGAGCTGAGATCATGCCACTGCACTCCAGCCTGGGTGACAGAGTGAGACTCTGTCTCAAATTAGATAGACAAATAAATAAATAACGGGCCGGGTGCGGTGGCTCAGGCCTGTAATCCCAGCACTTTGGGAGGCTGAGGCGGGTCGATCATGAGGTCAGGAGATTGAGACCATCCTGGCCAACATGGCAAAACCCTGTCTCTACTAAAAATACAAAAAAATTACCTTGGCATGTTGACGGGCACCTGTAGTCCCAGCTAGTCGGGAGGCTGAGGCAGGAGAATGGCATGAACCCAGGAGGCGGAGCTTGCAGTGAGCCGAGATCGCACCACTGCACTCCAGCCTGGGCGACAGAGTGAGACTCCGTCTCAAAAAATAATAATAATAATAAAGTAAACAAATAAAGAAACAGGGTAGAGGAGGGAAAGTGCTTCCTTACAGTTGAATTCCAATTAATAAATGTAAAAGAAATGATAATTTTTTTTAAAAATCACCATTTGGCCAACACCACAGTAACAACTGGTTCAGACAAAAAAAGAATCATCAATAAATGCTAAACTCAGTGAGCAAAAGTATGATGAGGAAGAGGATATTTGCAGAGTCACAAAGTATCTCCCCACAAAATACATATTAATGAAAAAATGGGAAAATAGTAACTTTATAGTGGAGTAACAGGTAAACACCATCTTAACTAATCAGAGGACACCTCCTTTCCAGTAATAAAACAACAGTAACATCACATGCCACCTGATATGATGCACTGAAAAGGGCACATCATCACTTCTGTGGTATTCTTGCAAAAAACGTATCACTTGAGTTTAATCATGAGAAATGATAGATAAATCCAAACATTCTACAAAATAACCACTGGTTTTTCAAACTCATCAGGGCCAGAAAGATAAAGACTGAGGATCCAGCCCAGATTAGAGGAAACTAAAGCATGGCTGCTTAAGGAACATAGTGAGAGACCCTGTCTCCACAAAAAATTTAAAAATTACCTACAAAACTTTAAAAAGTTAGCCAGGTGTGGTGGTGGCCCATGCCTATAGTCCTAGCTACTTGGGAGGCTGAGGCGGGAGGATTGCGTTAATTCCAGGAGTTCAAGGTTATAGTGAGTTATCATTGTGCCACTGCCCTCCAGCCTGGGCAACAGAACAAGATCCTATCTCTATTTAAAAAAAAAAAGCAGCAG
The DNA here is from genome assembly GCF_009828535.3 of Hylobates moloch. NCBI lineage: Eukaryota > Metazoa > Chordata > Mammalia > Primates > Hylobatidae > Hylobates > Hylobates moloch. The sequence continues at coordinate 82,718,516 of NW_026652284.1, forward strand.
CAGCATGACAACTCAATGCAACTGGGATCCTGGACTGAATCCTGGACAAAAGGGTATTAGTAGACAACTGGAGAAAATTAAATAGACTCTGTATATTAATCAATGATCAATGTTAATTTCTTGGTTTTGATATCATGATTATGTAAATGTAAAACATTAATACATTACATAACATTATGTAAATGTAAAACATTAACACATAATAACACTATGCAACGTATACAGAAATTATTTGTGCTATTTTTGCAAACTTTTTTTAAGGTCAAATTATTTCAAAATGAAAAATAAAATTTAAAAATAAATAAGAGTAGGCCAGGTGCGGTGGCTCAGGCCTGTAATCCCAGCACTTTGGGAGGCTGAGACGGGTGGATCACCTGAGGTCCGGAGTTCGAGACCAGCCTGGCCAAAATGGTGAAACCCCATCTCTACTAAAAATACAAAAATTAGGTGGGCATGGTGGCACGTGCCTATAGTCCCAGCTACTTGGGAGGCTGAGGCTGGAGAATCGCTTGAACCCGGGAGGCAGAGGTTGCAGTGAGTCAAGATCGTGTCACTGCACTCTAGAGTGGGTGACAGAGCAAGACTGTCTGAAAAAAAAATTAAAAATTAAAAAATAAAAACTAAATAGAGCACAGGATTAGGAACAAATGCCAGTATATAAACTGATAAGCAAAACCTGGGATGAGCAGACTTTTACTATAAAGGGCCAAATCATAAACAGTTTATGCTTTGGAGGATAGTCTGTCCCAACTACTCATCTCTGCTGTTATAGTACAAAGACAGCCACAGATAATAAGTATGGCTGTCTTTCAATAAAAACAGGAGTGGCTGGATTTGGCATGCAGGCTATACTTACTGATCCTTAAACTAAACAAAAAAATGTTCATCTTTAAGAAAGGTACTATTTGGCAATAGTATAACCAGTAATATTTATTCTTAAATATAATCAAATTTTTTTCAGTTTTATCATATGAAATAAAATTTCATGTTATTACATGCTACTTTCAGAATTCTTTATCATATACTGTGTGCCTAGGACCATTAAAAGAGCACATATAACATTTTAATAAAGAGCTATATTTAGTATAGCTAAACGATGTACTCAACTAAAAACTTTCCTCACATTCCAAAATAAATTTAGTTCAGCATGAAAACACAAATGCAAAGAAAGTAATCATTTTGGTATCCGCCCCCCAATCCTTTTTTTTTTTTTTTTTTTTTTTTTTTGGAGACGGGAGTCTCTCATTTCCATTGCCCAGGATGGTATACAGTGGCATTATCACGGCTCATTGCAGCCTCAACTTCCTGCGCTTAGATGATCCTCCCAACTCAGCCTCCTGGGTAGCTAGGACTACAAACCATGCACCACCACATTCAGCTACATTTTTGTATTTTTAGTAGAAATGGCATTTTGCCATGTTGCCCAGGCTGGTCTTAAACTCTGGGACTCAACAGATGCATTCACCTTGGCCTCCCAACGTGCTGAGAGGTGTAAGCCACCATACCCAGGCCCAATTTTCAAATCTAACTTTTACTTTACCTAACAATTTGTGGTCTGGAGGAAAAAAGCCAAAAACTTCCTCCTCCATTTAATTATATTTTGAAACTAGTTAAATTGCTTCTAGTTTTCTGTGATCAGCCTTTGAACACATGGTGACTGAAGTAGCATAATCTAATCATTAACTAGGTATTTTCAGAAAATCTGGCCATTCAAGAATCAAGGTATAAAATGAGTAAAAGCATCTGACTTGAAATTTGTATATGGTTTCTTTAGTTTAACAATATATAAACTTTAGATAAAAGTGGCTGAGTGCAATGCCTCAGACGTGTAATCCCAAAACTTTGGGAGGCCAAAGCAGGAGAATCACTTGAGGCCAGGAGTTCAACACCAGCCTGGGCAACACAGCAAGACCCTATCTCTACAAAAAAAGAAAAATAATAAAATAAATAACGTTTAATTACATCATTTACAAACATCATTAAATTGATTCAGAAGGAACTACCAGAGTTGGATGCCAGAAATAAATAAATAGGATCAGGAACAAATGCCAGTATATAAACTGATAAGCAAAACCTGGGATGAGCAGACTTTTACTGTAAAGGGCCAAATCATAAACAGTTTATGTTTTGGAGGCTAGTCTGTCCCAACTACTCATCTCTGCTGTTATAGTACAAAGAATAAGTTGTACCAAGAATAAGTTGTAAGAGAGGACCAAAGATAAAATCATTTAAAATTTTAAATGAAATAAATGGCATGACATTATAAACACATGTAAACATTATATATATTTTTTAAAGGTCAAGAGCCTAGATTAATTGTAATTAGCCTGTGTGAGTTATTTTTATCATGGTGGCTCACCCTGAGCAATATGAACTCCTGCCCAGAGTTCAGGAGAATTTTCTCACTCCATCACTAGATAGAATATTGAAGATGATCATTCAGACTGAGAGCACTCACAGGAAGATGATACAGATCATCTGTAAGATGGTGCCTTCAACTGGCCACAACTTACCCTAAGGTGTTGCCTGCCAGCCTGCCCAGAGTCTCAGAACCTGAGAGAAACCATGGAGAGTCGCTTGTCCTACCAGGCCTTGACGTCCTCCCTGCCCCCGAGTTGCTGTTCAACTTTGACCTGGGGGAAAACAAGAGGTAAATTTTTGAAGACCAACATTTTTTACAACCCTGTTATTTCAAATTGCATTGCTTAATTTGGAAATGATCTATAAAATCATTTCAGTTAAAGAGTAGATTTGACTTGGTACCTACTAAACACATAATATCATTCTTCTGATAACCTGTTTCTGTTAAGTGATAACTGGCTCCTCTGCTACTTTTAATGTTAGTACTTTGGGCTGTGAATCATTGCTTGCATAAAAATTAAAATTAAACTAGAAAGCAATGGTTTCACTGTTTTACAAGCATCTAATTTTCTGTAATGCTTTAAGTTGAGGGTTACCAAAATCAAAACACAGGTTTAATATACCTAAGAGCTAAATACATATTAAATAGAAAGGACATAATATCTTACCCATCATTATTATCAGGTTTACCCAATTCCAATCTGTCTGGCTGTACTGAAAAACCAATCCTGCAAACTCTACCATCCTAAAAGCAAAGAAAACAGAAAAAATTATTCAAGTAAAAATGTGTATTAAAATTTGCATTTATTCAACAGATTCTGTGCCCATCACTGTCAATTCAGAAGACGATAAATAAACTTCCTTCCAAAAGGTGCTTACACCTGAGATGGGGAAATATGACATACATAATCAAGAAACCAGTTGAAAATAATTTACAACATCTCAATCTGAAAAAATGCAAAGTAAGAAAATGACTGGATTTAGGAGCCTCCCCTATTCTATTACTAATTAGTTTTCACACACTGGCAAATCATGTAAGCTTTCTCTGGGCCAGAGGAGGAAAGAGAACTGGGAGCTCTTCACAATGATGCACAATTCTATTTTAACTGTTTATTTTTCATTTCTCTATCTTAGAGTGAATAATTTACCTCAAGAAGAAAGGCAGCATGATTTGGTCCCACCACACACTGTTTAATAGTAGCCTGTTCCAATACATTCAAAGGGGGGTGGCTGAGAGATAAAAAAAAAAAAAAAGTAAAATTATTTTTTAATGGTAAATACATCATAGGGTTTACTCTTAAATACAATTAGGAAAAAAATAGTTGGCAAAACCTATTTTTAAACTAATATTTACTTTAAAGCAATAATTGAAAAATAATATCTCCATAATCATTTATATGTCCCTGTATGCCAGATTTAAAAAAAAAAAACAGCATGAATACAACCTATAATTCAAATAAGCCCAACTCATAAAAAGTTGATAGATTAAAAGTTTCTTAAAGTCTAATAATCACATTAATCTTAATCATATCAGGCTGCCACCTAAATGAGTTTTTTCTTAATAAAGAAAAATTGCTGTCAGAAGATTTAAATATTTTAAAACTCTTACCTGTTTAAATTATATTTGTTCAGCTTCTCAGAAACTTCTCGTAACCTTTAAAACAAAACAAAACATTACCAAACCACATGTACAGATCTTTTGTAAACAAATACTTCTGACAGGTACTTGCACCATTATTTTGGTAATTTCCAATAGTAGTACACAAAACAATTGCTATGGTAAGAATGTTTTTCATATTTTCATTTTTGTCCCAAAAAGATCACAAGCAGACTCTGCAATTCCGTTCCCTCACCACCCCATTTGCAACCTCAGTAACAATGATAATCGTATTAATCCCATTTTCCCATTAATCCCAGGTGAGAAAACTGAAGCTTCTAGAGTTTATAGAAAAGGTAGCATAAAGTTGGTACCTGAACCAATGCCCAAAGGCTCAACTGTTTAAAAAAAACAAAACAAAACAAAAACTGTGTTATCCATGCCAAGAGATTCTTGAGTGCACATGGATATCATGAAATGAAAATAGAAAGCCTAATTGACTTAAGGCATCATCTCAAGTTCTTGAACAGTCTTATAACACAAAATTGAACAAACCAGAGCATCAATGTCCTTATCTATATAAAAGTAAGGACAACACCTCCCATTTCTAACAGCATTTAAAACAGTATTGAACAGATTTAGAAAAACCTCAAAGGGCTACATAACAAAGAGATATTAACTTGTATTTTCTGTTATGATTTTGTTGTTTCTCTTAAGAAAACAGTCTTGAATGTAAAACACTATAATAGCTAAATTAAACTAGGTATTTTGTCAACCTAAGAAAGTCATTTTACAATGTAAAGATATAATCAAATGTAGAGATTTTAAGCAATTCTATTAAGTTATCAAAAAAAACACTGCCTGATCTGATCTTTTAAAACCTTTTTCAGAAATAATTCTTGTAAAAGTAAACTGAGAATTTTAGAAAGCAATGGGAAAAATCAGAACATTAAATCAGTAGGAAAGTCCATGAATTCTGCTCTCTAAAGAGTGACAAAAATGAATAAAATCAAATTTCAATCATTTGTACTAACAGATAAAAATGTTATACATACTCCAAAAATAAATGACGTTAAAGCCAGTTTACAGCTTAAAAACTGCCACAAAGCATATATAATCTATGGGAAAATAACTTAATTATTTCAGTAAGAGATTCAATTAGGAGTCAGCTGTTCTATAACTTTATCCTGTAAGTTCTATCCTCCTAGTGAAGAGCATCTTTCAAAGGCGTACAGTAACTGTCTAATATTGAATTGCATTCAGTAACTAAAGTTACTTTTTGTTTTTTTTGAGTCTCGCTCTGTTGCCCAGGCTGGAGTGCAATGGTGCGATCTCAGCTCACTGCAGCCTCCATCTCCTGGGTTCAAGTGATCATCGTGCCTCAGCCTCCCGATTAGCTGGAATTACAGGTACCCACCACCACACCCAGCTAATTTTTGTAATTTAGTACAGATGGGGTTTCGCCATTTTGGCCTGACTGGTCTTAAACTCCTGATCTCAAGAGATCCATTCGCCTTGGCCTCCCAAAGCGCTGGGATTACAGGCATGAGCCACCATGCCCAGCCTAAAGTAACTTTCAAATGCGGCCATATTTTATTTCTCTCTGAAGAAGTAGATACTTACTGGTGACCTTATTCTCACTCCTAAAGAACAGCATCTGATCATTTGTGATTTGGCCCCAGTAAAATACATTTTCATTTTTGTAGCCCAGTTTTGCATTTACTTACTTCCATTAACAAAACACATTTTCATTAGCTCAAGAAAGTTACGCTTTTTCAAAGAATTCCAGTTTGCCCATTTACAAAGCACACTTCTGTGTTCCAAGATAAAACACCTTAAGGGTAATGTATTGTGGAACCCATGAGCTCTGAGAGAAGGCTGACTAGAAAATAGGGAGAAGATAAACAAGGGTGGGTCTGCTCTGCAGAGTAACAGCAGCTTTTAGAAGACCCTAAGAAGCAGCAGGAGCTCTCACTTCCCTGGGTCCACATTTACTAGGAGTAACCACAGTAGTGAGACTTTCAGAAGATAACTTGTTCACTGGCATGCAACTAAACTCTTTCTTTTCCATTCCTTTGTTAGTAGCTCAAAACTGTCTCCAGAGCTCTCACAAAATATATAGTATTGGGAGAGAAAAAATAATTGTCAAGGCCTTTTTCAAAACCGGACAATGCCTGAGATTAAGAATTAAATATTTGTTTTCATGGCTTCAAATATTCCAGACAATTATTTGTAAAACTAAAATAAGCTTTGAGGATATCAGAATGCTAAAAAATATTTAAACTCAAGAACTCAACAGCTAATTTCGGGCTATCTGGGGAGACAGCACAAATGGTTACTGCTATCAATTAAATTTTCTAATCTTAAAAGTCCTGGTGAGACCCCAACAACATCTGAAATACATGTCTGAAATGCACATCAATTTGTACTGGAAACAATGCCACTGAATAGCAAGAAATCTGAGGTTTACTCCCAGCTCATCTACTACTACCTGGACTCACTAAAAGTCCACTAGGTCTCAAGTTCTCATCTATGTGAGGAATAACTCTTTTAGTCATCTCTGGTTCTGAAAATTCTTATTCCTGAAATTCTTGTTTTTTGTCTCTTTTGAGACTGGGTCTCACTCTGTCACCCAGGCTGGAGTGCAGTGGTGCAATCACGGCTCACTACAACCTCAACCCCCCAGGCTCAATCTATCTTCCTGCCTCAGCCTCCTGAGTAAATGGAACTACAGGTGCGCGCCATCTCACCCAGCTATTTTTTTTATCTTTTGTAGAGACAGCATTTTAGCATGTTGCCCAGGCTGGTCTTAAACTCCTGTGCTCAACGGATCTACTCGTCTTGGCCTCCCAAAGTGCTGGGATTACAGGCATGGGCCATAGTGCCCAGCCTCAGTCCTGAAATGCTTATGAATATATGAAAAGCAAGTGTACCAATGGAAGATATACATGTAATGTTTACAAAGAAATAGCACTATCATATTCAATTTTTATCATACCCATTTGAAACTTTCAAATGGATTTTATACAGACATTTAGACTGCTTCCCCAAATATCAAATTTTAAAAAACTCTTAAATTCAGTCCATAGATTTAGACAAAACGTATCATCCTTTCAAATCTCAAGACAGTTATGACTAAACTGGGCCCTACAAATCAGTTTATATGAATCCAGATAACAGTAACAAATAAATCTTCACCCCCCAAAAATAACCTATATTTAAGAAGTATTTGATTATCTTTTGCATTATAGAGTCCTCAGTAGACAGGCAAATCACAGAATCACTGCAGGCCTGTGACAACATTCGTTTAAATATGCTAAATTATCATGCTGTTCCCTTCCTTTAGCCAAAAAAAACACTGAAGTTTTTTTAGTTTGCTAATTATTCTATATAATAGAGATTCACCTACTTTAAAGGATCTTCACACAATGTTTACAATAGGCAATACTACACAGGCAATATTAACAAAAGTTTACCCTCTCTTTAAAATAAACTCACACTTAAGCTCACCAAATTCCATTTCAGAATAAATTTTTACACGTGGTTATGATGAAAAACAATTTTAAGAATACAGCATGACATTAGAAAATAACCTCACTGGCCAGGCGCAGTGGCTCATGAGGGTGAGGTGGGCGGATCACCTGAGGTCAGAAGTTCAAGACATGCCTGACCAACACGGCGAAGCCTCGTTTCTATTAAAAATACAAAAATTAGCCGGGTGCGGTGGTGCACATCTGTAGTCCTAGCTACCCGGGAGGCTGAGGCAGGAGAATCGCTTGAACCCAGGAGGCAGAGAGCCAGGATCAGTGAGCCGAGATCGCGCCACTGCATTCCAGCCTAGGTGAAAGAGCAAGACTCCGTCTAAAAAAAAAAAAAAAAAAAACACACACACACAAAGAAAATAACCTCATAATAGCATTTAATCTCATTCAAGGATAGATAGGTAGACAGGTGAACTCTGGTGAGGTAGTTGTAACACACAATGAATAGGTTAGCAAAAACCTTCTGACAATCCTTGGGTACTCTACACTCCTATTTGCTACATTTATTCTATATTCTGATTAAATAAACTATTTCATTCCTTTAAATGGATAGATCACTTTACAGATCTAGAGGCTGAAATTTTTGTTTAAAGCAACAAAGTAAGGTAACAGCAAACTGATGTTAATTAACAGAGACAGGAAAACAGTGTAACAGTACTTGCTAGAAGCCAACAATTTCATTGCTATACTTGAAATCCCCTCTAATTTCAGTCTCATTCTCCCCAAATTTAACATTACAATTTCAAAGGTAATTTATCTTCTCACTGATCCTCAACTGGCAACAGTACTAAGTACAGGTTCTTTGGTTTCATAATTCTCTGCCGAACTCTAACATGGAACATATCTGCATGTTCAAATAGCCCTAAACTGGATTAAACCTGACAGATCCTTTCTTGCTGAATTTCTAAAGCAAAAAAAAAAAAAAAAAAAAAAAAATATATATATATATATATATATATAGTTAAATCCTTCAAAGGCTTCAATTCTCAAAGACAGAAAGGTATTTCTGACATCACATTCTCTACAAAGTGATGGTTTCTATATACCTGGAACTGTTAAACAAGGTACATCCACTCATGTTTCGTGACTCAGCAATCACGTTAATGGCAAAAGTGGTATCATTTGCCACCAGTGCACTTCCTTCAGTCTCATTCCACTTATTTCCCACCCAGTTCAAATGCCACCTCCTCCATGAACCTTTCCTGGTAGTTGTAATTTCCTTCCTACAGAAGTCTACAAATTCTTTCATATCTAGTCATTTGTGTTTCTATCTCAACTGTCTTCACAGACTCTAAGCAAAGACAGAATACAACTTGCCAAGTCTTTCCTTACCCCTCTGCTTTTCTGGATACAGTTCCAACAATGACAAAAGTACATTACTGGTACGTAACTTATTTCAGAGGTTATGTTCCTGATCTTAATCTCAACAAAACTAACTCTCCAGGTGTTCCGTCTCAAATTAAACATGTCAACAGTGTGAATATACAGATTTAAGATAGTTTCCCATATAACTCTTAAAAGATCACTTACCATGGAAGGAAAAAAAACATCAAGTAACTCAATAATCATTAGGAAACTGCCTTTAAAGTGACCCCACCTCACCCCAACTCTGGATATCCACTCATGGAATAAAACTTTTACATACCCGTACAATTTTATTTTGAAGTAAAGGGCTTAATAATTCATGCAAAGAACCAACAGATACAGTCAGTGAAGGTTACCTACAACACTAAATCACAGACTCCTGTAGAAAAAGTCTTAAAATTCGCCTCTTGTCATCCACGTCGGAGAAAGCAGGTATTGCCAAAACAAAAATGCAGTACATTTAAAAAATCTGTGACCAGATAAATTCTGCTAGAAAAAGAAATACTGTAAGAATATTTCTGGCATTTCTCCAAAGGCAAACCGTCTAAATCTTAAAGCCTAAGTCTTGGAGTGGTGGTCTTGCCTATACCATTTCTCTTTTTTTTTGGAGCAACTATTGTGTACTACATAGATGGCAGAGACGAGCACCTGTCTAACAAGACAACCTATCTCTAACCACAGAACATGGTCTGCAGTTAAATTATCATGCACTTTCTTAAGTAAACAGGCAGTCAGTCCTCAATTTTTACACAGTTCTTTTAAACAACTCTTGCACCATACCACAAACACTGACACTTCTTAAATGCTGCTTCTCATGCCAACTGTTTCACGTTATCACTGATACCAATAAATTCAAACTATCACGTGGGGTGGTCCCACTTGCCAGCCACTATAGCTGGGGAAAAAGGCTATATAAACTTTGAGCCCTTTCTGATGATCATTTACTGGTGCCAACATCTAGAAGGCACATCCCCACACCAGCCCCACTCCAAGCAAACTGAGATCCTGGACTAGTTTATTCAATGCAAGGGGTATCCCAACTCCAAATCCCTTTTCACACAGTCCTGGAGGAAGCCAATGGCGAACCACCTAAGGCAAGTTCATAGGGGAGCCCTTTTAAGAAGATTTTTGTTAGAAGACCTCCTATACCAACTGAGTCTTCGGCTTGTGCTGCATCATGGATTTGTTTCTGGGTGAAGGGAACAATGCCTTTCCCCCTATGCACTCTATATTACGACAAACATTAGGAGCTACCTTGGCCTATGAGGCTGGGAATGACAAAGAGCCAGGAAGGATTATTCCTATAGCCTTAGAAGTATACTTTCCCCCCAGCTGAATCATAATCTCACACAAATATATACACTCCACTGGGGTTGGGGCTAACATAAAGAGTCACACCAGCCTTCTGTTTGCCTCAGCCCAAGCAAGAAGCACCAACCCGTTAGGAATGAGTCTCTTCATCTGTGTATGAAAAACTTGCTCATTATATGCCTGAAAGTTGAATTAGACACTCAATTTTCAGACACATTTTTAAAAATCCATTTTTTAATGCTTGTATCTGAATTTAACCCTGATCTTCAGTACTCCAACTTTGGGATTCCACGGAACAGTAAATGTGAAGTGAAGGTAGGAAAATGAGAGATGTAATGTAATTATTTTGACAACACACACAGAAAAAAAAGTCACTATATTTTCACATCAAAAAATGCAGGAAGGCCAAAATCTCACAATAAATAAATACAAAATTAGCTATATTTAAAACTCTCCATTTGGTCCTTAATTTTTCTCATCTCACAGTTGACCACAGGAAACAAGAATTTAACAATGAGGAACCAATGAGTAAGACTGTTGTGATGGCCAAACAGGAACTAAAAATGTTACCAGGAACAAAAGAATTTAGGCTTCAAGAAAGCAAAGACCATATATGTTCATTTCTTTCTAGCTCTTTATAGGAGGGTTTTCTGTTTTCTTTTTTTCAAGAGACACAGTCCTGCTCTGTCACCCATACAGAGTGGTGGTGCAGTGGTGTAAGCATAGCTCACTGCAGTCTCAAACTCCTGGGTTCAAGAGATCCTCCTGCCTCAGCCACCTGAGTAGCTGGGATTACAAGCACATGTCACCACACCAGGCTAATTTTTATTTTTTGTAGAGATAAGAGTGGGGTGGGTGAGGGTAGAGGGGAGGTGTCTTGCTATGTTGCACAGGCTCGTCTCAAACTCCTGGCTTCAAACGATCCTCTCTGCCTTGGGCTGCCAAAGCCCTGGTATTACTGGTTCAGCCATCATGCCCAGCCTAGGAGGGTTTTCTCTGAAAGTAAATCAGAACCTTTGGTTGTGGTGGAAAATGCATATAATATTATTTAACAGAGTTTCCTCAGCAGCTTCCTTTCTTCACCTCTTATAAGGCTTGATTCTCAAACTTGTTAAATCTCAAGACCACCTTATACTCTTAAAAAATATTGAGGACCCCAAAAATCTTTTATGTGGGTTACATCTGTTGATAACACTAAAGTTAACCAATAAAATTTCTGAATATTTTAAAAATAAACTAATTACATATTGACATAAATTACCTTCCTATAAAAACTTTTCCCAAAAATATTTGACAAGGGGGGCTGTTTTACATTTTTGCAAACCTCTTTTTTATCAGGCTTCATATAAATTAGATTCTCTGATCTGCTTCTGCCTTTATCTATCACAGTATATTGTTTTGGTATATGAAGTATATGAAGAAAAGCTGGCCCTAGATAGAAAAGTTAGGGAAAAGTGAGGTACATTTTAATATCCTTTCCAGATAACCACAGGTATTATTCTTTGATATTATACCAAAACTCAGCAAGTGATTTCTTAAAGGTTGAGAGCAATGTGGAAATCTGAAACCTATTAATGAACTTTGAATAACTCAAGTATGATTTTGTCATCTGGACCAGCATACACTGGTCATTTGGAAAACACTGATTTATTGCCTGACACAGATACTCAAAAATCACATTTGCTAATGTTACTATCAATCTATAGTGTCAAACTCACAGCAATGGGTACAAGTTTCCCAAAATTCTAAAATTTGCTTGAAAGCTCAAATTTATCACTATAAACAAATACCTTCGTTGTTTTCTGTAAAGTAACAGGCTTACTTGTTCATTTTCAAGAAACTGTCTGTTAAATATCCAAGTCTGAATAACCATTATTTGTCAGTCTCAAATAAAAATGGTTTCCATGAAGAAAGGGGCTTGTTTTAAAACGATCTTATGCTCAAAGGTACAGATTTAACAAAGTTAATAACTTCTACTGTTTCATCAAGGACACTTTGAAGTGAAACTGGCTTTTTCCCCTACAAGTACAAGAAAAGCAAAGAATACAATGACAATTAGTTGTACAGTTTGGTGCCATTGCTTTGATTTCTGCCAAAAAGCCAGTATTTTACCCACCACTGCTTTTAAACCACAGCACAGATGTCGAAATGGTGAAAATGCCTCGATTTTATTATAAAGACAGTTTTGACCTCAGAGCCCCTGTAAGAGTCTTGGAGGTCCACAGACCACACTCCGAGAACTGCCATACTCTAAATACACAGGGCCATTAAAGTGACCAATACTAAATCGACATTGGGGGGAAAATGAGTAATAATTCATTCTTCTTACTAAAACAGCCACAAATGCCAACCAAAATAACCTTCTACTTATATACCTTTTAAATGCTTCTCAAATTATGGATACCCTTTTTAGTCTCCCTCTGTGGCCCAAGCTGGAATGCAATGGTGTGATCTCAGCTCACTGCAGCCTCCGCCTCCCGGGTTCTAGCAATTCTCCTGCCTCGGCCTCCTAAGTAGCTGGGATTACAAGCACACACCACACACCTGGCTAATTTTTGTATTTTTAGTACAGACGGGTTTTCGCCATGTTGCCCAGGCTGGTCTCGAACTCCCGACCTCAGGTGATCCGCCCACCTCAGCCTCCCAGGGAATATTCTTCTAACTGATAGATATATTTATGGGGTGCATGCATACAACATGTACATGTACACAATGTGTATACATGTATACAATGTGTAATAATCAAATCAGGGTAATTGGGATTTCACCTCAAACATTTATCATTTTTGGTAAGAACATTCCAAATCTTCTCTTCAAGCTATTCTGAAATATACAACAAATTATTGATAACTATAGTCACCATACTGTGCTACTGAACACTAGAACTTATTCCTTCTTAACTGTATTTTTGTACCCGTTAACCAACCTGTCTTCATCCTACCTTCCCCGCTACCTTTCCCAGCCTTTAGTAACCACCATTCTTTCTACTCTATACCTCTATGAAATCAACTTTTTTTAGCTCCCACATATGAATGAGAACATGCAGTTTTTGTCTTCCTGTGCCTGGCTTATTTAACTTAATGTAATGTTCTCCTGGCTCATCCATGTTGTTGTAAATCACAAGATTTCATTATTTTTTATGGCTGAATAGTATTCCACTGTATATATACACCACATTTTTAAAATCCAGTCATCTGCTGAGGGAACACTTAAGTTGATTCCCTATCTTGGCTATTGTGACTACTGCTGCAATAAACATCTCTTAAATATACTGATTTCAATTCTTTTGGACGTATACCCAACAGTGGGATTGTTGGATCATATGGTGGTTCTATTTTTTAGTTTTTTGAGCATCCTCCATACTGTTTTCCATAATGGCTGTACTAATTTACATTCCCACCAATAGTATATGAGAGTTCTCCTTTCTCCACATTAAATTATGGATATCCTTTTTTTTAAAAAAAAAAAAAAAAAAAAACAGACAAGGTCTTACTATGTTGCCCAGGCCTCAAACTCCTGGACTCAAGTGATCCTCCCACCTCAGCCTCCCCAGTAGCTGAAACTATGGACACATTCCACCATGGCCAGCATTGGATATTCTCTGATACTACATCAAAACTCAACAAGTCATAATTCCTCAAAAATTAGTTATAATGTTAAATCTGAAACCCTATCAATGAATTTTTCATACTGTTATAAAAATCTATTGGTCTAATCCTGTACTTTGAATACACTGTTTGTCCACGCCTGATTCTGGGTTGTTTTTTTGTTTGTTTGTTTGTTTTTGTTTTTGTTTTTGTTTTTTTTGAGACGGAGTCACGGAGTCTCACTCTGTCGCCCAGGCTGGAGTGCAATGGCACAATCTCGGCTCACCGCAACCTCTGCGTCCCTAGTTCAAGTAATTCTCCTGCCTCAGCCTCCTGAGTAGCTGGGATTACAGGTGCCTGCGACCATGCCTGACTAATTTTTGTATTTTTAGTAGAGACAGGGTTTCGCCTTGTTGGCCAGGCTAGTCTCCAACTCCTGACCTCATGATCTGTCTGCCTCGGCCTCCCAAAGTGCTGGGATTACAGGTGTGAGCCACTGCACCCAGCCCCTGAATCTGTTCAGATTATAAAATGGTGTAGCAACTGGGTATGATGGCTCATGCCTGTAACCCTAGCAACTGGGTATGATGGCTCATGCCTGTAACCCCAGCAACTCAGGAGGCTGAGGCAGAAGGATCTCTTGAGTCCAGGAGTTTGAGGTAAAAGTGAGCTATGATCGCCCCACTGCACTCCAGCCTGGACACAGAGCTTAGCAATTATAGGCCTCCGGGTTTGACACATAAAAATTAATGAATTACTACAAGGTTATTTCTTTGGTGAAAAGCAATCTGATCACAGTCTTATAATTCAGATTTCAGCTTGCACATTGATCCCTGTTAACCTCTGCTCAGTCACAAGCCTTAACCACATTTTATTTAAATTTGGCTCATCAATTTCTAAAACAGTGGTCTCACTTTTCTTGCTTACTGCATACCCAAATAAATCTGTGCCAAGCAGCAAACATCTGACTGACTTTACTCTTGGGTTAAATGACCCCAAATTACACAAAAGACAAAACAAAACACAGAAAGACAAAACAAAAAGAAGGTTTTTGTGAGGTAAGTTCCATCTGCTGGCTTCCTGAATCATAGTTTGCAAGGAGGACTTACACGTTTATTAATGCTTATAAAGATGATAAATGCCAGTTTATATATAATGCATTCACGTTATCCTAAATAAGAATATTCACCTTCAAGATGCAGCATTCAAAGAAGAAAATGAAGTTTCTAAATATTATAACTTCATAAAGGGATATAAACTTTTTTAATGTGAACTACTTCTAACTATTCCCCTTAGTTATCAGTTTTAGTTGAAACTGTCAAAAAGATTTCTATTAAACTGAGAAAATTCATGTTTCTCTAGTTTGCAGAGGAAAATGCTCTGCAAACTAGAGAAAAATTACATTATTCATGGTCATTTCATTAGCTAAACTTTTTAAAAATGTATACCTACAACCAATTTCTTCCTCTAACCTGAAAAATATTCTGATTAGAAATTCTTATATTGTATCACAAATAACACTTTTCCTAATTAAGTGAAAAGGAGACCAAAATCCCAAACTACTGGCGCCATTTGAAAGATAAACACATCTCTGAAAAACGAAATGCTGCACAAACACACACACACACACACACACACACACACACAATCAGTCATGTTCCTTTTTTGTTTTTCCTTTTTGTGGAGAACGGGGTCTCGCTATATTGCCCAGGCAGGACTCGAACTCCTGGGCTCAAGCTATACTCCCATCTCTTGCCTCCCTGAGAGCTGGGATTACAGGTGTGAGCCACTGCGCCCGGCCCAGTCATGTTCCTTTAAAGCAAAATCAATCACGTTATCTTCAGCGCTGTACGAAACAGGAAAAGGGAAAGAATACACATGCCAAACAAGAAATTTGGTAAGAAAAGATTCAAGACAGGCCTTTATACACTAATTATTCTTAATAATTTCATAAGTCCTTCTGTCTTACCTAATTTCATTTGTTTAATAGTAAGACTATATATACATACATACGAGAATCAAACTATGCTAGCAGATAGGACTGAAAGACTTCTTCAGAGCTCCTGACCAAAAAAGCGTAGCATCCGACCAAAATTTCAAGAGAATATACCAGGCTTTCTTCACCGTAGACCATCCACATTCTGAATATCTGTGACTTCATTCCTTAAAGCATCTCCCAAATGCGGATAATGTATTCAAATTACTACAAATCCAATTTTAACTCCACATACAAATAAAATGTCTCATGAGATAGCTGACGTACTTCATAGTATAAACACTGCTATTTGGTAAGTTACTCAGTCCTTGAGAAAGAACTGTAAACTGAAATAAAATATCTGAAATGAAATCTGATTTCTCTATAGAAACAAGACAATCAGGGGGTTATATTCCTGATCGAGAATCCTGATGCCATTAGATTCTGGAGAGTTTCTTTGTACAAGATTTACTGAGATGGCTTCTTGTTGCCGTTTTATTAACTTCAAAGATGAAATCGCAGTTTTGCTGCCTTTGAAATGGTCATTTTACGTCCTAAGCTGCCATTTCATCAGCCCCAGGCACCACACCTACTCTCTTGTGAGGGGCAGCTTGGTGAGGTGGGAAGAGTACGCTGTAGTGTCACAGAAACCTGGGTTTGATTCCATCTCTACTGTGAACTGGCTCTGGAACTTTGGTAGAGCTTATTTTAACATCTCAGAGGCATGGAAGGTTTCTTCATCTATTAAATGCAGATAGAACTACCACTTATCTAGTAGTGATGCTGTAAGGATTCAAGATAATTTTGTAATACACCTTGGAAAGAGCAGGCACTTAAGTGTTCAATAAATGGCAGCCATTTATCAATATTACTGAAATGTATTTTTCATCCTTGGATAGCTCACTATATTGCTACTTCAACTCTGCCAAACTCTGGCTTGAAGTGGTTCTCAAACTAAATAGGGCCCTATTTGATTCCTAAGATCTGCTAGGAACTTGAGGATCCAGGGAATGACAGCTAAGTCTGGGAATTCTCGGAAAAAGAAATCTGTGAACACACTGTAACTCCCTGTTTTATACATGATTTTTTATTTCAGCATTTTTTTTCTCTTCTTGTCACTACCGTCCCTCTAATCACATCTCTCTCTTCCAGAAGGAGCCTGTACTCCAAACACAATTCCCTAACTAAATCATACTCACAAACTACTCTTTTATTTTTGTTTAAGTAACTATTCCCTCGGCCTTAGAATAACCATATCCCTTCTGAATGGCACTGTCAGAAAAAAGAAAACAGGTACATAGGTAGGTAGGTGACATACAGATATTAGACTGATAGAATAACTATATCCCTACTGCCTTCTGCACACATAGCTACTAGTCTCAGGCCTACACTGAAACAAACTGTGGGAAACCTTAACTTACCCTTCACTCCAGACTAAGCTAGGCATTTCTCTGAATTCCAATATACCTAGTGCATACTTCCCAACAGCATTTCTTATACTCAAACTACTTGTACAATGAAATATCTGTCTCCCTCACTGCCAAACAAACTCTTAAGGCAAGAACCATGTTTTATTAATTTCAAAATTCCCAATACCTGACACATAGTAAATGCTTATTTATATGGATGGGGGAGCTTAACAAATGGACATTCATGTCTTAGCTCTAAGCCCTATATTGCCTCAAAATGGTGGATTTGCGACTTTTTAAAAAGTCTTTCTTTTAAAATGTTTAAACGTTTAAAAAGTAATTTTTGGCCAGGCACAGTGGCTCACGCCTGCAATCCCAGCACTTTGGGAGGCCAAGGCGGACAGATCACTTGAGGCCAGGAATTCGAGAACAGCTTGGGTAACATGGCAAAACCCCATCTCCACTAAAAATACAAAAATTAGCCAGGGGTGGTGGTGCACACCGGTGATCCCAGCTACTCAGGAGGCTGAAGTACAAGAATCACTTGAACCTGGGAGGCAGAGGTTGCAGTGAGCCAAGATTGTGCCCCTGGCACCCTAGCTTGGGCAACAGAGTGAGACTCTGTCTCAAAAAATAAAAATAAAATGAATAAAAAATAAGAAGTGGTTTTAAAACATTCTGCTGTGACCAATATTAGCAGACTAGGTTTTATAAAACACAACAAAGGAATGTTGTCCTGCAAAATAATCTCCCGTAGGCTACATAATTCAAATGGTGCTATAAGAGTATGAGGAATTTCTGAAACTCTGAGAATTAGCCCCAGAAAGAGTTTACCAGACAAACAGGAAAGTCACTCAGTACTTTACAGTTGTGGGATACTCTCCCAGTCCTCTTGCCTAAGAAGACAATCTTCTTTCTCCTCTCCCTCGCCCTCCCCTGTGGTTTATATCTGGGCTGGTGTTAAGGAAATGTGCTGCAGGGACCAAAAGGAAGCTGGAAGCAATAGCAAGAGGGAAGGAGAGCTCATCAGGAAGCAAAATTACAGATAAAAGCCTATTATAGTGCAGAGCCTGGCTGTCCAAGCGCCTTACATTGGTAACAGGAATCTAACTGGTGAAGTGCCTTAACATGAAAAGTACAGAAAGTCCGATCACTGGAGGTCCTCCAATGGCAAGTAATAACATAAAATATTCTAACACCTAATGCTTACCAGAATAGGAATAATTGGATATAAACATACACATTAAATTGTTTCTTTGGTTTGGGTAATCATCAACATTGTAGCTTTCATGAAAAGGCAAAATTAGTGCTAGACTGGTCCTACCGAGTCAGTCAAAAGCCCTGGGTTTTGACTCCCAGCTCTGACACCGTGTAACCTTGGATACCTCATTTAACATCTCTTGCTCTCATGTTCCCACTTCTGTCAAAAATTTATATGTTTCACAAAGTTGTTTTAAGAAATAGGTAACATCACATGCAAAAGTAATGTGTACCCTCTAAAATAAGAGTGCCTAAATATGGCTCATCATGGAAATCCCTGGGGAACAATTAAAAAGACATATTCTTAGGCCCTATTTAAACGTACTAAATCAGAAATCTCTAAATACAAGGCTCAATAATTTATATTCTGGCTAAATAAATATTGGTATATGCATGAAATATCTCTGGAAGGAATAATACTAATCACCTGTGAGGAAGGGAAGTAGAAAGCAAGGAAACAGAAGAGGGAGGGAGGCTTTTCACTGTATGCCAATTTACAATTATTTATTTATTTATTTATTTTTATTTTTCGAGCCTGTTGCCCAGGCTGGAGTGCAATGGCGCGATCTCGGCTCACTGCAACCTCCACCTCCCAGGTTCAAGCAATTCTCCTGCCTCAGCCTCCTGAGTAGCTGGGATTACAGGCGCCCGCCACCACACCTGGCTCGTTTTTTTGTATTTTTAGTAGAGACAGGGTTTCACTATGTCGGCCAGGCTGGTCTTGAACTCCTGACCTCGTGATCCGCCCACCTAGGCCTCCCAAAGTGCTGGGATTACAGGCACAATTTTTTATTTTTAGACCACATGAACATATTACCAACTTAAAAATTTTTTTAAAAAATGTCTATGCATCCACAGTAATTCTGATGGCTCAACTAGGTTTGGAACTCACTACTCACTCTAAAACACCATAAATACACACAAGGATTAAAATATTCACAAAAGTAGGGGTCTGTTTAGGGAGGCAGTAAGTATACTATTTCAAGTTTGGAGACTGTTGCTTAGGACAGCCCCCTCTTAGAAATTCACAATTCATACACCTCCATTCAGCCTCCAATAAGCCCTACAATGAAAAGGCCTGTTAATGCTTAATCTTATGCTTCCCAAGTTAAAGATGAACATGGAACACTCGCTAGTAAGATCTTGGGGAATCAGAGGACACTGGTTTGAGAGCTAAGGTTCCTGAAGTAGAGCAAGTCTTAGTCATCTCTACCCCAGAACCCAAGAGAGTGTATCTAGAACACAGAAACCTCCTCCAAAAGGTAGAGCTCAACAGTGACAAACTGCTTTTCCTGTCTTTTCTCCTCGTCTAAAAATGGTCTTCCAATTTCCTTATTGTTTAACCAACTGAAAGGATTTTTTAAAGAGCATAATAATCCACTGTGCCTAAAATCATATCGTTAAAAAATGTAAAATACTGGCCAGGCGTGGTGGCTCATGCCTGTAATCCCAGCACTTTGGGAGGCCGAGGCAGGTGGATCATGAGGTCAGGAGATTGAGACCATCCTGGCCAACATGGTGAAACCCTGTCTCTATTAAAAATACAAAAATTAGCTGGGCATTGTGGGACACACCTACAGTCCCAGCTACTCAGAAGGCTAAGGCAGGAGAATCACCTGAACTCAGGAGGCAGAGGTTGCAGTGAGCAGAGATCGCGTCACTGCACTTCAGCCTGGGCAACAAAGTGAGATTCCATCTCACAAAAAAAAAGGTAAAATATCTACAGCCCAAATAAATGTTTTCAACCCAAATAATATGGCAGTAGGCATTTTTATTCCTTTAAGTGGGAAAATAAAAGATCTTTATGATTCAAAAGCGCCTTGTTTTAGGAGATAGCAATAGATTTCAGTATTGTTTTTCCTTCTCCAATATAAGCAGACCCTGCAGGGCATCTTATTCCCATTAAGCCAGACTAATCAAGTGAGCTGTACAATCAAACCACTTGAAAACCTCATTTTTTACTGAAAACCTACAGATCTGCATAATCAGAATGGGTCTAAAAGCTATATCAAATGGCTCTTTGAAGTCTGCACCTAATTGAATGCACTCTAATGGGTCTCTAATCTAGAAACCCTTCCTTCAGCTGTCTAAACCAAAGCAGTCAAACAAATGTCATCAAAATTAAAAAAACTGCCATAGCCAAATCTAAGGACTCTATCATTGTGTTTTGTCACTATGGAACACAAATTAACATAAATGATTCCTGTGTGTTATCACAACTACCATAATAAAGGCTTGGTTTTAGTCTTCAAGGATCCACCAGAAAATGCTTCCAGTTCTTTGTCTTATAATAAATACTAGGTTGGTACAAAAGTAATTGCAGTTTTGCCATTAAAATTGCAAGAACCAGGTCGGGCACGGTGGCTCACACCTGTAATCCCACCACTTTCGGAGGCCGAGGCGGGTGGATCACTTAAGGTCAGACGTTCCAGACCAGCCTGGCCAACATGGTGAAATCCGTCTCTACTAAAAATACAAAAATTAACCGGGCGTGGTGGCGCACATCTGTAATCCCAGCTACCTGGGAGGCCGAGGCAGGAAAATCACTTGAACCCAGGAGGCAGAGGTTGTAGTCAGCCAAGATCACGCCACTGCACTCACTCCAGCCTGGGTGACAAGAGTGAAACTTGGTCTCAAAAAAAGGGGGAAAAAAAAAAAAAAAAAATTGCAAGAACCGCAATTACTTTTGCACCAACCTAATAACTCAGTGTACACTGACTCAAAAGACTCAACGCGGTTCCAGACTAATATTTTAGTTTGCTGACTTAGTTTACAGACTAATATTACTGACCAAGTAACATCTCACCCCATCTCAATGTCCACTCTCATCTTCTCCCAGTAGATACAGGGGGATTGGGGGTAGGGGTGGGGGACAACTTGGTCTTTTAGATAGTGCATGGATATGACAGCAAGAGAGCTAATCTTGGGAAAGACTATGAAGAAGAGCTGCCTACCTTCCAGTCCCTAATTATCTTCCCCAATACTGCTGCCTTTTTTGCCATGCTTTTTTTAATAAAATGCCTGGAAATCACTTGCTAGTCACAGAGATACATCTCAAGGCATAACAAGTTTATTGGTATAATCAGCTACCTCCTCTCCCGGTTTCTGAAAGGGGAAGATGGTGGAGGAGTGAGTAGAGGTATATGCGAACACCAAACTCATCTCAAGCCAGATGCTCTTTGTAACTGCCACCATCTCAAATAGTAATTAATCACTATGTTAGGAGAACACAAATGTTTGTTAAACGCGGTCGGCCGGGCGCGGTGGCTCACGCTTGTAATCCCAGCACTTTGGGAGGCCGAGGCGGGCGGATCACGAGGTCAGGAGATCGAGACCACGGTGAAACCCCGTCTCTACCAAAAATACAAAAAATTAGCCGGGCGTGGTGGCGGGCGCCTGTAGTCCCAGCTACTCGGAGAGGCTGAGGCAGGAGAATGGCGTGAACCCGGGAGGCGGAGGTTGCAGTGAGCTGAGATCGCGCCACTGCACTCCAGCCTGGGCGACAGAGCAAGACTCCGTCTCAAAAAAAAAAAAAAAAAAAAAACGCGGTCGCCATCATCATAGCTACAACACGGCAGTGTAGCCCTCCTGTTTTCCACAAAAATAACTGGCATCTGTTTAATACTTCAGTGTGTATAAAAACAGAAAACAAACCTAACAAAATGGAGGCAGTCTTATTAGAATATTATCAATAAATAATATTGCCATAATATTGTCATAGTGTCAATTCACACTTGGACCATACAGTTCCTTTGTCCCAGACTAAATTCTCTATACCTCCTTCTTACCCTGACCACTCCACCAACTCTGATTGTGGACAGTCAGTGTAAAAACCATTCTGGACAGATGTGGTTGGTCCTGTTATCTCCACTTTCTCTCCTTTCCATCAAAAGCTGAAAAAAGTGAGTAAAACTAAAACAAAAAGGAAAAAATATACGAAACACTTCTTAACAAGTATTTATGAATATTATGTGCAGATATGCAAACCAGTAGAGTGAAAGAATGGCTGAAGTAGAGATGATGCATTGAGTTCACCCTGAGGAAAACTTCTCCTACTCGAAATATGTAGCTACGAAAGGCAACTGTAAAAAAGAGAAAACCAAAAGACAAAGCTGAGATGAGATACAAGATGAGTATCTCCACACAACAAAAACAGTAAAAGAGACTGGGTGCCAGAGCTGGGTTCATCCTAGAAGCCAGTTAGGCCCACATTTTTAGTACAAAACTTTGTAACTGAAAATTTTAATAGTAACCATTAAAATAATGGAAATATAGTCTATGACTTTCGAATCAAGAGGGAGGGAAAAAAAGGAATGCAGAAAACTAACCATCTAACAGAAGAGGAAAAAAACAGCAAAGAGGCCGGGCGCGGTGGCTCAGGCCTGTAATCCCAGCACTTCGGGAGCCAAGGCAGGCAGATCACTTGAGGTCAGGAGTTCGAGACCAGCCTGACCAACATGTTGAAACCCCGTCCATACTAAAAATACAAATATTAGCCACACATGGTGATACATGCCTGTAGTCCCAGCTACTCGGGAGACTGACGCAGGACAATCACTCGAACCTGGGAGGCAGAGACTGCAGGGAGCCAAGATCGTGCAACTCCAGCCTGGGCAACAAAGCTAGACTCAAAAAAACAAACAAACAAAAAAAAACGCAGCAAAGTAAATGGATCAGAAAATATAAAATTCAGAGAGCAGAAATAAGTCTACTTATTCAAATAGATTAATCTCACATATTACAAGTCAAAGATTAAGGGGAAAAAAGTCAGGTATCAGTAGCGAAAAAGACAGCATTAATAGGAATAGAGACTATATTACAATAAAAGGAACAAACTACAAAGAACATTGAATAATGTTCATGAATCTGAAAGTTTCTAACACCACACAGCCTCAACAATATATATAACAAAAACTGACCATTTGAGAAGCTGTCAAGTCTGATGAAAAATTTAACATGCTTTTTTTTTTGGACATAGGATCTCCCTATGTTGCCCAGGCTGGTCTTAAATGATCCTGCCACCTCAGCCTCCCAAGTAGCTGGGACTACAGGCAAGCGCCATCATGCTCAGCAGAGAAAGTTAACATATACTTCTGTATTAGTCTGTTTTCACACTGTTATAAAGACATACTCGATGCTGGGTAATTTATAAAGAAAAGAGGTTTAATTGATTCATAGTTCCACATGGCTGGGAAAGCCCCAGGAAACTTACAATTATGGCAGAAGGGGAAGAGACATGTCTTCCATTGCAGCTACAGAGAGAGAGCAAACGAGAACAGGGAAAACTGCCTTATAAACCAATCAGCTCTCGACCGGGCATGGCGGCTCATGCCTGTAATCCGAGCACTTTGGGAGGCCAAGGCAGGTGTATCACTTGAGGCCAGGAGTTCAAGACCAGCCTGGTCAACATGGTGAAACCCCGTTTCTATGAAAAATACAAAAATCAGCCTGTCATGGTGGTGTTTGCCTGTAATCCCAGCTACTGGGAAGGCTGAGGCATGAGAATCACTTGAGCCCAGGAGGCAGAGTTTGCAGTCAGCCGAGACCCCACCACTACACCACTCTGCCTGGGTGACAGAGCAGGACCTTGTCTCAAACAAACAAACAAAACCATCAGATCTCATGAGAACTCACTATCATGAGAACAGCAGCATGGGGGAAACCACCCCCATAATCCACTCACCTCCCATCGTGTCCCTCCCTTGACATGTGGGGATTATGGGGATCACAATTCAAGATGAGAAGCCATATCCACTTCTATCAGATACTGACAGTTCAAGCAGACAAAATATCAGTAAAGGCAGAAACACTGACAAGCAACATTAATAACCTTTCTCTAACAAATATACAGAAACCTACCTCCAAAGTGAGGAGTCACAGACTTTTTTTAAGGTATAAAGCATGTATCTCTGACTTCTGAATTTAACAGATAAGTAAAACTTCCTTGAAATTATAAGAACAAATATAATTTTACCAACTTTTCATTTTTCCAAATGAGATTCAGAAAAGAACAACTATTATTACTAACATTTAAGAAAAGATGGTTTTTAAATTTAAGTCAAAAAAGAAAAAAAGTCAATCTAAAATAAAACCTCTTTCTCACTAATCATGGACTGTGAAGATTTTCTTAGAAAATGGCACCACAGCAGAGAATTGTACAATTCAATACTTCTTAACTTTTTTGATCTCAGGAAAAAGAAACATACAGATATTTCCATTTAACAGTGAGTCTTTGCTATAACAGTTTCCTTGATTTACATTTGAGAAAACAAGTGACTACAGAGGTTAAGTGATTTACCTGTAATCACTCAGTTAAGAGGAAAGCGGGAAAGAAGGCATGAGACAAAACCTTCCCTCTATCCTTGCCATCATGCCACACCTGCCACGGGTCCAATTAAATTAACAAATACTTCCTGAACGCCCATAGTATAAGGTTTTACAAGAAATAAAATGAACTGTAAAATACAGCATGGGAGGAGGTCAGGGAGAGGAGACCAACAGAATCACCTGTGGAGGGGGTGTCTCTACATACTCGGGAATACCACCCTTAATAGGGGGCCACAGTTACAGAATCCAGTGTAACCTACCCTTCAGGAAGCCTAAACTTCAGGAAAAAAGGAAAGCTGAGAACCACTGATTCAAATCCGTACATCTCAAGTAGTTTATAATCTACTTGTAAAAGCAAAGTAAGCAGAAAAACATTTCAAAAAAGGAAATATAACACAAGGGTAGAGGGAGACACACACAAAAAGAAAACACAAACCCTGATTACAGTGACTTTAGAATAATTTTTTAAAGCCTGAAGATCAATAGAAGCCTCGCAAAATTAAATCTTGAGTAACGCTTGAGTGCACTTTGATAAGTTAGTTATTAAATGTGCATATCCTGGGATACTCATTTTCAGGAGGAAAATGTAGAGTTATTGCAAAGACAAAAGCAGGCTTTAAGCCTCTCCTTGAGAGCAAACAACAGGACCACAGCCAAGAACCACAGATACATGAGCAGAGATTATAAGAAAAGTGTGTGTGCTAAAGAGAGCATCACATTAACACATACACACAGACACACACACTGGGTATGAAGAAGTTGTGTATTTAGAGAAAACAGGAATAATTTTCAGGCATGTAACTTCTAGTTAAGTGTATGTATATCTCAAATACCTCCTGCAATTCCACTAAGATGACAAATTTTGAAAAACAAATGAATTTTAAAGTTACAGGGACAGAGAAAGAGGAGGCTAGCGCATTCAACAAATTTTGGAAGCTGGAAAGCTGACAGACAAGTGGCCAGTGAGTTCACGACAAGAGAAAACTTTTCAACCTAAACCCTACGTGGTAGGAGGAAGCCGAAAATGAACAGGTCAATTTTTAGGAATTGGAGGCATCACATTCCTCTGAAGCCTGAGGGTAATGCAAAACAGGAACTGTTGGAAATTAGCATAAGGAGTAGTTAAACCGCTAGCTCCCCACCCTCTAGACAGGAGACTGCTCCCCTTCCAGAGGCTAAACATTTCCTACTTAGCAAAATTCAGCCAGAGTAATAATAGCCTGGGAATACACCCAGAATCGGTGTGGGAGGGAGAAGGGGTGTCAGAGACCAGAAGAAAAAGTGAAAGCTGTCTGTTGAAATCATTACTTAGCCCCCATCCCAGAATGCTTACAGCCACGCTCTTACCTGCCAGGATTCCTCTTTGGGGAAACCAGCCCAACAAGAAAAATAAATACATTTAACAGAATATTTTTAAAGAAGTTGGTCTGATGGAAAACAGTGCAGAAAAGGTAAGAAAATCACAGTAGCTATGAAGTTGTCATACATCCAACCACTAGGAATTCCAAAAAGAGAAGAATGATAAAATGGATGGGGAGGGAAAAGTATTAAAGAAATAACAAGAAAAACTTGTGAATGACATGAGCTTCCAGAATAAAGGGACCCATGAAGTATGTGGACCCAAAATACAATGAATGAGTAAAGTACCTACATCAAGGTACATCAGCGTGAAATTTCTCAATACAAGGGATGAAAGGAAGACCCTAAAATATCTCAGGGCATGAGGTCATAAGGCATAGGGTTAGGGAGATGTCAAGCAGAAAGAATCAAAACAGCACTGAACTCCCCAAAAGGGATACTGGAAGCTATGAAACAATGATGTAATGCCTTCAAAATTTTGAGGAAAAGGCCGGGCGCAGTGGCTTAAGCCTGTAATCCCAGCACCTTGGGAGGCCGAGGCGGGCGGATCACAAGGTCAGGAGATCAAGACCATCCTGGCTAATACGGTGAAACCCCGTCTCTACTAAAAATACAAAAAAATTAGCCAGGCGTGGTGGCGGGTGCCTGTAGTCCCAGCTACTTGGGAGGCTGAGGCAGGAGGATGACATGAACCCGGGAGGCGGAGCTTGCAGTGAGCGGAGATGGCGCCACTGCACTCCAGCCTGGGCGACAGATCGAGAGTCCGTCTCAAAAAATAAAAATAAAAAATAAATTTTTTTGAGGAAAAATTATTCCCAACCAGAAATCATATATATAGCCAATACAATGTACAGCCAAAAAATAAATTTGCTTTCATCTTAATAAACCAAAAAAATGGCATATCAACAACAGAGTAGGGACAAGCCTTTTTGAAAACAACAGAGAACTTTTTAAACAATCAAAATAGATCCAAAATTCCTTAAAATGTCACTGAAACAGTTAAGTGAAAAAAACAAACAGAAAAAAATCAATCCTGCCTTTTTGGATGAAGAAAGTACTGTACAGCGACTCACTAGTCCAACTAACTTTACAGCAATGATTCTCATCTTTTCTTCAAAGGTGATAGAACATTAAAGGTACTATTTGTGTTTAAAATGTATATGGGCAATTTTAATCATCTTTCAATATTTTAAAGGTTAGTATACATTAACAGAAATCCTCAGGAGTGCCCTAAAAATCTGAACTGTGGCTGGGCATGATGGCTTACGCCTGCAATCCCAGCACTTAGGGAGGCCAAGGTGAGAGGAACACAGAGTCCATGAGTTTGAGACTAATGTGGGCAACATAATGTGACCCCGACCTCTACAAAAAATTTAAAAATCAGCTGGGCATGGTGGTACATGCCTATAGTCATAGCTACTTGGGGGGCTGACGTCAGAGTATGGCTTTTGAGCCTTGAAGGTGGAGGCTGCAGTGAGCCATGATTGCGCCACTGCACTCCACCCTGAGTGACAGAGCAAGACCTTGTCTCAACAAAGAAAAATCTGAGTTGCATACATCAATAAATAGAGGTAGACAACCCATTGTTACAGGGTCCCTAGGCTCCATGAAGCCACTGAGAAGCCCCAAGATGCTCTAAAAGGCAGGCTAGCACCATGTAAGACAGAAGGCATGAGAATATAATACCCACCATGCTTCAGTCAAGGGTGGAAGAGATGGGTAAACAGCTATAGAGCAGATGGAAGACAGGAGCTTGAGGTGAAGAAGAGCAAGGAACAGCGCAAAGACCAAAATAAAACACACACACACACAAATTTAGGGACAAGTCTCTTGAGAAACCAAAAGAACTCTGCTGAGCTGCAAAGGAGTTCCAAGTTCTACCTGAAACCAGCAAGTCTAAAAGGGCCTTACCTCTCTAAACTCTCTTACTAGTTTCTTGAGTTATTGGCTTGACCAGACAAGCAAGAAAAACTCTAACCATAACAATCAAGATGTAAAGGCCTGAACTTTAAACTAAATCAAGAGCTTTGATCTGAAATACCAACAAAGGGTTACTGAGTCCCTCGACACATACCAAAAAATAATTTGAAACAGAAATTCATTTGAATCATGGCAAGGTTTACTTAGACATTTGCATCAACAGGGTATTACAGCACATAATATACTTAGTACAGAGCCTAGTACAAAATGTTAGCTGCTCCTGCTGTTTCTTCCATTACCATTTCTGACTGAAAGAAAAACTGTTAAATGAGACGGGTAAAAAGGAATTTGGGGGTGCAGAAATGCTGTTATTACAACTGCCACTACTTATAATCAGTACCACTCTGGATGAAGAGATCAAAGGTGAATCCAAGTATCTATCATTACACCCCATTAAAAAATAAGCACCGAAGTACATCCAAAATAGATCTCATAACTAACTCAATACCTGGACATAACTGAAGCTCATGTATAAATTGTTCTGTATTTCATATTTACTGTAAAAATAATGTGAAGCATGGAATTGATCAAATTCATGGTTATCTCAACTTCTCCAAATTACATTTAGAATTACCTCTATCCCACCCAAGTGACCTATCAAAAATACCTACCAAAAGTATAATTAAGGTACCACAGTCCAGTAAGCACTTCCTCTTTTGACCTCTTCCAGAATTTCTTGACTCTATTTTTTTTTTTTTTTTTTTTGAGACAGGTCTCACTATGTTGCCCAGTCTGGAGTGTAGTGGCTATTCACAGACACAATCATGATGCACTACAGCCTCAAACTCTCAAACTCTCAAACTCCTGGGTTCCAGTGATCCTTCCACCTCAGCCTTCCCCAGTAGCTGGGAATATAGGAACAAGCTACTGCACCCAGCTAATCCCATTCAATTTTGCAATTAATCACTTACTGCTTTGAAGTGTCATCTCTATACTGCTATTCTACCTTTTACATTTCTATTTTCCCAACTATATAGTAAGCTTACCCTTAAGGATAAGGCCTGTAAGTTTTTGCACATCCAGGCATTTAGTACAAAGTAGGTACTGTGTGGATTGACTAAAGATACTAGAATATTATACAAAACCAGAGACTAACTGTTCACAAACTTTCTCACCCAAACACATAAAAGATAGAAACAATTCAGTGTCACTATGGTAATGATATAATCATTCTAATATGATGTGCATAGTCCACCATCTCACACCTTAGCATGTAAGGATGGAGAAGCAAGAGCTTCATAAATAGGTACTGGCATACTGACTTCAAAAATGAACAGTGGTCCCTGTTTCAACATTCAAATGGAGAGACCAGGTGCGGTGACTCACACCTGTAATCCCTACACTCTGGGAGGCCAAGACAGGTGGATCACCTGAGGTCAGGAGTTTGAGACCAGCCTGGCCAATATGGTGAAACCCCATCTCTACTAAAAATACAAAAATTAGCTGGGTATGGTGATGCATGCCTGTAATCCTAACTACCTGGGAGGCTGAGGCGGGAGAATCGCTTGACCCCAGGAGGCAGAGGTTGCAGTTAGTTGATCACAGCACTGCACTCCAGCCAGGGCAACAGAGCAAGACTCCATCTCAAAAAAAGAAAAAAAGAAAAATGAGCATGGAGACTGTCACTTTATACATGGTCCCCTCTCCTCCATCAAACCCCATGCAAAAGGGAAGAAAAGATACATGATAGCGATCCTGTCCTCTGCCAACAGATTTAAATTTTAATACAGTTTTTAAAAAAAATTCACGTAGACAAAAGATAACAGTTAATGTACTGTTTTTAAAGGCTGGAGCACAGTCCTTTACTATGACATTTTGTTTTTATCTACAAATATTTAAAACTTTAGTTCATATAGGCCAGGCGTGGTGGCTCATGCCTGTAATCCCAGCACTTTGGGAGGCCGAGGCAGGCGGATCACAGGGTCAGGAGTTTGAGATCAGCCTGGCCAATATGGTGAAACCCTGTCTCTACTAAAAATACAAAAATTAGCCTGGTGTGGTGGCGGGCACCTGTAGTCCCAGCTACTCGGGAGACTGAGGCAGGAGAATTGCTTGAACCCAGGAGGCGAAGGTTGCAGTGAGCCGATATCGCGCCACTGCACTCCAGCCTGGGTGACAGAGCAAGACTCCGTCTCAAAAAAAAAAAAAAAAAAAAAAAAGACCTGTACTCAGAGACCCACCACTACACAGCTGTACAGCAAGGGAACCACACTATCTCCTTCAACTCAAATTGCTTCCCCGACAACATTGTCAGGATGTTAAATAAAACAATGTTTGGAAAACACAGTGCTTCATGCGTAGTAACAATGCTAAATATAACACTTAAAATGTGCAAACCTCATGATTTACCTAATCAGCCTCTAAATATTATATAATTCTAGCCCAGAAACTTACATTCCTCAATCTCCAAAGGGAGACCTCCACAAAACAATAATTTACTATAATGTCAGTATCTATCAGCTCACATAACCACATAAATAAAACTTCTGTATCGATTATAAAATTCACAGTCCATTAGGTTTTTAAAATATCTCTAATGTGAAAGATTCTCCAACATTTATATCAAACCATGATTAACAAAAAGTTCCTGGTCAGGGGTGGTGGCTCATGCCTGTAATCCCAGCACTTTGGGAGGCCGAATCAGACAGATCACTAGAGCCCATGAGTTCGAGATCAGTCTGAGCAACATGGTAAGACCCGAAACCTCACCTCTACTAAAAATACAAAAATTAGCCAGGCGTGGTAGCATGCACCTGTAATCCCAGCTACTCGGGAGGCTGAGGCATGAGAATCCCTTGAACCTGGGAAGCAGAGGTCACAGTGAGCTGAGATCACACCACGGCACTCCAGCCCAGGCAACAGAGTGAGACTCTGTCAAAAAAAAAAAAAAGGAAGGAAGGAAGGAAAAAAGGAAAAGCTCCTCTGTGATACACTGAGCTTTGTAATTCTTTAGCCATTGTTTCTGTCTTGGCTTCAAGAAAGTCTAAAAACTGTTTCTACTTAATTTGACACTTCACTAACATTTCTACCAACTTTCCCATCCAGAACTTCTTACTCCTTCCCCTCTGTTAGACCCAGGCAGACCCTTAAAAACTGTCTAGTCTCACATCCTTGTCTTATGAGTAACAAGAAGGCTTTCAGATATAAGGCCTCTTTTGATTAGAAACAAAATATGTGATGTATAAAACATATGTGTAAAATAAACACACGATCTTTTTCACATTCACACAAAAGATCCTGCAACTTCATCACATATTCAATAAAAACTGCAAAATACCCAAGAAAAATGGCACATATACTAATAGCCCCTTGAAAACTGACCACAAATAATATCAAAATACTCTCTTAGGCACAGATATGAAATAATAAGCCCTATTTCCAATAAACTTTACATGCAAACAGATGTGTCTTCTTCGTATTAATCATACTGGCAAGCTACACATTTATTTCAACAATAATGCCCCACACCCAAAAGATTTTTGGAGTTTTCCTTTTGGAAGTGACATTAAGATTTCTTTAGAATGCCACTACATACCCAGTCCCCAGTACAATGCCTGACACACAGTAGGCATGCAAACTATTAAATGAATATACACGATAGTAGTATTTCAGTGCAGACATGTCTCTGAAAATAGAAAACATTCAGTCCTAAAGCTTACTAATTTAATTAAATGGATGATGAAGCCGAGTAGTTCTTTTTTCTTTTTTTCGTATCAGAAGAGTAACGTGCTGATGACGTCATAACAAGGTTTGAGGGTGGCACATCTCACATATGCATATGAACACCTGATCGTCCCGCTTATAATAGACTACAAAACGATCCTGAGTAGTTTTTACAAAATACTATTTCACAGAAAATACACCCTGAGTCTGAGCAGAGTCATAGTAAAGAACTAATCGCTAGCTCACATTTCAATCTTTAAGTCTCAGAATACATCAAATGCTTCACATTTCCTAAACAATGCACCTAATCAATCACCTCACTATATAAGTAATACTAGTGATGTCAAAGAAACACATTTATACTGACTTGCCTTGTGATTCTGACCTAGATGCTTTTAAGGGGGCCTCTGTGATGTTAAACCAACTGTCGAGTTCAATAATTCTCTCAGGAAATTGTTTGTTAGTAGTTACACTTCCATAATATGTATTATTCTGTCCAATGCCATAAATGTTAAGTCCTTATAGTTTGTTTTCAAATACATCGTATCAGTCTTTTCTAAAACATTCATAGTACCCAAATCTCTTTCTAAATAATTATGCTTTACTATTATCATTTTTCTTAATGACCACAGTGGTTTAAAAGAAATCTATAAATTATTTGATACTTCTCCCATCAAGAGGTAGAGTCTAATTACTCTTCCTCATACATAAGCTAGCCTGATGACTTGCTTCTCGCAAAGGTAATGAGGCAGAAGTGATGCTGCAAAACTTCTAAGGCTAGGTCATAAAAAGGAATTCCAGCCCGGTTTTATTTCTTGGGATGCATGCCTTTGAAACTCTGAGCTACCATGTTAAGGACTCTGGCTAACAGAAGTCTCCATGTTAAAGAGACTACACAGATAGAGATGCCTAAGGAATCCCAGCTGTTGCAGACCCCAGTTGTTTGAGTCTTTAAACGAAAAAGCCTTCTAGATGACTCCAGCATTTGACTGCAACTATATGAGAAACATAGAGTAAGAACCACCTAGCAAGTACTGTCAATTCCCAGAAGAGATAATAATCATATATGATTGTTGTTTTACCCATTAAGTTTGGGTTGGTTTACTGCCCAGCAATAAAAAATCAGGATGATGAACAAAGAAAGAACCTCAACATTTTCTTGGGCCCTGGCTCCATTGGTATATGACTAAAGCCTCATTTATGCTTCATCTTTACTATCTTCCTTACCATCTTCCTTTTACTGCACTACATTTAAAAAACAAATTTTCTTCCTATTAATATTAAGGATTTTTTTTTTTTTTTTTTTTTTTTGAGACAGAGTCTTGCTCTGTCACCCAGGCTGGACTGCAGTGGCACAATCTTGGCTCACTGCAAGCTCTGCCTCTCGGGTTCACGCCATTCTCCTGCCTTGGCCTCCCAAGTAGCTAGGACTACAGGCGCCCGCCACCACGCCTGGCTAATTTTTTGTATTTTTAGTAGAGACGGGGTTTCACTGTGTTAGCCAGGATGGTCTCGATCTGCTGACCTCATGATCCGCCCACCTCGGCCTCCCAAAGTGTTGGGATTACAGGCGTGAGCCACCGCGCCCAGCCAAGGATTATTTCTTAAAAAATAAAAAAACTTTCTATTAATTTACATCTATGAACTTCCTTCAACATTTATTTCAAATACTTACTTACAAATCTATTTAACCATAGACTCACCTGAATAGCACGTTTGCTCAAAATAAAAGCCAATCCTTATGTAGCATCAAGAAGCAACACTTTGGGGCAGGCATGGTGGCTCACACCTGTAATCCCAGTACTTTGGGAGGCTGAGGTGGGCAGATCGCTTGAGGTCAGGAGTTCAAGACCAACTGGCCAAAATGGTGAAACCCCATCTCTACTAAAAATACAAAAATTAGCCTAGCGTGGTGGCAGGCGCCTGTAATCCCAGCTACTCGGAAGGCTGAGCCGAGATCGTGCCACTGCACTCCAGCCTCGGCAACAGCAAGACTCTGTCTCAAAAAAAAAAAAAAAAAAAAGCCACACTTTCATATATACAACTGACAGGCCAATTCTCAACAATCACACCCGGTAATGTATACTGATAGAATGTTATTTCCTCATCCCTGCAGTCAGGAGAGTGCATAAGGAAACAAAAGTTGACAAAGCCAAAACCCTCATCAACCATTAATCTCTTAGAAAAATGGTCTCCAAACATCCCTGTAAATTTAACAAGTGCACAAACTGGCCTATCGCTTCCACATCTTTTGAAGCTAAGCCACCGCTAGTCATAGGATGTTAATCTGACAATACCATGTAGTCCAACGCAAAATATTGCAAAATGAAGCTGCGAATCTTGCAAAAGGTACAAGACTTCATGAGGTCTAGAGAAAGCAATGTTGAGAAACTCAACAAAACGTACATACACATCAGTGACAAACAAACAAACATATACACAGACCAATTAAAAGACAATGAATATCGAGGCTGGGTGTGGTGGCTCATCCCCTATAATCCCAATACTTTGGGAGGCCGAGGCGGGAGAATCCCTAGAGCCCAAGAGTTTAAGATCAGCCTGGGCACCATAGTGAGATCCCATCTCTACTTCAGAGGCCAAGGTGGGAGAAGTCACTTCAGCCTGGGAGGTTGATGCTGCAGTGTACAGTGATGGTGCCACTGCACTCCATCCTGGGCAGCAGAGCAAGACCCTGTCTCAAAGAAAAGAAAGCTGAAAGTGACAATTGTGCTTTAACATAGAATGTCAACATCAAATGATTACATGTAGCCCTTGGAAAAACCACAAATATGTTTGTACAAATTACTCCACGATAAAATTCAAATGAAACCAAATGCAGCATGTGAACTTTGACTGAACTCTGGTTTAAAAATTCCCACTATTATACACAGGCATTTTGAGGACAGGTGGAGAAAAATGAGTATACACTGAGTATTGGATGATATTAGGGAATTTTTGTTAATTTCCTATAAAGTGTGATAATGGTAAAGTGGCTACATAGAAAAAGGAGAAAAAGGTTCATATTTAGAAGATACAAGCACATGCATTTTAAAATGAAGTAAACTTTCAAACAGTTCAAAGCTATTTATATACACACAT
The DNA here is from genome assembly GCF_009828535.3 of Hylobates moloch. Lineage (NCBI taxonomy): Eukaryota > Metazoa > Chordata > Mammalia > Primates > Hylobatidae > Hylobates > Hylobates moloch. Next base: position 82,753,351 of record NW_026652284.1, read on the forward strand.
ATTTTGCAAATATAGCAAAATCTTAGTAAGTTAAGCAGGAATATCATCACCCTTATTCAGCCAAGAAGTTACAGAAGATAACATCCTCCTCCATCTACAATCCTTAGGATTAAAGGTTTTCTTACAAAAGGGAGGGGGGAAATAGGTCAGAAGCGTTCAAACCACAGCAAATCCATCCTGAATTGCAGATGCTGGTTAAAGTAAGGCTGAGACCTACTAGGCCGCGTTCCCAGACGGTTAGGCATTCTAAGTCACAGGATGAGATAGAAGGTCAGCACAAGATATAGGTCATAAAGACCTTGCTGATAAAACAGGTAGCAGTAAAGAAGCCAGCTAAAACCCATCAAAACCGGGAGGGCAATGTAAGTGACCTCTGGTAGTCCTCACTGCTATACTCCCAACAGTGCCATGACAGTTTACGAATACCATGGCAATGTCAGGAAGTTACCCTATATGGTCTAAAAAGGGGAGGAATCAGTTCCTAGTAATTGCCTACCCCCTTTCCAGAAAAACTCATGAATAATCCCTATTATTAAGATCAGAAAATAACATTCTATCAGTATATGTTACCAGTGTGATTGTTGAGAGTTGGCCTGTCAGGTGTATTATTTACTAGGGTATATGCTATTGTTTAGCATATGATCAAGAAATAACCATAAAAATTAGCAATCAGCAGCCTTTGGGGACTGCTCTGCCTACGGAGTAGCCATTCTCTATTCCTTTACCTTTTTAATAAACTTGCTTTCACTTAAAAAAAAAATTTACCGAATCTAGAAGGTATTATCTACCATCTAGGTTATCCAGATAATTCATTGTTCATTCTTTCAATTCTTCTGCATGTTTGAAAATGTTTACAATAGAATACTGGAAAAAACAAAAATAAAAATCTCACTAAAGCTACACACACACACACACACACACACACACACACACACACACCCCTCCCAGTCAAGAATCTCCATTTAAGGAAGGCCTCCTAAAGAAAATACAGAAAAAAAAAAAAGGTAAAGTTATAATGTGCTCTCTTTCAATGTTATCAGGACTATTAGATACCAAAAAAAAAAAACTTCCAAAGACTTGATTCATTCTTTATCCTAAAGATCAGAATATAGTGACAAGAACTAGTTTTTATAAAAATACAGGATTCTGCTTAGTTTTGAAGTTCAAATTAATAGAGATATATGCTAATGTACCTCAGGCACTAGGGATGCAAAGGCAACAATGAGCCTGTTATCAAAGAGGTCTCCCTACAGCTCTCCCAGATGACACTCACAAGCACAAACTGAAGGAAGAGCAAGTTTAAAGAGTAGCACTGCACCAAAGATAAGAATGTGTCATAAATCACTTAGATACTACAAAGAATAGTAGTTCAATGGGCTTTCCCATCATTTTCAACTGATTACAATTTTTAATAAGACATTTCAAATAGATAAAATGTATGAAAATTAAACACTACATATTTCAAAAGTGTTTCATGCAAAATCTTGTCACTAGAATGTGAACTCCACAGGGGCAGACATTTTTGCCTGTTTTCCTGACTGATGTAGTCCAAGTGTCTGACCCAAAACAAGCCCTCAGTAAATTATTTGTTGACTAACAATGAATGAATGAAACTTTAAGTCAATTTTTTTAAATGCCTTATGGGAATCTTCATTTATATTTAAGTTATGATGAAAATTCTGGTCAATTTACTAGGGGAAAAAAAAGGGCTTAAATTTTACTACAATTTTTTTTACAAGTTGTCTTCTCCCAGAGTTAATTCTGAATGTAAAAATGGAAACAATAGGCGGTGGTTTACGCTAGTAATCCCAGTAGTTTGGGAGGCCAAGACAGGCAGATCACGAGGTCAAGAGTTCGAGACCAGCGTGGCCAACACGGTGAAACTCCGTCTCTACTAAAAATACAAAAAATTAGCCAGGCATGGTAGCACACGCCTGTAGTCCCAGCTACTCAGGAAGCTGAGGCAGGAGAATCGCTTGAACCTGGGAGGCGGAGGTTGCAATGAGCCGAGATCACGCCACTGCACCCCAGTCAGAGGGACAGAGCAAAGTTTCTTTTAAGAAGTTTCTAGAGCCAGGCATGGTGGCTCATGCCTGTAATCCCAGCACTTTGAGAGGCTGAGGAAGGCGGATCACTTGAGGCCAGGAGTTCGAGACCAGCCTGGCCAGCATGGCAAAACTCCATCTCCACTAAAAATACAAAAATTAGCCGAGCATGGTGGCACACGCCTGGAGTCCCAGCTGCTCTGGAGGCTGAGGCACAAGAATTGCTTGAACCAGGGAGGCGGTGGTTGCAGTGAGCCAAGATCCTGCCACCGCACTCCAGCCTGGGCGACAGAGTGAGACTCTGTCTTAAAAACTAACAACAAAAAGTTTCTAGAGGAAAAAATATTTTAGATGAAACTAAATTACTATTCTTTATTCAATGATTTTCACATTCTTATTTTAAGTGAATAGTTAAATAAGGTAAAACACTTTCCCAGGAATTTATTCTTTTTCTTGAGACGGACTCTCGTTCTCGCCCAGGATGGAGTGCAGTGGCACAGTCTCGGCTCACTGCAACCTCTGCCTCCCGGGTTCAAGCCATTCTCCTGCCTCAGCTTCCTGAGTAGCTGGGATTATATTCGCACACCACCACGCCCAGCTAATTTTTGTATTTTTAGTAGAGACAGGGTTTCACCATCTTGGTCAGGCTGGTCTCTTAACTCCTGACCTCATCATCTGTCCGCCTTGGCCTCCCAAAGTGCTGGGGTTACAGATGTGAGCCACCGTGTCCGGCCAGAATTTATTCTATTATTAAAATAATATATACTGATATATAGAAGTATATAAAATACAAAATCATATCAAGAAATATCAAAAGTAATCAACCATAACCCAGAGGCATGTATACCGTCATTTTGTTTTAGCACTTATGAAACTTTAGTCTTTACCACAGTTAATATTATAGACTTTTTCACCTCTTAGATAGAAAAACATTGTCTTTTATTCAGCTCCGTGATTCTATTGGTCTCTCCGAAAGATCTCCAGTTTTTTTCCCAATAACAGTGAGGCATTTGAACTGAATCATCCATTCAAGCTTGATCATCCTCATTAACAATAGTAAACACCAACAACTTGGCTGGAGAGAGGTGAAGTACATTCTTTGTAGCCACGAAATCAAGCAACTTGCCTACATGGAAAATGGAATTCACACCCCTTAGTGCACTAGTTCCATTACTCTATGCCTAACCCTTAGTGTACTGGTTCCATTACTCTATGCCTAACCAACTACATTAACCAGTTATGGCCAGGCCTAGCACATCATATTTACTTGATCATGATATGACCAAAGTCATTACTGAAGATAATTAACAAGGTATCCTTTTCTACAAGAAAATTATTCAACTGATTTGAAACTCTATGTACTCATCAGTCTAAGCATTCTGGGCTTCTTTTAGTTCCTCACATACACAGCAGTCTCTCACCTTAGGGTCTCCACATATGCTGTTTCTTCTGCCTAGAGAGCTCTTCCAGTTCTTAACACCTTGTCCTACGTCCTACATCCTACAGCTCTCCCACCAGCCTCTCTCAGCCTACATCCTTTTCATTCACTATCCCTATTCTCATTTTCAACACTTCTTCAGGTAAGCCTTTCCCCTGCCCAAGACTGAACTGGTGCTTCCAGTGAAGAATCCTGAACTTTCTCTTTTCACTGTACTTGTCACACTGTCCCGTAATTGTCTCTTTTTCATGAACCAAACACCACCACCAGACACCCAAGACTAGAACTGACAGGTAGCAGATGCCCCCAAATCTTGCTAAATAAACACTCTTTTAATGATTTCACATATATATATTTATATATATATTTATATATATATTTATATATATATATATACACACACACACACCTGTTTAGATACATATACACAGTGTATTCATATTTATAATTACATATATACACAAACATACATATACACAAACAGTGTGTGTTCACATTAATGTATAATTACATACACACACACGTAGAAAAACAAGTAACTTCCTCTACCCTTTTCAAAGGAAAAGCAATAAGGCTAAGTTAATGTAGGGTGGAGTCTTTGCCACTTAATTAATCATCTAAGCACTCCGGCCCTCAGTTTCCTCAGCTATAAACTAAAATAATAAAATCGTCCTTGGTGTAAAGTTTTGATGAACATCTCAAAACATTCTATTCAGCAGTGTCAAGTCACAAGGTAATATCTATTACAGTCTAATACACAGAACAACGGGTTTCCTGGAAAACAAAAGCTAAAAAGCTTCTCATTGAGCACGTGGCAGTACTAGGACCTACTAAACAGCATTCCCAAAAAACAAGAGCAACACACTTAATCTGTTAGAAATCAAAGGTAAACATTTTCAAACTCAGAAGGTGATATGCCATCATCAATGCGCTTTTGCTTTATCATATACTTGATAAAGCTGCACTCCAGCCTGAGTGACAGAGTGAGACTCCATGTCAAAAATAAAATCAAATAAAGGGGGAAGGGGTGGGGGAGCAATACCGAAGACCTGGGGGGATGTTTTTTAAGAGCTCCTCTTCAGTTAAACTAACCAGATAGCAAGAGCTTAGAAAGCTCTATTTTCTGTCCACTACTCCTAAATACCTATTAGAATAAGTACAAAAAAAGTAGAAGAGCAGGTCTGAGGCAGGAAATAAAAATCAAACCTTAAAATGGCAGAACTGGCCAACATATATCAAATGTAACTCATAGAACAGTATCTATAGCTCTACAGTTACACAGATTCAAGGCTGAAACAAACTTTCAGACATTAAATACACCTCCTCATCTTACAAATGAGTAAAATGAAACTCACTGCATGAAAATGACTATGTGACTGTTTAGTGGAATGACCAAGCCTCCTAACTCCAACTCTATAGTCTTTCCAGTTCTCAGAGCTCTCTTCCATAGGGCCTGTCTGTGGTAGGTACACAGTATCTTTCGGATACACAGTATCATTCTTTAAATTCTGCAGGAATTGCTTGATAATTAGTGTCAATATCATAAAACAAACTTTCCAAAGATAGATAAAATTTTATTACAAAACTTAACAGATATATCTAAATTCAAATATGTGTGTATATATATATATATATATATATATATATATTTTTTTTTTTTCCCTTGAAACAGAGTCTCGCTCTGTCACCAGACTGGACTGCAGTGGCGTGATCTCGGCTCAGTGCAACCTCGGACTCCCCGGTTCAAGCAATTCTCCTGCCTCAGCCTCCCAAGTAGCTGGGATTACAGGCACACGTCACCATGCCCAGCTATTTTTTTTTTTTTTGTATTTTTAGTAGAGACGGGAGTTTCACCTTGTTGGCCAGAATGGTCTCAATCTCCTGACCTCGTGATCTGCCCGTCTCAGCCTCCCTAAGTGCTGAGATTACAGGCGTGAGCCACCACGCCCAGCCTGGTCTCATTTTTAAGTATCTCTGTGCGAGCAGCATTTAAAGAGGCCACATAGTCAATCCCAGCCTGTGCACAATGAGCAAACAGACTCTCTGCAAGGCTCAGATATCCTATCTTCCCTCCATCAATGCCTATAAACCAAAATTCACCAAGCTCAAGAAAACTGAAGGAAGAGGATAAACCAGTCCCCACATCCTGCAACCTAGCCTTCAAAGTCCTTCCTACACAACCATTAGATCCTTCTTCCCTATCACTTATATTATCAATTAGCACTTAATTCCTTCTTTACATGTCTGTCTCCTCATCAAACTGAAAGCTCCATGAGGGCAGAGGCCAGCCATCTTTGTATTCCAGTGTATACACAGGTTAGCTGGCAAAGTATTTGCTGTATTGAGTTAAAGAATAAAAATCTAGCCGGGCGCAGTGGCTCATGCCTGTAATCCTAGTACTTTGGGAGGCCAAGGCAGACGGATCACCTGAGGTCAGGAGTTCAAGATCAGCCTCGCCAATATGCCGAAATCCCGTCTCTACTAAAAATATAAAAAATTAGCCAAGTGTGGTGGCAGGCACCTGTAATCCCAGCTACTCGGGAGGCTGAGGCAGGAGAATTGCTTGAACCCAGGAGGTGGAGGTTGCAGTGAACCGAGATTGCCATTGCACTCCACCCTGGGCTACAAGAGCGAAACTCTACCACAAACAAACAAAAAAAAATTTTTCCCACTTTCCTTGTTCACTTATTTTCCATTCATCAACATAATTAAGTAAAAGAAATCATGGACAATCATAGATTCACAGTTCTTTCTCCCTCTGAGTAATTCTATAATACAAAAACCCTTTTCCAAATATTCCACGTTCATAGATTGGAAGAATCAGTATTGTTAAATGTATATACTACCCAAAGCAATCTATACATTCAATGCAATCTCTATCAAAATACCAATGACATTCTTCACAGAAATAGAAAATACAATCCTAAAATTTATATGGAACCACATAAGACCCAAAATAGCCAAAGCTATCCTGAGCAAAATAGCAAAACTGGAGGAATCACATTACCTGACTTCAAAGTATACTACAGAGCTATAGTAACCAAAAAAGCATGCTACTGGCATAAGAACAGACGCACAGACCAATGGAACAGAAACGAGAACCCAGAAACAAATCCATACATTTACAGTGAACTCATTTTCAACAAAGGTGCCAAGAACATATACTGAGGAAAAAACAGTCTCTTCAATAAATGGTGCTCAGAAAATTGGATGTCCATATGCAGAAGAATAAAACTAGACCCCTGTCTCTCACCATACTCAGAAATCAAATTGAAATGGATTAAACTTAAATCTAAGAGCTCAAAGTTTGAAATTTCCCCCCAAAAAATTAGGGAAACTCTCCAGGGCATTGGACTGGGCAAAGACTTCTTGAGTAATACCCTACAAGCACAGGCAACTAAAGCAAAAATGGACAAATGAGATCACATCAAGTTAAAAAGCTTCTGCAGGCTGGGCGTGGTGGCTCATGCCTGTAATCCCAGCACTTTGGGAGGCCAAGGAGGCTGGATCACGAGGTCAGAAGTTCGAGACAAGCCTGGCCAACATGGTCAAACCCTGTCTCTACTAAAAATACAAAAATTAGCCAGGCGTGGTGGTGGGCGCCTGTAATCCCACGTACTCGGGAGGCTAAGGCAGGAGAATCGCTTGAACCCAGGAGGCAGAGGTTGCAGTGAGCCGAGATCGCACCACTGCACTCCAGCCTAGGCAACAGAGCAAGACTCCATCTCAAAATAAATAAATAAATAAATAAATAAAATAAAAAGCTTCTGCAAAGCAAACAATCCACCAAGTGAAGAGACAATACACAAAATGGGAGAAAATATTTACAAACTATCCATCTGATGAGATTAATAAGGAGAATATATAAGGAGCTCAAACAACTTTATAAGAAAAAATCTAATAATCTAATTAAAAACGAGCAAAAGGTCTGAATAGACATTTCTCAAAAGACATATAAATGGCAAACAGGTATATGATGAAAAAAAGCTATTCCCTACCACAATCACAAGAGCATGGAAACAGGAGTTTAAAAAAAGACCAAATGATCTAGCCCAACTCTCTCATTTTACAAATGTTGTATCATTTACTCAAGGTCGTATCATCATATGGCCAGTTAGTGTCTGATACAAACAACAAATTCATGATCTTGCTTACTCCAACTTACATTCTATCTACCACCACATCAGACTGTCTAAAAATTTAAATCGCTACATAATATACATTGTCTCATCAATTTTTTTTTTTTTTGAGACGGAGTCTCACTCTGTCACCCAGGCTGAAGTGCAATGGCGCGATCTCAGTTTACTGCACCCTCCACCTCCCAGGTTCAAGTGATTCTCCTGCCTCAGCCTCCTGAGTAGCTGGGATTACAGGTGCTCGCCACCACGCCCGGCTAGTTTTTGTACTTTTAGTAAAGACAGGGTTTCGTCACATTGGCCGTGCTGGTCTCGAACTCCTGACCTCAGGTGATTGGCCAGCTTCGGCCTCCCAAAGTGCTGAGATTACAGGCGTGAGCCATCGTGCCCAGCCTATATCTCATCAATTTACAATCACATCTAAAAATGCAAAGTTTTCTTTAAACTATGTCTTCAAATCTACGTTATCTTAGAATAAACAATTTTTGGCTGGGTGCAGTGGCTCACACCTGTAATCTGAACACTTTGGGAGGCCAAAGCGGGTGGATCACGAGGTCAGGAGTTCGAGACCAGCCTGGCCAACATGGTGAAATTCAGTCTCTACTAAAAATACAAAAAATTAGCTGGGAGTGGTGGCAGTCGCCTGTAGTCCCAGCTACTCAGGAGGCTGAGGCAGGAGAACTGCTTGAATCCAGGAGGTGGAGGTTGCAGTGAGCCGAGATGGCACCGCTGCACTCCAGCCTGGGCGACAGAGCAAGACTGTCTCAAAAAAAAAAAAAAAAATTCAAAAATGCACATGGGGAATATGTTTCTATCTCTAGTATTTTGACATGGACGCCAAAAATATCTGCCATAATATGTTATCATTGAAGGAAGTTGGGTGATGGATCCATGGTACCCCTCTGTACCAATTTTGCATCTTCTTTTGAGTCTGTAATTATTTCAAAATAAAAGCTTAGAAAAACAAGCTAGGTGCAGTGGCACTCACCTGTAATCCTAGCTACTTGTCTGTAATCCCAGCTACTCAGGAAGCTGAGGCAAGAGAGTTGCTTGAGCCCAGGAGTTCAAGATCAGCCTAGGCAACATAGCAAGACCCTGTCTCAAAAAAAAAAGAAAGGTAGAAAAACAATACATGGCATACCCACCTGAAGCCACTCCCTAAGCTCGCTAATCTATAACCTCACTCTTCTCCAAGCTTTCTCCCTGAGCCAGAGAAAGTTCCAAACACTTCTCAACCCAAAGTTTCAGGACGGTTTGGTGTGGCAATTGAAACACACCAGCCATCCCTGGCCTAGCACACTTTTTGCACATGAGAAGCACACAAGCATTTACTCAACAAGAAAAACTAATCTGACACTGTTCTCAAACTCTGTGCAGGCAACAGCATGGCAAATATTTACACAGCCCAAACTCTACCTCTTGTAGCAGTCTTTCATAGTGTTACTATCTATGCATGAGCCTCATTTCTCCCAATTAGACTGTGACCTTACAAGCACCCAAATGCATTTTAAAAAGCTATCCTTTTAGTATCTCACAGTTGTGTAGAGGACCTAGAATTTATGTAACAATCTAAATTTTTCCAATTTCATGGTTAAAAAAAAAGAAGCGAACAAAAACAAACTACTCTAGCTTAGGGAGAGAAAGACACAAAATCAAGGAACAGGAAAATATCCTATTCTCAAACAGACAGGTATAAAACCTGTAAGTCTAAGGGGAAAAGGAAGGTTGGAGGCAGTGAAGAACTGGCAAGTCTGGCCCTATTTTCCATCATCAATTAATGTTAAGACAAAGAAAAGAGGGTAAGAGCCTTTTTACACAGTGGTCTTCAAGCTTTGCTGCTCCTGATGACAGTCCATCCCATGAGAGCTACTGTTTTAAATCAAGAGACCTCCTAACTGGGAAAAGCCACCACAATCCATGATTTTACTACAATTTGACTAGGTTATGTTACTCATACAATAATTTCAATTCAACTGTCAGAAAAACCTTCTACTTTAAAAAAAAAAAAAAAAAGCTTAAACATATCATGTCCCCAATCCCCAAAAAATGCTATTACCTCTCAAGAACGTCTTAAAATTGACCAAAGGAAGACAAAGACTGAATCTTCCCGTCAATTGAAGAAGCTTTTTACATTCCCAGAGCCCTCTGAAGAGCAGAGAGACCCCAGAGAAAAGCAAAATACCAACTGTCCTCGAGTCCCTGCCACTCTAGAGTTTCATGAAACCAGAAACATTCAGGGATGGTATGGGGTGGCTGCTAATTCCTGTACTGTACTACAGTACTGACTCCTGTCTCTGCGGGCAAGTGTCGTTATGTACTCTTCAGTAGCTCTCAGCTCTCAAAAGTAGCAGAAAGATGAACAGATGCCAACAAAATCAGCCCACATGTCATCTCTGACCTGCAAACTATGGCCTGCCAACCTACACTACAGAAGTCACTAATTTCTGTTTCTGCATCCCCTAGGCAGTGACAAAATCCTACCAGGAATCATCTCATGTAGCAGGAATTTGGGGTCATCCTCCTATTGGCAACTATAGGAGGCAAAAAAAAAAAAAGTAGTTCCCCCAAAAAACAACTACAGAAACAAAAGGTCCCACTGCCCATACTCCCCCTACTCAATTATTCTCTAATCTACATATAATAATCAGAATACCTGATAAGCAGAAAAAACACAATCACTTAAGGAAAACACCTAAGGATTTCCTGGAGATGAAAACAAGTTTAAACATCACTAGAAATATAAGCCTATTAAGAGAATGAATGTTTAGCCAGGCATGGTGGCTCATGCTTATAATCCGAGCACTTTGGGGGCTGAGGCAGGAGAATCACTTGAGTCTCAGAGTTTGAGACCAGCCTGGGCAACATGGTGAAACCCCATCTCTATGAAAAATACAAAAATTAGCCAGGTGTGGTGGCACGCACCTGTAGTCCCAGCTACTAGGGAAGCTGAGGTGGGAGGACTACCTGAGCCTGGGAGATTGAGATTGCAGTGAGCCAATATTGCATCCCTGCACTCCAGCCTGAGCGACAGAGCGAGACCTTGTCTCAAAAAAAAAAAAAAAAAGAAAGTGAATGTATGTTTATAAACTACACTCGCCCACAATTTCATAAAAATCGTTTGATTGCTGATGCTTCCTTAAAAGACTTAAAGTAGGGTTTGTAGAGGCAGACGATGCTACAGAGCAATAATTGGACAAGTTCGAATTACTTCTGGACAAGAAACAAAGCCACTACTACAACGTAAGAGAACAGATAATCAGCTGAAAAACCTAATACCCCTCTCCCCAAAGCCTTCTATATAAAACTCTGTTTTCATCATTTAGAAATTAAAATAACCCTACCATATTGTCTGTGCTTTCTTAGCTTTCTCCATCAAATTAACTTCCTAATCTCAAATTTAGCTTTTCTTAAGGCTTAAAAAACCATCTTCCTCCACTTCTCACTTCATAACAAGGAGGCTGTCACGGAAAACACCCAAATGAATTTCCACCATGTCCCTAAGTGTCTTGGAGACACAGGTAAGGCCATCTCTGGAGTTCTAGGTTGTCTGTGAGGTAGACCTGGTATCTGAATTCAAGTAAAGACCTGGAATACCTCATCACCTGAATTCTGAACAGCAGATTCATGCTGGAGCAGAGCCAATTTCTTGAAACGGCAGGTTCTCGACACTTCTATATCACAGAAATGGAGCCTGAACTCATGGAGAAGAAAATAAAAACTTATCTACTGATCCATTCATCACAGTGCTTTGTAGACTAGCCACTATCATAAGCTTTATAACTAGCAATCTAGAATACAACCATTACATTTAATGGAATTCTAAAATATAATCTTTTTACATATACTAGTATGTTTTTTAATTAACACAAAAATGTGCTGTCAAGAAAAATTTAGGTTTTTATTATCAGTGGACTTTTCCTACGAAAAATATTGTAATAAATTGAAGCCAAGAAAAACTTCAAGCCAGCCATGGTGTCTCCTGCCTGTAATCCCAGCATTTTGGGAGGCCAAGGTGGGAAGACAGCTTGAGGCCAGGAGTCTGAGACCAGCCTGGGCAACACAGCAAGACCATGTCTCTAATTTTAAAGAAATAAATAAAGCCAGGCACAGTCATTCATGCCTGTAATCCCAGCACCTTGGAGAGGCTGAGATGGGATAATTGCTTGAGCCCAGGAGTTCGAGACCAGCCTGGGCAACATAGACTCCATCTCTATAAAAAATTAAAAATTAGCCAGGTGTGGTAATGCAAGCCTGTAGTCCCAGATACTCAGGAGGCTGAGGCAGGAGGATCGCTTGAGCCCAGAAGGTCAAGGCTGCAGTGAGCCATGTTCACATCACTACACTCCAGCCTGGGCAATAGAGCGAGAGCCTGTCTCAAAAAAAATTAAAATAATAAACAAACAAGAAAAAAATAAAGACTAGAGAATAGTTAGAAAGAGTAAACTACCCAAATTTATATCAGCTAGAAAGCAGATTTAAAAATTGTGGTACAGTCATGAAATAAGTACTACTTTTGTTTGTTTGTTTTGAGACTGAGTCTCACTCTGTTGTCCAGGCTGGAATGCAATGGCACAATCTTGACTCACTGCAACCTCCATCTTCCTGGTTCAAGCAATGAAAATACTACTTTTAATATAAAAGAAGACACTACTACATGCTGCAACACAGATCTGTCGCAAAAGCATTGTTCTAAGCAAAAGAAAACAGACACATGATTCCATTTCTATGAAATTCAAAAAGGAAAAATATTACAGTGAGAGAAAGCAGAACAATGGTTGCTAGGTAGCCAGGACCTAGCCTAGGGGGAAGTGACTGAAAATACAAAGGGAAACAAGGTAACTTTTTGGGGTGATGAAAATGTTCTGTACCTGGATTGTGGTGGTGGTTACACAACTGTACATATTTGCCGAAATTCATCAAACTGTACGCCTAAAATGGGTTAATTTTACTGAATGTAAAGTATAACTCAATAAAGATGAAAGAGTCAAAGACATTTTATTAGGTGATACTGTCAGAAATTGAACAAATAACAGTACTTTAGCAGTGCAATTAACATAAATTGTGTATTTACAAGTAAAACAACATTAAATATTAATACCTTCTTTAATATCCTGACAAAATGACAATGTTACAAAGCATGGTTATCTAAGAATTTATCGTATTTCTAATTTTGAAGGGGTTTTGTTACCACTACACTGATTGTCTCAAGAAAGTAATAAGAAATATGATCTCAGAGAATAATTTCTTACAGCCAAGTTCAGTTGACTAATACCTCACCTATTAATTTATGAAAATGCTGCAAACTTTTCACATGACAATCTTATTTCTCAAAGTGACCCCATGAAAAAATCACTTAATTTCAAGAATCTTGTCTTATCATCATTATCTAACAATTACAAGTGACTGCTGACAAAAAATGCTGTCATATCGGAGGTTAAGAAGTTATAGCACTGGGTGGGCGCGGTGGCTCACGCTTGTAATCCCAGCACTTTGGGAGGCCGAGGCAGGCGGATCACGAGGTCAGGAGATCGAGACCATGGTGAAACCCCGTCTCTACTAAAAATACAAAAAATTAGCCGGGCGTGGTGGCAGGCACCTGTAGTCCCAGCTACACAGAGAGGCTGAGGCAGGAGAATGGCGTGAACCCGGGAGGCGGAGCTTGCAGTGAGCCGAGATTGCGCCACTGCACTCCAGCCTGGGTGACAGAGCGAGACTCCATCTCAAAAAAAAAAAAAAAAGAAGTTATAGCACTGAGGCCTGGCACAGTGAGTGGCTCACGCCTGTAATCCCAACACCCTGGGAGGCTGAGGCAGGTGAACACCTGAGGTCGGGAGTTCAAGACCAGCCTGACCAACATGGTCAAACCCCGTCTCCACTAAAAATACAAAATTAGCCAGGTGTGGTGGCTCACGCCTGTAATCTCAGCTACTTGGGAAGCTGAGGCAGGAGAATCACTTGAACCCGGGAGGCGGAAGTTGCAGTGAGCAGAGATCATCACGCCACTGCACTCGAGCCTGGGCAACAAGAGCAAAACTCCATCTCAAAAAAAAAAAAAAAAAAGTTATAGAACTGAGCTTTAAGGAACTAATTAATTCCCCAGTGGCCTCTTCTTCTAAGGTTACAATCCAGACAAGTTTCTCTTATTCTACGAATGTCAAATTTTTTAACATGTTAGAACCCAATCAGCTTTATTAAGTAAAATTATCAAAACTGTCCATCAGAAATAAGCGTTTATGAGACAACAGGAAAATCTGGGCAATTTTGTTATTAAGATTTTTTTCAGGTTTTTTTTAAAGGCTTCATATTTTGAAATATATAGTGAAGATACAGCAATTAAAATACCTGATAGAGGAGAATAAATGGGGAGAGAGTTGAAATCAGATTGGCCATGAGTTGACAACTGTTGAGACTGGGTGATGGGAACATGGTTGTTCATCATACTATTCTCTCTACTCTTGTATATGCTTAAAATTTTCCAAAATAAAAGGCTTAAAAATAATACTCGGGGAAAACTTAAAAACCAGTTCTAAAAATAAACCAACAATTCATAACCACAGTGAGCCAAGAGAAGAGGCTATTCTCATTTGACCAGAATGCCAAGGAGCCAAAATGACAGAAACACGGATGCTAACTGGAGTCTGTTTTCTTAATTAGAAATATGTATAATATGGGCGAGCGCAGTGGCTCCCGCCTGTAATCCCAACACTTTGGGAGGCCTAGGCGGGCAGATCATGAGGTCAGGAGTTCGAGTCCAGCCTGACCAACGCGGTGAAACCCCGTCTCTACTAAAAATACAAAAATTAGCCAGGTATGGTGGCGTGCGCCTGTAATCCCAGCTACTCAGGAGGCTGAGGCAGGAGAATCACTTGAACCCGGGAGGCAGAGGTTGCAGTGAGCCAAGACTGCGCCAAGATGGCACCACTGCATTCCAGCGTGGGCAAGAGTGAGACTCAAAAAACAAAATAAATATGTATGATAAAATGAGGGAGGGGAGACATTAAGTATATCCTCCTGTAACATAAAATTGCTCCCTTTAATATACCTTATAAGACCTACGTTCGTGTAACTCAGTCTTCAGCAATTAAATTTTCCTCTGGAAACTATTTCCTAAATAACCGAATTGTCTAATGGTTACGGAAAAAAACCCTGACCTTTTTAAATTTCATCTATTATTCCTAGTCGTATTCCTGTGTATCCTGTAATTTTCTTCACAAGTGTCTGTTTATTCCTAGGCCTATGATTCAGTCACAGATTTCCTGATTTATAAAATTGCTCTGCCTTTGTTTTGATTTTCTATTTTGTTTGGCTATTCTATACCCTGTTGTTAATCTTACTTGAGCAAATTCATTTAAACATTTTAGTTAGGCCAGACTGTACTTTTCCAATACAATAAATCTAGTATTGGCTTTTTATTGTTTGTTTTTGAGATGGAGTCTCGCTCTGTCACTCAAGCTGGAGTGCAGTGGCGCAATCTTGGCTCACTGCAACCTCTGCCTCCCAGGTTCAAGCAATTCTCCTGCCTCAGCCTCTTGAGTAGCTGCAACTACAGGCATGCGCCACCACGCCCAGCTAATTTTTGTATTTTTAGTACAGATGGGGTTTCGCCATGTTGGCCAGGCTGGTCTCAAACTTCTGACCTCAGATGATCCGCCCACCTCAGCCTCCCGAAGTGCTGGGATTACAGGCATGAGCCACCGCACCTGGCATAATGCATTTAGTATTGCTTTTAGGTAACAATCTCAATAATCAAATGGTGAGATTTTTCACTGATTTGGTGATATGATGCTCTCTCCCACACAACCTAATGCCTGGGGGGGGGTTTGCATTATTTTTTTTGGTTTTTTTGTTTGTT
Source organism: Hylobates moloch (assembly GCF_009828535.3). NCBI lineage: Eukaryota > Metazoa > Chordata > Mammalia > Primates > Hylobatidae > Hylobates > Hylobates moloch. The sequence continues at coordinate 82,768,822 of NW_026652284.1, forward strand.
TGTTTTTTGGTGCAGCACAATAAAATTTCAAGCAGCTTTCAACTATCATAACCTTTACTCACCACAACCTTTGTTATGCTTCATATAATCCCTGGCGTTATTTTCTGGCTCCTACTGAGAGGGTGAAGATATCCCTGAGTCTTTAAAACCTCAAAGTTCTTAATAAACACAATGAGCACTCACTGAATGCCAAGACTTGTGCAAAAACACACTTTCTATGCCAACACTATCCAAGAGAACTTTCAGTGATGATGGCACTGCTCTGTATCTGCACTGTCCAATGTGGTAGTGAGTAGCTACGTGGGGCTACAGTGCACTTAAAATGTGACTAGCTACGGATGAAGTGACTTAAATTTTTATTTAATTTTAATTAATCTTAATCAATTAATTTTTTTTTTTTTTTTTTGAGACACAGTCTTGCTCTGTCGCCCAGGCTGGAGTGCAGTGGCGCGATCTCAGCTCACTGCAACCTCTGCCTCACGGGCTCAAGCAATTCTCCTGCCTCAACCTCTTGAGTAGCTGGGATTAAAGGCGTCCACCACCACACCCGGCTAATTTTTGTATTTTTAGTAGAGACCGGGTTTCACCATGTTGGCCAAGCTAAGGGGTCTTGAACTCCTGACCTCAAGTGATTCGCTCACCTCAGCCACCCAAAGTGCTGGGATTACAGGCGTGAGCCACTGTACAGGCCTTAATCTTAATTTAAATAGTCATGTTTTAAAAATTAAGAATATATATTGTGGCCAGGCACATTGGCTCATGCCTGTAATCCCAGCATTTTGGGAGGCTGAGGCAGATGGATCACCTGAGGTTAGGTTCAAGAGCAGGCTACCCAACATGACGAAACCCCATCTCTACTAAAAATACAAAAATTAGCCAGACATAGTGGTGTGCGTCTGTAATCCCAGCTACTTGGGAGCCTGAGGAGGGAGAATCGCTTGAACCCAGGAGGTGGATGTTGCATTGAGCCGAGATCGGGCCACTGCTTCCAGCCTAGGAGACAAAGCAAAACTGTGTCTCAAAAAAGAAAAAAAAAAGAATGTATATTGCTTGAAATATTCTTCATAAAAGTCATTTTCACTTATTTTTACAACTAAATGCATTGAAGATCATCTAGGATGGGCTTCCTTAACCTTAGCACAACTGACATTTTGGACCCCGTAATTCTTTGTTGTGGGGGCTATCCTATGCATTATAGGATGTTTAGCAGCCTCTCTGGCCTCCATCCACTAGAGGCCAGTAGCAATGCCCCAGCTGTGACAATAAAAAAATGTCTCCAGACACTGCCCAATAAGTGGAGGGGGTTGGGTGCGGAGGGTGCAAAATCACACCAAGCTGAGAAGTACTAATCTAGAACTAAGAGTCGATTCTGCTCTCAATGCTAAGGATATTCTAGGGCAACTTTTTTGAGTTCCTGCTTTGCTATCTGGAAACCAGGCGACACATAAAAAGTTAAAAGTAACCATCTCTTCGTAATGTTTTCCACAGAATCCACATTATAATATTGATCTTTTCCCATCCACTGTCTCAACTGTTCCTCCCTGACCTAATTCAGAGATTGATGTGGGGGGTTCTAAGAGGTTAAATGACTAGGCTACCAGCACAGAGTTTGAAACTCCTGTCTATAGTATCTTACCTTGTGTTATGACACCTGAAAGGGAAACTCCTTAGAGAAAAATCCTTTTGATATGACAATCTCAATAAAGACTGCTTATGATTGCACAATACATTGTAATGCCAAAAGGCAAATCTCACAGGAAAATGCCACATACAGACAAGCAATGAGAACTGGTTTGTTTTGTAACTAACCTGCATCTTGAGGAATAATTCAGGACAAGGACAATAAATGCCATAACCACATCACCTTAAGAAGACCTATCCTAACCTAGTACCAAGAAAAGGTTAAGAGGGTCAGCCTCTGAGGAAAAGGCATAAACCAATTAGGAGCCCTGGAGAGAGCAGTTGACGGGAAAATGGAATCAAAACTCTAAGACAGGTGGCCACACTGCCTGAAGGCTGGGATGTCTGAGACAGCACAACCATTCTGGAACACGAGCCACGTGAAGTGGAATGGAGCCCTGGACTTAAAAAAAAAAAAAAAAAAAAGTCAGGAGACCCATCAGGTGGACCTCAGCTGTCTCTCAGTAGTTGTACCCCTGCATAAACACTGTAAATCTCTGTGCCTATTTTTTCAGCTCATTAGTGAGGCACTTTCCAGGCTATTAGTGAGGCAGGCCTTTCCAGCTCTCCCCTCAAGCTCGAAGAACCACATTCTTTATATTGTTTTACTGTTTCTCTGAGACAATGTCTTAAGCAGGAACATAGTACTAACTCAAGAAATCCATTGGAAAGGAGATCAAAACGTCCAAAGTATCTGAGCACTGAATGGTTTCAATTCAGCTCAATGAATATTTGCTTGAGGGCCCAGCATTCTGTGCCAGCATTCTGGGAAGTCACAGCCAACATCCTCTTCTTTCCACCCCAGCCATCCCCACCTGTATTTGTCAATTTCATCCTGGCATCATTATTATTCATTATTGGCAAGTCTGAAAACACAAATTATGAAAAAAAAGATACTTTTTTATGCTTTGTACATTTTAGACACTTGAGACATCAGACTATGATGCTGAACAAAATATTTGACTTTTTAACAGGATGTGGGTAAAGAAAGAAAACGTATTTGGAGAAGAAAACACTACTGTTTTGAGGACCAAGTTTTCTTCAACTGAGCAATTTATTTGCAGTACCATTCTGCCTGTCTAATCTTACTACTTTTAGTCCAAAGTATAAAGTCTATTTACACCCTTTTCATACATAACTATGATTATCATTTGTGACTCTCATACATTTCTCATAATAAAAAAAGTCAAGCTACAGTAGCAGTCTCTTTTTTATTGCCCAAACTTACTAAAACTTGGTAAAGTTTTTACCTTTAGATGAAAATACGCTTATTCTAGTTAATTAAAAGGTTCCAGAAAACCAGTCTCTTTTGGAAACAGATTTTTCTCAAGTGACAGGTTGATCCTATTACTTTACAAGTAGGTATGCAAAAGGAGCCTTCCTTTTGAAAGGGAAACACAGAACAGCTCCTGCCACAAATCAGCTACTTCAAAACTTAGGATATGTGCCTATTTTAAGTGCTGCCTTCACAAATAAAAGACAAGACATGTTTACCGCTACTACATACAACCATATAGCTCTTTATAATTTCACCTACAGCACCTTTCTATTTTTCAAATATCTGCCACCGTGATGCACATGTTATGACTCGTCTACTTTTTTCCTAATTTCATGAAATTAAAAGTCACAATGATCTAAATATTTTTAATGCTGTATAATGATAGAAGAATCAAACAAAGCTGACTGTTTATACTAGGAATGGAAAAAGAAGAGTTAGCATTTAAAAAGATACATTACTTGTAAATTTCTCAAATAGCTGAAGCAAAAGGAATGCTCAAAAATGAATCAAAGTGCCCAACACAACCGCAAAATAGGTTTTGGCATGCACAGTCAACTGAGTAAACTAGTCAGGATTCTTGGTACATAAAGTTAGGACTAATATAGAAAACATGCCCTACCTCTCTTCTCTCTGGTGCAATTTTCTAAGTAACAAGACAAGCACTACCAACATGGTTCTACTAATGACCGTAGAGCTATCCTCACTACTAGACTGTTTCTAAATTGTACCAAAAAATCTTATGTTAATCTCTCCAAAAGATCTTTAATGAAGTAAAATCAGGCTAAGAACCACATAACAAAATGTTAAATAACTTAAAAGTTATTTCAGAATTTAAAGGAACTATGTGACAACTCTGAGTAGTTAGTATTTTCAGTAAGTATTTCAAAAGATTCCCAAACATGTTAAATACAATATGGCTACAGCAAAGATTAGGCAAATCCGAACCAAGTGCAGAAACTAAACCTCCAGCTCTGGATTTAAAAGCTGTCTGCCCCACTTGAGGCGGTTAGATACACTGACACAAGAGGCCAGTATCTCAGCAGCAAGTTAGGCCTCTTGCTCCCTCTGGGAAGCGCATGACAAATAGGGCATCATGCAACTTAAGTCACCCGGTCACTTAGGAAAAATTCTATCTAACTTCTAAACTTGGGACCAGATGGCCTTCTATACGCAAAAGAAACGTAGAGAGCAGTGAAGTACTGGGAGAGAGGAAGATTTAAAATGATCCACTTTGTGATCCTGTAAACATTTAGCCCATCATTAGATGTGAGTCTTAGATTCTAAGACATGCTTTAATGGAGGCCTCCCTCAACCTCCTGAGTCTGTTTTCCAACACTGAAGGAACTTTTCCGGCTTTATCTCAGTTCTCTGAGAGCATGCGGCACTGCAACTCAATATTCTAAACTGGCAAGGAATGGTGGCGGAAGAAAGGGAGAAATCCAAATCAAAACAGCCTTCTTATAAAAGACAAAAAAAAAAAAATAAACTCATAATTCATCCTCCGCCCATAGCAAACCCAACCCAGAAATTTACAGCGTGTTAAGAAAAGCAGCATTGCGAACTGCAAACGTAAGAGTTTTCCTTTGACACTCTACGCATGGTTTTCAGCTGTCAAATTACAACTCAGGAAAACACTATCATTAGAATAGAAAAGGAAACAAAAAAGCTCGCACCACAGGGGCTAGTAGCAGGAGCTGCCAGCACCATTTCAGGAGGAGAGCAAAGAGAATCCAATGCACTTCCCCTCCCCCGCTTGAATCCATCCCCTCCCGGGGCAGGCAAACCTCACTGCAGGGGCTCAAATTTAATAATAATAACAATAATCATGGCGCTTCCTCCCTCACTCCCTCCCCCAACTATCACCTCCCCCTCCCCCGCTCCCAGCAATCTGCCGGGAATCGGCTTCTCTCCCCCACCCCACCCCGGGATCCCCAGGTCCAGACCACCCCACAGGACACAGCTGCCGGGGGCCAGGGACAAGACCAGCCCAGCCTACCCCGGGGCCCCTGGCCCCGCTTCTCCTCTTCCCTCTCTTTTTATCTCCACCATCCCCCATCCGCATTGTCTGTCTCAATTCAACTTTGACTAATATGGATTCCTCGGGCCTTGGCCGGGCAGTAATTACCGCCTGCCCCCCGGGAGCCAGAAACCTCCCCCCATCTCCGCCGAGTTCAACGCCGCTCCTTGCGGGAGGGGGGAGGGGGCTTACAGCGCGCTCTCCAGTCTACACCGCGGGTCCCGTCTACACCGCGCTCCCCCCGCGGCCCCCTGCCCCCGGGATCAGAAGTTTGCCCCGGAAGGAGCCTAGCAGGAGGCAATAAGGACCCCCGCACCCCACCCCAGCTGGCCGGCCGGCGCGTAAACACCCGCACCCGCCAGGCACGGCCCGTGGGGGAGGGAAGGGAGGAAAGGGCGCCCCTCCCCCCGCGCCCGCCGACCCGCCAGCCCTATTACCTGTCATTGAGCTGGTCCTCGGTGCCCGGCAGCGGGTGAACCACGAAATGGATGGACGTCATGGTGCTTTCCTTCTCGTCCTCCTCCCGAGGGCGGCCCCCTCCCGCTCTCGCCCGCCCCCCAGCCCTCTACCCCTCCCCAAAACCCACAGCCGCCGCCGCCTCCCAGTCCCCAAATGGAGGGAAGCAAATACGCAGGGGCCGCCGCCGCCTCCCTGCCAGGCGTGTGTCCGCGGCCCGGAGGGGCGGGCAGGAGGGCGAATCCACACGCCACCCGCTCCCCCGGCGACAGCGCGGAGTGCGAGGCTGGCGGCCGGGACCAGGGGCGCGCCGCCGGCCAGCGGCAGACGGGCGTTGGGAGAGGGGCGGCCGGGGGAGGAGAGGGGCGGCTGCTGGCTGCGGGCTACGGGGACGGTTTGGTCCCGGCGGCGGACGGGATCCGGACTAGGGGAGGTGGGGAAGGAGGGGAAAGAGATGAGCCCGCACCGCGCGTCACTAGCGAGAAGCCGCCGCCGCCGCCAACACCGCCGCCGCCATCTTCACTTCTGTCCCAGTTTCTCCGTCTCGCAGGCTCCGCTCCGGAGCGGCGGGGGAGGGGCAAACGGGAGGAGGAGGAGGGAGGAGATCGGCGGGCGGGGGCGCGGCGGCGAGAGGCGGGGCTCCGGGAAACGGGCGGTAAGGCCCTCTCGATTGGGCGGCTCAACGTTGTCGGGCCACGACGGTGTAAGGCACGTGCCGATTGGTCCGTTCGGCTCCCGAGCCCAGCCCCGCCGGGGGTGGGATGTCTCTAGAGTGAGTGTTCCGGAGAGCACGTGTTAGGGAAGGAGGAGGCTGCGGGCTAGCCTGCCGGGAGAGAGGGTCAGTGTGTGTCCCAAAGGAGGTGAGGAGGAAGAGGGGCTCTTGTGTTCTTTCGCCCGGATTCTCCTGGGGCAGCCCTAATTATTTGGCGGATCCTTAGAGGTTTCTTGTTGCTTCTCATCCTTCATCCGCAATTGTATTTAAGGTGGAAGTTGGTAAAATCAGTTAACGGGCAAGACATATACAGCCTTTTATTGGAAAAGTAAGGAAGTTATGTAAGGGCTTTTCCAGAAAGAGATAGTAGGATCATGGAGTTGACTTTGCAGCAACTTCTATTACCTCGGTCTCCCCAGTTTCCTCACCACCATCGCATGCCCAAAGACAAAATGTGGAAATTTCCACTAATTTCCTGATATAAATGATTCGTGATTTTTTATTACTTTTAAATGAAAGATGATAAACCTGTTCTACGAAGGAGTTCAATTTATGATCAGTGGAATCAGAACGGAAAATTCTTTTTTTTTTTTTTTTTTCTGAGACGGAGTTTCGCTCTTGTTGCCCAGACTGGAGTGCAATGGCGCGGTCTTGGCTCACCAAGCGATTTTCCTGCCTCAGCCTATGGAGTAGCTGGGATTACAGGCATGCGCCACCATGTCTGGCTAATTTTGTGTTTCTTTTTTAGTAGAGATGTGGTTTCACCATGTTGGCCAGGCTGGTCTCGAACTCCCGACCTCAGGTGATCCACCTGCCTCGGCCTCCCAAAGTGCTGGGATTACAGGCCTGAGCCACCGCGCCTGGCCGAGATAGGATCTTTTATACCGAGTTTCTACTATAAGACACTTTCAGAGCCACGGCGCACAGTGGCTCATGCCTGTAATCCCAGCACTTTGGAAGGCCGAGGATGGCGGATCACCTGAGGTTGGGAGGTCACGACGAGCCTGGCCAACTTGGTAAAACCCCATCTCTACTAAAAATGCAAAAATTAGACGGGCATGGCGGTGCACGCCTGTAATCCCTACTACTCAGGAGGCTGAGGCAGAAGACTCGCTTGAACCCAGCAAGTTGCAGTGAGCTGAGATCACGCCACTGCACTCCAGCCTGGGCGACAGAACGAGACTCCATCTCAAAAAAAAAATTTTTTTTTAATCGAATAAATCTGGTTTTTTTCCCCTAAGGAACCAATTCATGACTTTCTTCTCAAAGGTTTCTATGACCTCCTTTAAAAAATAAAGTACCTCTTCAAAGGCAAAAACTGAGAACATGACGTTCCTTCTACAGAGGTGGTCTGTTAATGAATTACACACACACACACAGTTTTGCTTAGGAAGTTCTTTTGAGCAAAATTTATGAAAAATTACTTATAAATCAGGATAGACCTGGTACCCTCGAGGCAGATAATGGAAGACTTTTGTAGGTTACCAGCTCAACCATTGGCCCAGATTAGTTTAGACTAAAAAGTGATTTCAAGGTCACTATTAGATGTCCCTGTGAGCCCCGAGGAAGGAAGGTAGACCAGTAGACACTGCTAGATTTCGAGCCAAACAGATCTAAAATTTTTTTTTTTTTCTGAGATGGAGTTTTTGCTCTGTCGCCCAGGCTAGAGTGCAATGGCACGATCTTGGCTCACTGCCACCTCCGCCTCCTGGGTTCAAGTGATTCTCCTGCCTCAGTCTCCCGAGTAGCTGGGATTACAGGCACCGCCACCATGCCTGGGTAATTTTTGTATTTTTAGTAGAGACAGGGTTTCACCATGTTGGCCAGGTTGGTCTTGAACTCCCGACCTCAGGTAATCCACCCACTTTGGCCTCCCAAAGTGTTGGGATTACAGGTGTGAGCCACTGCGCCCAGCCCAGATCTAAATTTCAGTTGTTTCTGCTACTTAACTACGTGGCCTTACTTGGATTTAGAGTAGTTAGATTTGGCCAGGTGCACTGGCTCATGCCCATAATCCCAGCATCTTGGGAGGCCGAGATGGGTGTATCACCTGAGGTCAGGAGTTTGAGATCAGCCTGGCCAACATGGTGAAACCCCGTCTCTACTAAAAATACAAAAATTAGCCGGGAGTGTTGGTGTGGCTGTAGTCACAGCTACTCCAGAGGCTGAGGCAGGAGAATTGCTTGCTCGAACCCGGGAGGTGGAGGTTGCAGTGAGCCAAGATTGTGCCACTGCACTCTAGCCTGGGCGACAGAATGACAATCTGTCTTAAAAAAAAATTAGTTAGATTTAACCTATCATTGCATCTTTTTTCCTCATTTGTTAAATATTCCATACTAATAGATCTATCTACACAGGGTTGCAGTGAGATCTAAATAAGATAATGTATGTCAGACACCTAGGACAGTTCATATACATAGTAGGCTCAGCAAATGGAAACATTTACTTGTCTGGTGCTATGTTCCACTTTTTTTTTTTTGAGGCAGGATTTCACTCCCATCACCCAGGCTGGAGTGCAGTGACATGACCTCAGCTCACTGCAACCTCCACCTAGCAGGCTCAAGCAATTCTCCTGCACTGGCCTCCCAAGTAGCTGGGTCTACAGGCACAGGCTACCACGCCTGGCTAATTTTTGTATTTGTAGAGGCGGGGTTTTGCCATGTTGCTCAGGCTGGTTTCGATCTCCTGGGCTCAAGCGATCGGCCCACCTCGGCCTCCCATCTATGTTCAACTTTTACACCTTATACCTTTGAATACTTGAATCACACTATAGGGTAAATTATAATATCCCCGTTATCTAGATGAGGACACTGGGGCTCAAACACCTGACGTAAGTACTGAAGCTGATACTGAAACCCCAGTCTTCTGACTTGGATTCCATTGTTCTTTCCACTCTACCACTGCTGCCATCTAGAAGTTAATAATTTAGAAGGAACAGACTATTTAAAGCCAATAGAGAAAAACATTATATGATAAATGGAAGAAGAGTAATGTGGAGATTGAAGGAGGAAGTGATTCCAGCCAAGAGAATTAAGAAAAGTCACTCAAGCTGAGCTTTCTTTTCTTTTCTTTCTTTCTTTTTTTTTTTTTTTTGAGATGGAGTTTCACTCTTGTTGCCCAGGCTGGAGTGCAGTGGCACAATCTTGGCTCACTGCAACCTCTGCCTCCCAGGTTCAAGCAATTCTCTTGCCTCAGCCCCCCGAGTAGCTGGGATTACAGGCGCCTGCCACAACACCCAGCTAATTTTTTGTATTTTTAGTAGAGACGGGGTTTCACTACGTTGGCCGGGCTGGTCTCGAACTCCTGACCTCAGGTGATCCACCCGCCTCGGCCTCCCAAAGTGCTGGGATTACAGGCTTGAGCCACCATGGCCGGCCAAGCTGAGCTTTCAAGAATGTTCTGAGCAAATAGAATACCTGGCTTAAATCTAATCTTTTTAGAATTGCTCCCAAACAGATCACACCATGCCCATAGTTTGCCTTGCTTCTCTTTCTTCCAAATCTCTCCTTTGTCTCATTATGCTTTTATCCTGCTTTCAACTTGATTTACCCATTCCTAGTTTCCTAGGACTGAGACTTTTTCTCCTGGTTGAAAGTTGGTCTGCTCCCTCTAGACAGCCTATTGGGAAACTGCCTCCCTGGTCTTTGGTAATCATCTTGGCTTTGCTACCTTTTTGTTGTCCCAGATGGCATATTAGGAAGAATTTTCCTCCCCCAGGGCTGTAACACCTTGGTGGGTCACACTTTGAACAGAGAAAAACAAGTAAAAGCATAGAGTTGTGAAAGACCATCACATGTATGGGGGCTGAAGAAATACAGATAATGGAGATAAGCAGGGGTCAACAGAAGCTCTTTGAAGAGTCAAAGTGCAGTACAACCTTAGAAAACAGACTCGTTTTTAAAGGGAGCTCCTTTCTAATAATTTGAACTAATTCTCCCTTTGAGGACAACTAGAAAAGTTAGGCAAAATATTTCTTCAAATTTGCTTAATGGCACAAGAAAGCTAACAAAATAATGATGGATTACCAAACCAGGGTCCAAGGGATGAATAAGCCCCAAGTGAGTCCTCTGTTTGGAGCCATTTTTCCCCTGGGATGCATGTCAATTCCAGAAATACAAACTGAGAAGCTGAAGTAGAGCAGGTCTGACAGGTATTTGGGGCTAAGATAACAGGGATTGATGTCTAGTTTCACCCAATGCAGTGGGGAGTGCTAATGAACCCCTCTTACTCAGTGTTCAGACCTGAGGGACTGCCTCCCTGAAATAGGCCATATCTTAGATTTGGTTTCCCCAAAAGCAGACCTTGAAAGAAGGATTTGGCTGTAAATCGTTTATTTAGGAGGTGATTGCAGGAAGCACTGTGTGGGAATGGAGAAATGTATGAGGATGGGAGAAATGCCAATAAAAGGTGGGCTGATAAGTGTTTTACTACCACAGGCAACTGGGACCCAATCCCACTGGGAATCCTCTGAGAGACCAGGACATACCTGAGAGTTAACCTACTGAGGAGGGAGGAAGCTAGGGGTATTTATCCATGAACTCCATCTCACAGTAGTTAAGGGTTGCTCCTAGGTTGTTTAACTAGCTAAGCTGTTAATAGCTAGGTTAATGTCCAACAAAAATTCATTGTCTTATATACAGAAAAAGAATTAGGACTTGAACATTTTTAAACACCATTTAAAATAATATTAAAAATGATTAAATATCTAATATATAAGAACAACCAATAAAAGATGCCAAAGCCCGTATACAGGTTTAAAATGTTTTTGAGGAGCTTCCAGACTGCTGACGACGTGGAAGTGCTGGGAGAGTGGCATGAACACAGAAGGCATGGAAGCTCCTGACGCTTCTCTCCCATACCTAGTCCTATGCATCTCTTCCATCCAGCTGTTCCTGGGTTGTATCCATTAGGGTAAACTGGTAAACACCTCTTGGGTTCCAAGAGAAGGAAGAGGACACATACTGCTCTTCAGATCCATATACTGATCCCCAATACAACCAGTGAAGCGGAATGTTGAATCTGGATAGGGGGCCCTGGTGACTGAGATGGCATGCTCTAAAGATCTAGGGCACTCTCTTGGCCCTGCTTTGCATCCTGTGCAGGCTGTGTGTACACAGCAAGGATATTTCCTGGAGGGATTCATGAAACAGCACTACCTAAGTCCAAGCCAAGAATTCAGAAAATACAAATGCAACGTCCTCATGAGGGAAAAAGAAGCTCTGAAAGACGAGAGCTCTTGGATGTTCATCTAACCTCATGGTACAAATGGAGCATATATGCGTCAATGACAACTGAAATGAGCGCTACAGAAATGTATGTATATAGGCCCAGAATGCCCTGAAAGAACTCAGGTTTCACCAGGAGAATTCAAAAAAAAAAAGCAACACATTGGGTGCAGCGACCATAACTATATTCCCAACACTTGAGGCCAGGAGTCAAGACCAGCCTGGGCAACATAGCCAGACCCCATCTATACAAAAATAAAATAAAATTACCCGACGTAACGATGCACATGTGTAGTCCTAACTACTGGAGAGGCTGAGGCAGGGGAATTGCTTGAACCCTGGAGATTGAGGTTGCTGTGAGCCACGATCGCATCACTGCACTCCAGCCCAGGAAGCAGAGCAAGACCCTGTCTCTTTTTTTTTTTTTGAGACGGAATTTCGCTCTTGTCGCCCAGGCTGGAGTGCAATGGCAGAATCTGGGCTCACTGCAACCTCCACCTTCTGGGTTCAAGCGATTCTCCTGCCTCAGCCTCCCGAGTAGCTGGGATTACAGACACCCACCACCACGCCTGGGTAATTTTTGTATTTTTAGTAGAGACGGGGTTTCACCATGTTGGCCAAGCTGATCTTGAGCTCCTGATCTCAGGTGACACCTTGGCTTCCCAAAGTGCTGGGATTATAGGTGTGAGCCACTGCTGCACCCAGCCAACCCTGTCTCTTAAAAAAAAAAACAAAAACAAAAAGCTACACAGAGAGCAGAAGTTTCAACTACATTGAATTCCACTGTAATGTGGATGAGTAGGTTGATAGCACAGAGGACCTGAAGATGATGAGCCTGTCAGCTACTAGAAGGTCTACCCACATCCCCACATTTTGCTACAGTATTCTGTGTTTGCCAAGTAGTGGCCCCTGTCTACATCATTCGCCTCTGCCACTCTCTCCTTTGCATTTATGTATCAATGTTTTCCAACTACTTAGAGTTATGTATCACATGGTTTCTTGATACCATACCTTTGCCTATGTTGTTTCTCTGCCTGGAATACACTTCTGTCCTATTTACCTAATTTACTCCTACTTTTTGTTTCCAAGATTCAGCTCATATGCCATCTCTTCTTGACTAACCCAAGACTTTTTCTGATATCAATTCTCCTTATATCTACCCAAGCTGAATGATTTTCCCTTCCTTTAAATAAATTATATCAAAAAGAATTTTTCTTTAGAGAAATCAAAGATGATCTAAATACATGGAGGGATCAGGCATGGTGGCTCACACCTATAATCCCAGCACTTTGGAAGGAGGAGGCAGGAGGATCACTTGAGCCCACAAGTTCAAGACCAGCCTAGGCAACATAATGACACCCATCTTTATTTTTAAAAAAACAATTTAAATAAAAAATAGGCAGGGCGCAGTGGCTCACGCCTGTAACCCCCGCACTTGGGGATGCCAAGACAGGCAAATCACCTGAGGTCAGGAGTTGAAGACCAGCGTGGCCAACATGGTGAAACCCCGTCTCTACTAAAAATACAAAACTTAGCTTGGTGTGGTGGTGCACACCTGTAATCCCAGATACATGAGAAGCTGAGGCAGGAGAAATGCTTGAACGGAAAAGACACAGAAAAAGATGTTCATGGCAGCATTCTTTGTAAAAGCCCCAAACTGTAAATAATCCAAATAACCATCAAAAATAGAATATTATGGCATGTTCATGCAGTGTAATACCATGCAGTAATACATATGAATGAACCAAAGCTCTTTGCAAAACCTGAATGAATCTCACAAAAATAATGTTGAATAAAAGAAATCAGAAATGTTACAATTTCATTAATATAGGCTTCAAAAACCAGCAAAGTGACACTCTGTTGTTAAGGATGCATGTTTAGGGAGCAAAACTAGGAAAAGCAAACAAGGTTACCTTAAGGGGTAGCAGTTACTTTATGGGGGAGGAAGGAGTATCCATTAGAAAGTAGCACAAGGGGAATCTCTGGAGTGCTGACAGTGATCTATTTTTTGACCTGGGTGTTGGTTACAGGGTGTTCATTTATTATCATTTACTTGGCTGTACATTTTTTTTTTTTTTAGACGGAGTCTCGCTCTGTCACACAGGCTGGAGTACAGTGGTGTGATCTCGGCTCACTGCAACCTCCACCTCCTGGGTTCAAGCGATTCTCCCGCCTCAGCCTCCTGAGTAGCTGGGATTACAGATGCCTGCCACCATGCCCGGCTAATTTTTTGTATTTTAGTAGGGATGGGGTTTCACCATGTTGGCCAAGCTGGTCTCGAACTCCTAACCTCAAGTGATCCACCCACCTTGGCCTCCAAAAGTGTTGGGATTACAGGTGTGAGCCACTGCTCCCAGCCTTAGCTGTACATTTTTGTTTTGCATAATTTTCTATATGTGTGCTAAATTTCACTATGAGAAAAGATTTTTGGCTGGGCACAGTGTCTCACACCTGTAATCCCAGCACTTTAGAAGGCGAAGTGGGCAGATCACCTGAGGTCAGGAGTTCGAGACCAGCCTGACCAACATGGTGAAACCCCATCTCTAATAAAAATACAAAAATTAGCCAGGCGTGGTGGCAGCCACCTGTAATCCTAGCTACTGGGGAGGCTGAGGCAGGAGAATCGCTTGAACCCAGGAGGCGGAGGTTGCAGTGAGCTGAGATCGTGCCACTGCACTCCAACCTGGGCAACAGAGCGAGACTCTGGCAAAAAAAAAAAAAAAAAAAAGATCTTTTTACGGTGGCTCATTCTTGTAAATTTAGCACTTTGGGAGTCTGAGGCTGGTGGATTGCTTGATTTCAGGAGTTGGAGACCAGCCTGGGCAACATGGTGAAACCCCGTCTCTACCAAAAACACAGAAAATTCTCTAGGCATGGTGGTGGATGCCTATAGACCCAGCTACTGGGGATGCTGAGGTGGGAGGATCACTTGAGCCTGGGAGGTGAACTAAGGTTGTGTCACTGTACTCCAGCCTGGGTAACAGAGCGAGACTGCCTCAAAAAAAAAAAAAAAAAAGATAAAAATAATGTTTTGTATGAAAGGAGAGAACGTCAGCACTCCTCTTGACAAGGATGGAAGAGGCTCTCAGACCTGACAACATGCATGAAGTTAAGGCATTGCCACCTACTTCATGGCATCTAAACATCATGTTGTTGTGGTTGTTGTTTGTTAAAGACAGAGCCTACTTGATACCTATATACATATAGAAATATTAATTCAAGGTGAATTGTAAACCTAAATGCAAGAACTAAAGCTCTAAAATTCAGAAGAAAACATGAGTGCCAGGCGCAGTGGCTCACGCCTGTAATCCCAGCACTTTGGGAGGCTGAGGCGGGCGGATCACCAGGGCAAGAGATCGAGACCATCCTGGCTAACACAGTGAAACCCCGTCTCTACTAAAAATACAAAAAATTAGCCGGGTGTGGTGGCGGGTGCCTGTAGTCCCAGCTACTCGGGAGGCTGAGGCAAGAGAATGGCGTGAACCCGGGAGGCGGGGCTTGCAGTGAGCCGAGATCGCACCACTGCACTCCAGCCTGGGAAACAGAGCAAGACTCCATCTCAAAAAAAAAAAAAAAAATGAGTGAATCTTTGTGACCTTGGATTAAGCAATGGTTTCTTAGATGTAAAAGCACAAACAGCAAAGAAAAAAAAAGATAAATTGAATTTAACTCATTTTATTTTAATTTGATAGATAAATTGGACTTAAACCAATTTAACACTTTTGTGTTTCAAAGGACGCCATCAAGAAAGGCAACCCATGGAATGGGAGAAGATATTTGCAAATTATATATTTGATAAAGGACTAGTGTCTGGAATATATATAAAACTCTTACAACTCAACAATAAAAGGACAATTAACCCCATTTTTAAAAGGGCAAAGGGGAAACAAGGGGCTGAAAACGAGCTCAAATTTATTTTTTTTTTCAGACAGGGTATTTCTCTGTCATCCAAGGCTGGAGTACAGTAGCACGATCATGGCTCACCACAGCCTCAACCTCCCAGGCTGAAGTGATCCTCCCACCTCAGCCTCCCAAGTAGCTGGAACTACAGGCGTGCACCACTATATCTGGAACTCCTGGGCTCAAGCAATCCTCCTGCTTCAGCCTCCCAAAGTGCTGAAGGATTACAGGCGTGAGCCACTGTGCCTAGTTTTAAACGTATGAAAGATGAGTAAATAACAGTAAAGCCCTGGGTTGTGAAGATGTAATAATACAAAAAAGCAGAGAGAAGGCAGGACGTTTGACTCCTGACTGTTCCATCAAGGACTGTAGTCAGGAAAATAAATATTTTGAAGGTGAAAAATTAAAGCTCGTATTAGGATAAAAGACTATCAGAGAGCACTGAGTTGTCTTAAATTAAGTCGAGCCTCCTAACCCCAATAAAACACATCATAGTGCCAAATAAAGTTAAAAATCCAGCCAGGCGTGGTGGCTCATGCCTGTAATCCTAGTACTTTGGGAGGCCCAGGCGGGTGGATCTCTTTGAGCTCAGGAGTTCAAGACCAGCCTGGGCAACATGGTGAAATTCCATCTCTACAAAAAATGGCAAAATGAGCTGGGTGTGGTGGCTCATGCCTGTGGTTCCAGCTGCTCAGGAGGCTGAGGCTGGAGGGTTGCTTGAAATGGGTGGCAGAGGTTGCAGTGAGCTGAGATCATGTCACTGCACCCCAGCCTGGGCAACAGATGGAGACCTTGTCTGAAAAACAAATAAATAAATACATAAGTATATAAATAAAATAAAGTTAAAAATCTGAAAAAATAAAACGGGTAAATTATTTCAATCAATATTTCTCTAAGGAATATATACAAGTGGCCAATATGCACATGAAAATATTCTCAACATCATCAGTCATCAAAGAAATGCAAATCCAACCAGTGATGTGATACTACTTCTCAGCCACCAAGATGGCTAACATTAAAAAGACAGATAGGCCGGGCGCGGTGGCTCATGCCTGTAATCCTAGCACTTTGGGAGGCCGAGGCGGGCGGATCACCTGAGGTCGGGAGTTGGAGACCAGCCTGGCCAACGTGGAGAAACCCCATCTCTACTAAAAATACAAAATTAGCCGGGCATGGTGGCACATGCCTGTAATCCCAGCTACTAGGGAGGCTAAGGCAGGAGAATCACTTGAACCTGGGAGTCAGAGGTTGTGGTGAGCCGAGATCGCGCCATTGCACTCCGGCCTGGGCAACAAGAGTGAAACTCCGTCTCAAAAAAAAAAAAAAAAAAGATATAACAAAAAAGACAGATAAATGTTGGCAAGGATGTGGAAAATTAAAACCTTCATATATTGTTGATGGGAATGTAAAATAGAGCAGCTACTTTGGAAAACAGTTTGACAGTTTTGGCATTTCCTCAAAAAGTGAAACAGAGTTACCATAGGCCATTCCTAGGTACCAACCCAAGAGAATTGAAAATGTGTGTTCACACAAAAACTTATACACAAATGTTCATTATAGCATTATTATTTTTATTATTTTGAAATGGAGTTTTGCTCTTGTCACCCAGGCTGGAGTGTAATGGCACGATTTCAGCTCACTGCAACCTCCGCCTCCCAGGTTCAAGTGATTCTTCTGCCTCAGCCTCCTGGCTAGCTGGGATTACAGGCACCTGCCACCATGCCTGGCTAATTTTTGTATTTTTAGTAGAGACGGGATTTCACCGTGTTGGCCAGGCTGGTCTCGAACTCCTGACCTCAGGTGATCCACCGACCTGAGCCTCCCAAAGTGCTGGGATTACAGGTGTGAGCCACCTCACCCAGCTTTTAAAATTAAACACTTTAAATGGGTTAATTTTATAGTATGTGGGTTATATCTCAATACATGTGTTATTTTAAAAAGAGGGACCAACCACAGGGGCTCAAACTGTAATCCCAACACTTTGGGAGGCAAGGTGGAGGATCGCTTGAGCCCAGGAGTTTGAGACCAGCCTGGGCAACATAGCAAGACCTCATCTCTACCAAAAAAAAAAAAATTAAAAGGGGAAAAGATAATGTATCACTTTGAGTTTTCAACTAGCAGCATACTGAGTTCAGGCTGATATATACAATTTTTAATTAAGCTAGCTTCTACCTTCTCACTGCATTAAAGAAATCTCTATCATTCATCCAATAAAATGATTTATTGGCTGGGCGAGGTGGCTCATGCCTGTAATCCCAGCACTTTGGGAGGCTGATGCAAGTGGATCATTTGAGGTGAGGAGTTGGAGACCAGCCTGGCCAACATTGCAAAGCCCATCTCTACTAAAAATACAAGAAAATTAGCCGGGTGAGGTGGCACACACCTGTAATCCCAGCTACTGGGGAGGCTGAGGTATCAGAATTGCTTGAACTTAGGAGGCAGAGGTTGCAGTGAGCCAAGATCGTGCCACTGCACTCCAGTCTGGGTGACAGAGCAAGACACTGTCTCAAAAAACAAAACAAAGAAAAAAAAATATGTATATATATACACACACACATATCTATACACATATATATATGACTGTATGCCAAGCACTGTTACAGATACATGCAATGAGATAAGTAAGGTTTCTGCCAGCCTCATGGGGCTTACAGTCAGTGATAAGAAGTGGGAGAGGTAAGATTTCAGATACTTCAACAAGAGGTTAAGTAACTTGCCCAAAGTCACACAGTAAGTAGTAGAGTCATTATGGAAAGCAAGATCAATCCCATGGGACCCTAGTGGTCATTTAACCTAATGCCCTCTTTTCACATAAGAATCTGAGGCTCAGGGAGGCTAAATTGCTCAGTATCACCTGGCTTGTTACACACTGCCACAAATATAAAAGCGTCTGAAGTGTGGGAGTGCAAGGGGACCCTAGGTTCTCAAGGTCAATCCATCTGAGATCTCTTTCAACTAGCCTAATGAGCCTTGGCACCTTAAGGTACTCTCAGAAATATAAAAAGACCTCCAAGATGCATTAACAATTGTTTGTTGCTGTTTGCCACCTGCTAGGCATTGTGCCATGCACTGAGAACCTGGCAATGACCAAGATAGTTGCAGTTCATGCCCTGTGGGTGTATGGAATCTGGTGGTGCCCAAGTGCAGGTTTGATAGCTATTCCAGTGGCTACCTAAGACTCATCTTTGGAGACAAAGATACCTACAGATTTCTGGGCCCCTCCACACTACTGTGATTCCATTGATCTGGAGTCAACCTGGAATCTGTGTTTTTGATGCTTTGCAGGTGTTTCTAGTGTACCAGTGATTTGAGGAACCACTGACCTGCTATACCCCACCACTTGGCTTTATTTTTTTTCTTTTTATTATTTATTTAATTACTTATTTATTTTTACAACTTGACTTTTAGAGCTGAGAAAAGCAAGATTAAGAGAGACTTATGCAATCCCACAACCAGATCAAATATGTTTAATGCCCAAACCCCAGGGCAAAGCTTTCATTCATTCACTGAACAAACATTGAGCTCCTACCATGTACCATGCAGTATGTTGGGCGCTAGGATCACAGCAAAGAATAAGAGCACAGGTCCTGCTCTCATGGGGCTTCCATTTGGTGGGGGTGGGAGTAGGAGGCAGGGAGAAAGCTAGAAAAGAAAGAAACCGTTATTCTAGTCATGGAAAGTACTACAAAATGAGACTTAGCGCTGAGTCAGCAGAAGGTATACTAGGTTGAACGTCAGAAAATAGCCAGTATTTGGCCATTTTTGATCCACAGGAACAGCAGTTTCATGTGGTTCAGCTTTATAAATAGGAGTTCAAAGGAGATTGAGTCCTTTCTCCCCAGGATAAAAAGGGAAGGTGGCTGGCTGGGCACAGTGGCTCACGCCTGTAATCCCAACACTTTGGGAGGCCGAGGCCGCGGATCACTTTAAGGTCGGACATTCGAGACCAGCCTGGCCAACATGGTGAAAACCCATCTCTACTAAAAATACAAAAATTGGCCAGGCGTGGTGGCACGTGCCTATAATCCCGGCTACTTGGGAGGCTGAGGCAGGAGAATCCTTTGAACCCGGGAGGTGGAGGTTGCAGTGAGCCGGAATCATGGTACTGCACTCCAGCCTGGGTGACAGAGCGAGACCGTCTCAAAAAAAAAAAAAAAAAAAAAAACGGAAGGTGGCCTCACAAGATGGATATGATTTGAACATGTGAAGGACAAATAAAAGCCTAGAGGAAGGATGTGGTTAGAGCAGTGTCTCTGAGGAGAAATTGTGGACAAGAAGTGGGAAAACAGGACAGAATGAGACATTGATTCCATGGATATAGAGGAAATACTGTGCTAGGGAATACCTAGCTCATGAAAGAAGTATAATGCACACTCGCTGTTCTTAACAAGCCTACAAGGCCGGGCGCAGTAGCTCACGCCTGTAATCCCAGCACTTTGGAAGACCGAGTCGGGCAGATCACCTGAGCTCAGGAGTTTCAGACCAGCCTGACCAACATGGAGAATCCCCGTCTCTACTAAAAATACAAAATTAGCCAGGTGTGATGGCAGATGTCTGTAATCCCAGCTACTTGGGAGGCTGAGGCAGGAGAATCGCTTGAACCCAGGAGGCTGAGGTTGCAGTGAGCCAAGATCTCACCATTGCATTCCAATCTGGGCAACAAGAGTGAAACTCCGTCTCAAAAAAAAAAAAAAAAAAAAAGCCTACACTTTGCTTAAAGACATGGTAAAACCCGTGAATAATAAAAAATCAAATACCCACTTCCACACAAAGAGTCATGCTATAGCCACTGCCCTAAACACCCTTCCTGCCATTGGTTGCCCTGCCAAAAGCTACCTGTCCTCACTCCCTGACCCCAGTGCTACTTCCTCTATGACGTTATTCTCTTCTCCGCAGTTAGGACAGATGGCTCCCACCCCTGATTCCATGGCTCACTCTTTATAGTTCTTCTCTTTTTTTTCTATCATTATTTTTTTTTCCTTTTGAGATGGGGTCTCAAAAGGAGTGCAGTAGCACAATCACAGCTCACTGCAGCCTTAACTGTCTGAGCTCAAGCAGTCCCCCTGTCTCAGCCTCTGAGTAGCTGGGACTACAGTTTGGCACCACCACGTTGGCTAATTTCTTTTTTTTTTTTTGAGATAGAGTCTTGCTCTGTCACCCAGGCTGGAGTGCAATGGCATGATCTTGGCTCAGTGCAACCTCCGCCTCCCAGGTTCAAGGGATTCTCCTGCATGGGCCTCCCAAGTAGCTGGGACTACATGGTGGTGCCCACCACCATGACTGGCTAATGTTTTTTATGTTTTTACTAGAGATTGGGTTTCGCCATGTTGCTCAGTCTGGTCTCGAACTCCTGACCTCCGGTAATCCACCTGCCTCTGCCTCCCAAAGTGCGAGATTACAGGCATGAGCCATCACGCCCAGCCTAATTAATTTTTTTTATTTTTTGTAGAGACAGGGTCTTGTTATGTTGCCCCGACTGGTCTCGAACCCCTAGTCTCAAGCCATCCCCCTGCCTTGGCCTTCCATTCCTCTACTTTATACCACAGTTATTCACCAAGCTTGTCTTTGTTCAGTGTACTTCCTCATGGAAAAACTGAGGTGATATTCACCCTGGTTTTTCTACCAGTGTGTAACTGTCACTAGTACCAGCTCAAAAAATAAGAAATGAATAAATGAGTGATGACTATCACTATGTTGCTCAGGCTGGACTTGAACCCCTGGGCTGCAGTGATCCTCCCACCTCAGCCTCCCAAGTAGCTGGGATTACAGATGTGCCCCACCATGCCCAGCTCGCAATTTTGCTGTGTATTTAGGGTTATGTAAGGCTGTAGTAAATTGTCACAAGGAACAAATTTAGGGATTCAAGTACAGTTTAGTTCTAGGGTGAGCTACCTGCCAAAGTAAGGTTCCTGTCCTAGGGGCATCTTTTAGCTCTATCTCACAAAGACAAAACTTTCACTGTGAGGGGCCAGCCTGTGTATTCAACATGACCAAACTCCGTGCTGCTGTCTCCCCTGCTCCACTCCGCCTGCCAGGGGCTATCAGCTGAATACATGACCAGCTCACAGCAGCTCTAGAGCTGGCTTTGGCCTGCCCCATTGCTGTATGGTACAGAAAACTCCCACTCTGCCCATCCAAACAAATCCTCAGTGGACACTTGTCAGCTCCTTCTCTGTGGAAATGGTGCGCAGCTGCTGGCCACATTTCCCAAGGCTGCCCGTGTGTACTTGGAAAGCGCGGGTTCCTTCTCATCTATCTTTTCTGTAGAAGAAACAGTCCCTTCAGCTTTTCCTGATAGGCCTCATTTTCCAGCCACTGAAGTTGCTACCAGAGCTCTACACTGGACCCAGGTTGGCTAAGTCTATATGATTCAGGAGTTGATTATTCCAGTTTGTGAATTATCCAGGCCTTTTGCTCCCCAACCTCTGCCACGCCCCTCCCCCCCCCCCCCCCATTCTCTCTACTTCTGCTGTTTACGTGTCAGGAAATTTTAGTGCTCAGTAACATCTCCCTCAGTGTCTGGGAAGAATACCAATACTTCCATTTGTTTGGTGCTTTGCAGTCTACAAAATGACATTTCATGCACAAACTTACTTTAGCCTCCTAAAAGTCCTGCAGAGTAGATTGCATTATTCTCTTTTCCAGCTAAGCAGTGATAAATGACTTGTCTGTGATCACACAATCAGAAAGTGCAATTGGGCCTTGAACTCAGCTCACAATTCTCTGTCCAGTGTTGTCACTATGAAACCCACGGGGAATGCAAATTTTCCAATTTTGCTATCCATTAGAAATCATGGAAAGAGCTGGTTGGGAGACGGGTTTCCTGATACTTACAATGAGGTTGATTTAATTCTGTCTGCCTCCATGGCTGGAACATTTCACTTTGGCAGCCAGGCTGGAGTGCAGTGGACCCCTTGAGGGGTCCACAGATTCGACAACCATATGCATTGACCCCAAATGGATACACTTTCTGAGAAGTGTATTTTTTTAAATTGTCACTCTTGGGGTAATAGTGTGTATCCTGTTGGCATTCTGTCCACTGGATCATGTACTAATCACCCAAACAAAAAAAAATCAACATCTACATCATGTTTTACAACTTCTGAAGCATTTTGCAATAACTCTCTGATCTATGCATGGAGGGAAAATAACTGTATGAATATCCCCACTTTACAGATGAGAAAAATAAGTCTGAGAGAGCAACTCTGAGTAACTTTCCCAAGGTCACACAATTAGGGACCATTGGGGAGGAGCAGATATTTGACTCCTAATCTTTGGACTAGTTATCCATAATATCTATATCCCATATACTGATGCTAATTAACATGTGTATAGGCCTTTAAAGTTTTATTTTATTTATTTATTTTTTTTGAGACAGAGGAGTCTGTCGCCAGGCTGGAGTGCAGTGACACAATCTCGGCTCACTTACAACCTCTGCCTTCCGAGTTCAAGCAATTCTCCTGCCTCAGCCTCCTGAGTAGCTGGGACTACAGGCACGAGCCACCACACCCAGCTAATTTTTGTATTTTTAGTAGAGACAGGCTTTCACCATGTTGGCCAGGATGGTCTTGATCTCTTTACCTCATGATCTGTCCACCTCAGCCTCCCAAAGTGCTGGGATTACAGGCGTGAGCCACCGCACCTGGCCTTTTTTTTTTTTTTTTTCTTCTTAGACAGAGTCTCACTCTGTTGCCCAGGCTGGAGTACAGTGGCACGATCTCGGCCCACGGCAACCTCCACCTCCTGGGTTCAAGCGATTCTCGTGCCTCAGCCTCCCAAGTAGCTGGGATTACAGGTGCCCACCACCACACCCAGTTAATTTTTGCATTTTTCGTAGAGATAGGGTTTTGCCATGTTGGCCAGGCTATTCTCAAACTCCTGACCTCAGGTGATCTGCCCACCTTGGCTTCCCAAAGTGCTGGGATTACAGGCATGAGCCACTGTACCCAGCCAGGGTTTTAAAGTTTTACTGGACATTTTCACAATATTAGTTCATTCCATCTTCAGCAACATCTGTGAGTAGATACTGTTATTATCCCAATAGTGCATTTATTTATTTATTTAGAGACAGAGTTTCGCTCTTGTTGCCCAGGCTGGAGTGCAGTGGTGTGATCTCAGCTCACCACAACCTCCTCCTCCGGGTTCAAGCAATTCTCCTGCCACAGCCTCTCGAGTAGCTGGGATTACAGGCATGTGCCACCACGCCCAGCTAATTTTGTATTTTTAGTAGAGATGGGGTTTCGCCATGTTGGTCAGGCTGGTCTCGAACTCCCGACCTCAGGTGATCCGCCTGCCTCGGCCTCCCAACGTGCTGGGATCACAGGTGTGAGCCAACACCCGGCCCCAATATTGCTTTTAAATTCTCTCAGATTATCACTACACCCTTTCACCTTGGAGTGGTAAAGACAATTCTCAAAAACATATATTTATTCTTTCTACAGATGTTTTGAGTACCTAATGTGTAAAACCCTGCACTCATTACTGTGGTCAGAGCCTATAACTTCTGTATTCCTGATTTTCCTTGGTATTTAGCAGAATCAGAACATCATACTTGTGATTAGCTAGAAACAAGGGCAGACAGACTAACCTAGTATTCTGTAATCAGAAATAGATGATGAGTTTTGCAGAAGGGAAATGACTAGGCAAAATAGGCGGGTGCACAAATGGCACCAGATGCTTTAATGAGTGGCTGTTTCCACAGACTAGAAATCGGTTTTATGGCCAGGCGCGGTGGCTCATGCCTGTAATCCCAGCACTTTGGGAGGCCAAGGTGGATGGATCACGAGGTCAGGAGATCAAGACCATCCTGGCCAACATCTCTACTAAAAATACAAAAATTCGCTGGGCGTGGTGGCATGTGCCTGTAATCCCAGCTACTAGGGAGACTGAGGCAGGAGAATCGCTTGAACCAGGGAGTCAGAGGCTGCAGTGAGCCGAGAATGCACCACTGTACTCCAGCCTGGGGACAGAGCGAGACTCCATCTCAAAAAAAAAAAAAAAAAAAATTCAGTTTTATATGTGCAGTCTATAAAGGACCATTAGCCTAGCCTTGGTCTTTCAGCCATGTTCACACAGAAATACCAATCATTATGAGTAATGTCATTGTCAAATGCTGAGAATAATATTACAGGACATGGTTATTGAATCAACCAATAATTAAAGGTTGGCTCTGGCACCTCCCTTGAATTGGCTCAAGTTCTGGAGTTCCCATGCATAGGGAAATCAGTGGTGTATTATTTCAGTGATTAAGAGAAGAAGAAAAGGTCACACACCTTTTCTTTTTTTATCTTTTCTTCACTTCTTCTCTTTTTACTCTCTTTTCTCTATAGCTACCCAAAGAGGGAAGGTTGATGATTAAATGGAGACACAGGATTGGAAGGGATTGTCAAAAGACAAAGTTACAACAAATTTAGTTTTACATCTTTTTTTTTTTTTTTTTGAGACGGAGTTTTGCCCTTGTCTGTCACCCAGGCTGGAGTGCAATGGTGCGATCTCAGCTCACTGCAACCTCCACCTCCTGGGTTCAAGCGATTCTCATGCCTCAGCCTACTGAGTAGCTGGGACTACAGGCACCGGCCACCACACCTGGCTAATTTTTGTATTTTTAGTAGAGACAGGGTTTCACCATATTGGCCAGGCTGGTCTCCAACTGTGACCTTGTGATCCGCCCACCTCAGCCTCCCAAAGTGCTGGGATTACAGGCGTGAGCTACCGTGCCTGGCCTCAGTTACCTATTTTTTTTTTTTTTTTTTAGACAGAGTTTCATTCTTGTTGCCCAGGCTGGAGTGCAATGGCGTGATCTTGGCTCACCGCAACCTCTGCCTCCTGGGTTCAAGCGATTCTCCTGCCTCAGCCTCCTGGGATTACAGGCATGTGCCACCACACCCAGCCAATTTTATATTTTTAGTAGAGACAGGGTTTCTCCACGTTGGTCAACCTGGTCTCAAACTCCCAACCTCAAGCGATCCACCCACCTCGACCTCCCAAAGTGCTGGGATTACAGGCATGAGCCACCACGCCCAGCCCAGATGGTACTCTTAAAAGAGGTAACTGAGCCGGGCGCCGTGGCTCACGCCCATAATCCCAGCACTTTGGGAGGCCAAGGTGGGTGGATTGCCTGAGCTCAGGAGTTCGCGACCAGCCTGGGCAACACGGTGAAACCCCGTCTCTACTAAAATACAAAAAATTAGCCAGGCATGGCAGCGGGTGCCTGTATTCCTGGCTACTTGGAGGCTGAGGCAGGAGAATTGCTTTAACCTGGGAGGCGGAGGTTGCAGTGAGCCGAGATCGTGCCACTGCACTCCAGCCTGGGTGACAGAGCAAGACTCCATCTCAAAAAAGAGTGCCATCTGATTCCAGCAGGTCCCTAACTTTTTTTTTTTTTTTGAGACAGAATCTCACTCTGTGGCACAGGCTGGACTGCAGTGGTATGATCTCGGCTAACTGCAACCTGTGCCTCCCAGGTTCAAGCAATTCTGTCTCAGCCTCCCAAGTAGCTGGGACTACAGGCATGCAGCATCATGACTGGCTAATTTTTGTATTTTTAGTACAGACGGGGTTTCCCTATGTTGGCCAGGCTGGTCTCAAACTCCTGACTTCGGGTGATCCTCCCACCTCAGCCTCCCAAAGTGCTGGGGTTACAGGCATGAGCCACTGTGCCCGACCAGGTCCCTAACTCTTATACATCCCAAAGCTTCAACCTGTCTGTGTCTACCTTCCACCCCTTTTCTGAGATCCTCTCTCATTTTCCTCTTGCTTTCCTCTTTTTCTCATGTTACAAAAATCAAAGCCCATCTTTTTCCTTGTCAGTTCCTTTAGTACTAAGCTGGGTCATTTCAATTGATCTATACTAAATGAAGGCAATGTTTCTTGACCTTAACGACAAGAAAATCCCCTTTAACAGAATTGTCAGGCCCACTTTTGAAGTGAATTTCATCCAAAATAAATGTAAAGCAAATCAAATCAATGCGTTAAAGGCAGCCTTGTAAACTAGGCCCCCCTCTCATTTTAATAAGCCCAATAAAAGGGGTTGTCTCCCCCAGTGCCTGGGAATCTCTAAAATATGGGTGAGATTTCATGTCAATAAGGGTCATTTGCATTAGGTCTTGCTCTGTTGCTCAGAGTGGAGTGCAGTGGTGCGATCCCCAGTCACTGCAGCCTCAACCTCCTGGATTTAAGTGATTCTCCCACCTCAGCCTCCTGAATAGCTGGGACCACAGGTGGGCACCACCACACACAGCTAATCTTGTTTTTTTTTTTTTGTTTAATCTTGTTTATTAGAAACAAGGTCTCACTATAATGCCCAGGCTGGTCTCAAACTCCTGGGCTCAAGAGATCCTCCTGCCTCAGCCTTCCAGGGTGTTGGAATTACAGGCATGAGTCACTGCCTGGCTGAAGTTGTTTTATAAATTCTAAATGAACTTGCAAAAATGAGAATAAAAGGAGACTTTGAAGCTGTCCTTACAGGATTAACAAAAATTCTGTGACTCACACCTGTAATCCTAGCACTTTGGGAGGCTGAGGCAGGCGAATCGCTTGAGTCCAGGAGTTCAAGACCAGCCTGGGCAACATGGTGAAAATCCATCTCTACAAAAATATACAAAAATTAGCTGGGCATGGTGGTGCACGCCTGTAGTTCCAGCTACTCAGGAGGCTAAGACGGGAGGATTACTTGTGCCTGAGAGGAAGAGGCTGCAGTGAGCCGAGACTATGCCACTGCACTGTAGCCTGGGCAACAGAAACAGTCCCTGTCTCAAAAAAATGAAATAAAATAAACACACACACACACACACACACACACACACACACACACAAAATAAACCAAAAATAACCAAACAAACAAAAACTCTGGACAAAATGTATTTATAATTAAGCATGAATCAGGCTGCACTAATACTGAGCATTTGCATCCTGATTGTTCCTATGGATAGGATCTCTGACATTAGAATCATAAGGCTTTTAAGAATTGCTTAAGATGTTTTTCAGATCCTGAATTCCAGCCAAACAGCTGACATCAACCAGTTTGAAGACCCCCATAGAAGAATGAAATCATCATGAGAACAGTTTCTTCATCCCTGTTCCATGACTTCACCCTGCCATCTTCTGCCCACTCCCAAACTCTTAAAATCTCTAGCCCCAAATGGTCGGGCCTGGTGGCTCACGCCTGTAATCCCAGCACTTTGGGAGGCTGAGGTGGGCGGATCACGAGGTCAGGAGATCGAGACCATCCTGGCTAACACAGTGAAACCCTGTCCTTACTAAAAATAAAAAAAATTAGCCAGGTGTGGTAGCATGTGCCAGTACTCCTGGGCGCAGTGGCTCACGCCTGTAATCCCAGCACTTTGGGAGGCAGAGGCGGGCAGATCACGAGGTCAGGAGATCAAGACCATCCTGGCTAACACGGTGAAACCCTATCTCTACTAAAAATACAAAAAATTAGCCGGGCGTGGTGGCGGGCGCCTGTAGTCCCACCTACTCGAGAGGCTGAGCCAGGAGGATGGCGTGAACCCGGGAGGCGGAGCTTGCAATGAGCCAAGATTGTGCCACAGCACTCCAACCTGGGCGACAGAGCAAGACTCCGACTTAAAAAAAAAACAACAAAAAAAAAAACAAAAAAAACCCCTCTAGCCCCAAACTTCTTGGGGAGATGGATTTGAGGTTTCCACTTGTTGCCTTGCTCAGTGGCCCTATGATGAACCCTCTTTCTCTGCTATAACATGGTGTCTCCACATATTGACTTGTTGAATGCATCAGGCAACAGACCTATTATGATTGCAATTTGGGGTGTTTTCCCTGGAATCTATTCCCTGGGGTGACTTCTGGTACTTTATAATTAACAGTAAGTGGAATAAAATACTTAATCCAGGAGATCTGTGATGAGGTTTATTGTGTAGGAAGGATGCCAACCAAATTTGGAACTCTTGTCCATATTCTAGATAGAGGAGTCTTTGTTCTGAAAAATCCAAAGACTCCCGCATCTTGAATATGGAGAAAGAGGAAAAAAAAAAAAAAGAAGGACGACTAGAACTGCATGAATTTCCATTTCTAGAACTATTAGGGTGATAACATAAAAATCTTGCAGCCAGACATGGTGGCTCATGCCTATAATCCCAGCACTTTGGGAGGCCAAGATCACTTGAGGTCAGGAGTTGGAGACCAGCTTGGCCAATGTGGGCATGGTGGGCGTGGTGGGTGCCTGTAATCCCAGCTACTCAGGAGGCTGAGGCAGGAGAATCGCTTGGACCTGGGAGGTGGAGGTTGCAGTGAGCCGAGATCACGCCACTGCACCCCAGCCTGGGCAACAGAGTGAGACTCCATCTCAAAAAAAAAAAAAAAAATCTTCCTGCTACAAACTTCTTTAAATGCTGGATAAAACACAACAAACATCCCTTTAATTGTGTAGCTGAGCCCCTGAGAAAGCAAGGGAAATCTCCAAAGGCCAAAATCAAAGCTGAAACTGGAAACTAGAGAGAGAGAAAGGATAAGGCTGCTGCTGCAGCAGCTCGGCTGTGGGTATTGGCCTCCATCTAGGTCATCAGGGCACTTGGGTTTTCATGACCACAAGGGGACAGTAGAGTAGGCATAGAGTTGGAACTGAGACCCCCTGCTTGTAGCTAAAAACTTTGAATGGCTATGCCCTTAGGGAAGGGAAGAACTAAAAAACATCCACTCACTAACACAGGGAAATGACAAGGAAGCTTGTCTGTTTCAGCTTAGACTTTAGATAGGGATAAAAAAAAAAGTCACATCTGATAATTTCACACTATGGCTTGCCCTCACATGAGTTTGGGGTTCAGTTTATTCTACTTCTGTGATTCGCACATCCTCAAGCTATGACATTAATATAGAATGTGGAGCTGAGCATGGTGGTGTGCACTTGTAATCCCAGCTATACAAGAGGCTCAGGCAGGAGGATCATTTGAGCCTAGGAGTTCGAGACAAGCCACCAGCAGCCTGGGCAACATAGGAAATTTCTGTCTCAAAACAAAACAAACAAAACAAAAAAACAGGACTCTGGCAGAAGCAAACACACACACACACACACACACACACACACACACACACACGTTTCTGAAAAACATACCTTCAACTCAGGTTGCACAGAGGCTGTCCTGGTAAAAGCCTGCTGAAGCTGGAGATGAAATTACAATAGAAGTTTAGTATTCACACTAAGTTCCAAGCAGAATACTTTTTTTTTTTTTTTTTTGAGATGGAGTCTCACTCTGTCGCCCAGGCTGGAGTGCAGTGGTGCGATCTCGACTCACTGCAACCTCCGCCTCCCGAGCTCAAGCGATTCTCCTGCCTCGGAATCCCAAGTAGCTGGGATTACAGGTGCCCGCCACCATGCCTGTCTAATTTTTTATATTTAGTAGAGACGGGGTTTCACCATGTTGGCCAGGCCGGTCTCGAACTCCTGACCTCAAGTAATCCGCCTGCTTCGGCCTCCCAAAGTGTTGGATTACAGGCGTGAGCCACTGCACCTGGCCCATAATAAATAAAATTAACTCTACACCTTGACATATTGTAGAAAATTTCAAAACACCAAAAAGTATGAGCTAGAGAACAATTTACCTACAAAGGCTGACAAGAAAAGCAACAATAAAACCCAAAAGCTAATGGAATAATATCTTCAAAGTGCTGAGAAAAAATAACTGCCATCCTAGTTTACCTATCATGGTGGAGAAACAGTGAAGTATAGACATTTCAAGCATATGAGAGAGCTCACCATCAAGAGAGCCTCACTGTAGGGACTACTCACAGAGGTATATTCAGAAGGACACTGAACTCAGGAGAGAGCAACACTCAAGAAACAATGATGAACAAAGAAATCAGGAAACACCTGGGCAAATTCAACAAGTGTTAATTATAGAAAAGAACAATAAAAACAACATAACAATAAAAAGCGAGAGTAAACTATGGAACAATATGGAAGTGAGGGGGAATAATCCAAGTGAAGTCTCTCTACAGTCTAGTATGGTTTCAGAGAAGAGGAAAGCTATGGCAATGATGATTAACTTAGAAATCGTCAAGTTACATGTGCTTACTTAAAAATTTAAGGGTAACCACAAAAGTAATAGAAATTCAGTGAATGGCTTCTAAACCAGAAGAGAGGAAAATGGATGGTGGTTACAGAGAGGAGAAGAAGAATTTTACCAGGATAGTTTGGAAGGAATTTTCCACACCCAGACTGGTCCATGCACGTGGAGGAGTCCAGGCTGTGAAGAGGGGAAACTTATTCTTAAATGACAATGAATCCAGAATGGGTCTTCCAAGAGACCAGTCAATGGAATTCCAGGAAAGTCAAGAAGCCTGCGTAGGGACAGAAATGCCTGAGCACAGGAGTTAAGCATGGGATGGATGAACACTTAGTGGCTAAGGTTGTCCTGGAAAGCTGTTTCTCCAAGCTGTTTGCAGTCCATTCAATTAGCGTTTGAAATGTATGTGCTATCTACTATTTTTTTTCTATTACACTTCAAAAGTAGCATTTAATTCTGATTTTAAAATAATATATATCAAATGTAGAACATTCTAGAAATTCAGAAAATCTAAAGAATAATTCACCTTCTTAATGTAATTATATGGTTAGAGCATCTCTACTATATTTTAAGTGTTACACCAACTCAGCAATATGTCCTGAAAACTACCTCCTGTGGAACTTTGCATTCAAATGCAGTGAGAGAGGAAATTCCTGCAGTAACTCCACCTTGTCCCAGGAGGTGCCTCCCAACCTCCATTGTGAGTAGAAAAGCAGAAAAACAAAGGGTCATAATTCAGAGGAAGAGTTTAGCCATCTCAGTAAAATCTGAGGGTTTTGAACTGGAAATCAAGTTCACAAAGGCAGAGAGCCTTTCCACGTCCTAATCGCACAAGGAAAATAAAAATAATGTAAAAAAAAAAGTAAATAAAAACATTACATTGTTCATGCAGTCTTCTCTTAGTGTGTGTTCTCTTAAATACAGTATTCCAGTTTCATACTGATTTTTCCGCCTATTATAAACAACAGTTCTATGCTAGGTCGTTTGTGGTCCATTTATCACTTGATTTGTTTAGTTTTCTTATGAGACATTTTGCTACCTACAGAAGTGATTATCAATGCTATCCTAACTTAAATAGAGATGACTGTACCTAGTGCACTGAGTTACTTGAAATACAAATAAACTTATTTTATGTATATAACCTGGCATTTAATTAATATAAATGTCATCCTTCTTCTGGTAATCTAGAGATGGTTGGCAAGCTGAATCTAGGCAGTATAGATTTTGCTGGATTCACAGGGTTTTTGTTTGTGTGTTTGTTTGTTTGTTTAATTTAATATTTATTTATTTTGAGACAGAGTTGTGCTCTGTTGCCCAGGCTGGAATGCAGTGGCACAATCTCAGCTCACTGCAACCTCCACCTCCCGGGTTCAAGAGATTCTTCTGCCTCAGTATCCTGAGTAGCTGGGATTATAGGAGCCTGCCACCACACCCAGCTAATTTTTGTATTTTTTAGTAGAGACAGGGTTTCATCATATTGGCCAGGCTGGTCTCGAACTCCTGACTTCATGATCCTCCTGCCTCGGCCTTCCAAAGTGCTGGGATTACAGGTGTGAGCCACCATGCCCAGCTGACTAATTTTATTTAACTCCACAAGTGCTAACTGCCAGGTTTTGTTTCGTTTTTATTTTGTTTTTTTGAGACAGAGTCTCACTCTGTCGCCCAGGCTGGAGTGCAATGGTGCTATGTCGGCTAACTGCAACCTCTGCCTTCTGGGTTCAAGTGATTCTCCTGCCTCAGCCTCGCAAGTAGCTGGGATTACAGGCGCGCACCACCATGCCTGGTCAATTTTTTATATTTTTAGTAGAGATTGGGTTTCACCATGTTGACCAGGCTGGTCTCGAATTCCTGACCTCAAGTGATCCATTCTCCTCAGCCTCCAAAAGTGTTGGGATTACAGGCGTGAGCCACCGCGCCTGGTAGGTTTTTGTTTTAAATTGAATTTTGCTAAATTAAAAATCAGGAGATGCCACACAAAAATCCCTATATCCAAAATCACTTAAAATTTTTGGAGATCATGTCACCCACATTCCCATCTGTCAAAGCTGTCCCTTAATGGAATTTACACTCCCAGTTGGTTCCTGTCTCTGTGCTCTCATACCAGACCACCCTCATTTACTGTGTCCTGTACCTGGCCCTTGTAGGCAGATGACTTTGACACTAATCTTGTATTTCCTATCCTGAATTATTGCCTAAAATAATCACTCAAAAACTCAATATTTATGGCAAAACAGTCTTATTTAAGTACACATAAGTTATAAAATGTCAAAAACTAAAGTCCCCTACTATGTGTTACATTTCATTTTATCTAGTTACTTAAGGTTACAATATCAAATATTTTAACCTTTAATATTAATAATTAACCCATGAATTATACAAGTTGTAACTAATTTGCAGTTATTCTATATTTTATTTCTAGATGCTGCTGCCTGTTTCCTATTAGTGACAACCCACCTCCTAATCACGTCCTGCTTCAAACAAGGTAACATCACAAGACAGGCTCCGAAATTATAACTGTTTGAATATTCTTAATCTTCAGCAACTTCAATAACTCCCCAAAGTATACATAATCAGAGAATTAACTTTTATACCTTTTGGTTATTGTTTGCTTGAACCATAAAGCAGAGCTCTTTCTGGGTGTTTGGTTCTGATGCATTTTGGTTAGTTTTTAATTTTTTATTACTACAACTCTAATTTTCTTACACAATTATCTACTTCTAATAGGTTTCATTTAAAAAGGCATGTAACTGATTAAACTAATTTTATACTGCTGGCCTATTTGCTTTGTTTTAGCCAGAGTTTGGCAGACTTTGTAGACAAAATGGAACCTTGCTCTAAAACTTTTAATACTTAAATAAGCATAATACACTCGATTTTTGCTCTGCCGAAAATCTTCACACTAATGCTCTAATGCAATTGAGTGGTGGAAAACAATATACACAGTTTTTTTCTCAAAGGGATTTGGAAGTCACTCAAAATTAATTCCCCACTGACGAGCAGAGAAGAATCTCTCAAGAAGAATTTCTCAAAAGCACGTGGAAAATTTTCATGACATCTGCAGAGTATAAGACAGTATTTAAAAAGTCATCGGGGGCCGGGCATGGTGGTTCACACCTGTAATCCTGGCAGTTTGGGAGGCCAAGGCACGAGGATCACTTGAAGTCACGAGTTCGAGATCTGCCTGGCCAACATGGTGAAACCCCATCTCTACTAAAAAAAATTATCTGGGCACGGTGGTGGGCACCTGTAATCTCAGCTACTCAGGAGGTTGAGGCAGGAGAATCGCTTGAACCTGGGAGGCAAAGGTTGCAGTGAACCAAGATTATGGCACTGTGCTCCAGCCTGGGTAACACAGCAAGACTCCATCTGAAAAAAAAAAAAAAGTAATTGAATATCATTGAACTTACTTTGAAACAGACTGTGTACCCATAATCTAGAAAACTACATTTTCTGAGTCAGTCACTAAAAATTTCAAAGGCCGTTTTTGTACTGCCTCTCAAAATTTTTATTTTGCTCTTCTTTATTTTTCAGTCTGTCTTCTTCAACTTCCCTTTTTCTTTTCCCTTTTTTGAGACAGAGTCTCTCTCTGTTGCCGAGGCTGGAGTGCAGTGGTGCAATCTTGGCTCACTGCAACCTCTGCCTCCCAGGCTTAAGCAGGTCTCCTGCCTCAGCCTCCCCAGTAGCTGGGATTACAGGCGCCCACCACCACACCTGGCTGAATTTTGCATTTTTAGTAAGACAAGGTTTGACCGTGTTGGCCAGGCTGGTCTCGAACTCCTGACCTCAGGTGATCTGCCCGCCTCGGCCTTCCGAAGTCCTGGGATTACAGGCGTGAGCCACTGCGCCCAGGCCCTTTCTCCTGCTTTTCTCATGCAGGTTACCTGCTTTGCCCCTAAAGCATTTTTTTGTTTTGTTTTGAGACAGAGTCTCGCTGTGTCGCCCAGCCTGGAGTGCAGTGGCGCGATCTCGGCTCACTGCAAGCTCTGCCTCCCGGGTTCCCGCCATTCTCTTGCCTCAGCCTCCTGAGTAGCTGGGACTACAGGTGCCCACCACCGTGCCCGGCTAACTTTTTTTGTATTTTTTAGTAGAGACGGGGTTTCATCGTGTTAGCCAGGATGGTCTCGATCTCCTGACCTCGTGATTCGCCCACCTTGGCCTCCCAAAGTGCTGGGATTACAGGCATGAGCCACTGCGCCTGGCCTTGCCCCTAAAGCATTTCAGTTTCCAGCCCCTGAAACAGTAACAACCTGAGATGCTGTAGACAGGAATATATCAGCTCAGTGATTCAGGGACTTATATGCAGTGGGGAGACTGTTTCAGATCCTACCCCACCTGGAAACGAAAAATTTCTGTGAAAATTCATGGCAACCACCGGGTCATGGTGGCTCACACCTGTAATCCCAGCACTTTGGGAGGCCGAGGCGGGTAGATCACCTGAGGTCAGGAGTTCAAGACCAGCCTGGCTAACATGGTGAAACCCTCTCTCCACTAAAAATACAAAAATTAGTCGGGTGTGGTGGTGCATGCCTCTAATCCCAACTACTCGGGAGGCTGAGGCAGGAGAATTACTTGAACCTGGGAGGCGGAGTTTGCAGTGAGCTGAAATCGTACCAGTGTACTCCAGCCTGGGTGACAGAGCAAGACTCTGCCTCAAAAAAAAAAAAAAAATTTGTGGCAACCTCCTCACAGGTATAACATAGAGAGCTGTAGCTGGAGAGCTACAGGTCAGCACGGTAAGGAAAGCTCCCCCACCACGATAGGCACCTTTCCACTGAGTGCACAAAATGAAAGACCCCACTGCGCAAGCCTGGGACAACAGGGGTTTAGAGCTTTTGAAAAGCATTTGATGATTCACTATTTTACGGGAAAAGCCCTCTTTCCAGAGGCAATTAAGATGGATAGTTTGCCTGTTAATCAAAAGACTTGCTTACAGCATGGAGTTTTTGGGAAAATAAAAAATAAAAGACACATAGATATACCAGATACATTTTATTTTAACTCAAAACATAAAAGCATGTATAACATATAAACACCAGTCTTTAAATGTAGAGCGAAATCTTTTCTTTTAGCATGGATCAATAGGTTGCAATTATGAGCTGTCTTTCCTGCATAAGCCAGACCCATGACGCCCTTGATAAGGCAATCAGATGGCAGGGATTCCTCTTACTCAGACTTTTTGTTCTATTTAGGCCATCAACTGATTGCATGAGACTCACCCATACTGGGGAGGGTAATTGGCTTTACCCAGTCTACCAATTCAAATGTAAATCTCAACCAGAAACATCCTCACAGATACACCCAGAATGATGTTTGATCAAATATCTAAACACCCTGTGTCCAAGTCGACTGGCACATAAAATTAATCATCACAGTTACTAATTAAAAACAGAGATCCCTACGTTGAATTCAAAGAAAGATGTTTATATAAAAGACGCATTTAAAACAGAAAGAGAAGTTAGAAATAGAAAGACAAAAACAGATACATACCAGGCAATCATGAGAAGTTAAGTGGCTGGGCGCGGTGGCTCACGCCTGTAATCCCAGCACTTTGGGAGGCTGAGGCAGGTGGATCACGAGGTCGGGAGATCGAGACTATCCTGGCTACGATGGTGAAACCCCGTCTCTACTAAAAAATACAAAAAATTAGCCAGGCGTGGTGGCGGGCACCTGTAGTCCCAGCTACTCGGGAGGCTGAGGCAGGAGAATTGCTTGAACCCGGGAGGCGGAGCTTGCAGTGAGCCGAGATCATGCCACTGCACTCCAGCCTGGGCGACTGAGTGAGACTCCATCTCAAAAAAATAAAATAAAATAAAATAGCATTAAAAATAAATTAAAAGAAAGCCAAGGGAGCCATTTTTTTTTCTTTCAGACAGAGTCTCTGTTGCCCAGGCTGGTGCGATCTTGGCACACTGCAACCTCCGCCTCCTGGGTTCAAGTGATTCTCCTGCCTCAGCCTCACAAGTAGCTGGGATTACAAGCATCCGCCCCCACACCTGGCTAATAATAGATTAATCACATTTCATCTATTGGCCAGATAATGATTCAACTTCCATGAGAATGATTCAGCTTCCACTTGGGAAGCTATAGAAAGCTTGAAGTTCGACTGGGCGTGGTGGCTGACGCCTGTAATCCCAGCACTTTGGGAGGCCGAGGTGGGCAGATCACGAGGTCAGGAGATCGAGACCATCCTGGCTAACATGATGAAATCCCGTCTCTACTAAAAATACAAAAAATTAGCCGGGCGTGGTGGCGGGCGCCTGTAGTCCCAGCCACTGAGGCAGGAGAATGGCGTGAACCCGGGAGGCGGAGCTTGCAGTGAGCCGAGATCGCGCCACTGCACTCCAGCCTGGGCGACAGAGCGAGACTCCGACTCAAAAAAAAAAAAAAAAGCTTGAAGTTCATAAAATTATGTGATAGGCAGTATCAATGCAAACTTGCTGCAAATTACAAAGCATCTTAGGTAAATTGCAAAGCTTTAAGGATACAATTTTGGTGGGATATGGACTTCAAAGAATGCAATATTCTGTTACTTATTGTTCTCTCCCACTTAAAAAAAAATCAGTCATGAAGAACTTCTGATGGAAAATTTCTTTGACAATTTTTAGGAAGCACTGAAAATTTTCAGAAAGCGTGAAACAATTGAAGTTTATTTTAAAACATTGCAACTTGAGAGTACACATTTATTTATTTATTTATTGAGACGGAGTCTTGCTCTGTTGCCAGGCTGGAGTAGAGTGGCACGATCTCGGCTCACTGCAACCTCTGCCTCTCGGGTTCAAGTGATTCTCCTGCCTCAGCCTCCCGAGTAGCTGGGACTACAGGCGAGCGCCAGTATGCCTAGCTAATTTTTGTATTTTTAGTAGAGACAGGGTTTCACCATGTTGGCCAGGTTGGTCTCAATCTCTTGACCTCGTGATCCACCCGCCTCGGCCTTTCAAAGTGCTGGGATTACAGGCATGAGTCACCATGCCCGGCCTGATATTTGTGGTAAAACTACTGCTAATAGATTACCTTCACTCATTCTAGACAAGTTGAAAAGAGTAAGACATTCTTAGGTGAAAATATTTCATTTTTCTTGGAAAACAGCACTTTTTTTGTTGTTGTTGTTAAACAGGGTCTCTCTTTCTCTTTTGCCCAGGCTAGAGTGCAGTGGCACAATCTTAGCTCACTACACCCTCAACCTCCAGGGCTCAAGAGATCCTCCCTCTTTAGCCTCTTGAGTAGCTGGGACTACAGGTGCACACCACCCCACCTGGCTAATTTTTAAATATTTTTTTGTAGAGACAGGTTTTCACTATGTTGCCCAGGCTGGTCTGGAACTCCTGGGCTCAAGTGATCCACCCACCTTAGCCTCCCAAAGTGCTGGGATTACAAGTGTGAGCCACCGTGGCCAGCCAGCACTTGCTTTTAAGAGTTTATTTCATCTGATAATAAAAATCATTTTTTGGTGTCCATGAATTGATTTCTATAAATATAGAAACTCACAATCATTGAAATGATAAAAACAGGATAGTTGCAGGACATCATAAATAAGATTATTTTCCTCAACTTATTCAATACTGTATTATAAGACTGATAGTACAAAGAAAAAACTATTGGTTTATGCAAGATGACCACAGAAAATATCAAAGACTACTTTTTTTTAAGAGGTTACAAGATGTTTTCTTATTATGTAATCTAATCGATACTGACATCAACGCTACAAGATAGGTTGGGCAAGCATTTAGCATCCTTCATTATTTCCTTTTCCTTTTAGTTGATACATAATAACTGTACAAATTTATGGGTTCAGAGTGATATTACAATACATGTATATAATGTGTAACAATCAAATCAGGGTAATTAGCATGTAGATCACCTCAAATATTTATCATTTCTTTGTGCTGGGAATATTCAAAATCTTCTCTTCTAGCTCTTTGAACATATACACGAAATTATTGTTAACCAGCCGGACGTGGTGGTGCGTGCCATAGTTCCAGCTACTCGGGACACTGAGGCAGAAGACTAGCTTCAGCCCAAGAGTTGCTGGGCAACACAGACCGTCTCCCTTTAAAGAAAAAAAAATTGGCGGGTGTGGTAGTTCATGCCTGTAATCCCAGTATTTTGGGAGGCTGAGGCCGGTGTATGGCTTGAGCTCAGGAGTTTGAGACCAGCCTGGACGACATGGCAAAACCCTGTCTTTACAAAAAATACAAAAAAAAAAAAAAAATTAGCTGGGCATATCTGTGAGTGCCTGTAGTCCCAGCACTCAGGAGGCTGAGCCAAGAAGATCACTTGAGCCCAGGAGGTTTGTGCTGCAATGAGCCATGATCGCGCCACTGCACTCCCGCCTAGGTGACAGAACGAGACCCTGTCTCAAATAAAATAAAATAAAATAAAATAAAATAAAATAAATTTTTTTTAATTTAAATTATTGGAGGTCTCTACTTGCAGGGCAATGTGAGAGCAGAGTACTATCGGTGGCAGTGGGAGCACTTAGAAAGTTCCTTCCACTCTTTGACAAAGTATTGGTTGAAAGAAGTGTCACTGAAGCTGTAACCAAAGGGGGCATTATGCTTCCAGAAAAATCTCAAGGAAAGCTGTTGGATCAGGCTCTAAAGGAAAGGGTGAAGAAATTCAACCAGTTAGTGTGAAAGTTGAAGATAAAGTTTTCCCACAACATGAAGGCACCAAAGTAGTTCTAGATGACAAGGATTATTTTTTTTCCTTCCCTCCCTCCCTCCCTCCCTCCCTTCCTTCCTTCCTTCCTTCCTTCCTTCCTTCCTTCCTCTTTCCCTCTTTCTTTTCTTTTCCTTTTTCTTTTCTTTTCTCTTCTCTTCTCATCTCTTCTCTCCTTCCTTCCTTCCTTCCTTCCTTCCTTCCTTCCTCCCTTCCTTCCATTTGACAGGGTCTCACTGTATCACCCAGGCAGGAAGGAGTGCAGTGGCACAGTCACAGCTCACTGCAGCCCTCAACCTCCCAGGCTCAAGCAATCCTCCCACCTCAGCCTCTCGAATACCTGGAACTACAGGTGCACGCCACCACACCCAGCAAATTTGTGTATTTTTTGTAGACATGGGGTTTCACCATGTTGCCCAGGCTGGTCTTGAACTCCTGGACTCAAGCCACCCCCTTGGCTTCCCAAAGTGCTGGGATTACAGGTATCAGCCATCATGCTGGGCCCTGCCAAGAAGTATTTCTTATTTAGAGATGGTGACATTCTTGGAAAATATGTAGACTGAAATAAATCACTCTTGAAATGCATCAACATGAAGCTGCCCATTCCAATGAAGTTCTGAAACCTTTCATCATGTAAGTAGTTTCCATGTCTGTCTTTTATAATAAACTAATGACAGCTAAAGTGAATAAATAAAATAAATTATTGTTAACCATACTCATCCTACAGTGCTATAGATCACTAGAACTTTATTCCTTTTCTCTATCTGGAATTTTGTACTTGTTAACCAATCTCTACCTACCTTACCTTCTCCTTTACCCTTCCCATCCTCTAATAACAACAGTTCTGCTCTCTGTTTCTATGGGCTCATTTATTTATTTTTTAGCTCCCACATATGAGTGAGAACACATGGTATTTATCTTTCTGTGCCTGACTTATTTCACTTAACATAGTGTCCTCCAGTCTCATCCATGTTGTTGCAAATGACAGAATTTCATTTTTTTTTTTTTTGAGATGGAGTCACGTTCTGTCACCCAGGCTGGAGTGCAGTGGCAGGATCTCTGCTCACCACAACCTCTGCCTCCTGGGTTCGAGCAATTCTCCTGCCTCAGCCTCCTGAGTAGCTGAGATTACAGGCACGCACCACCAGGCCTGGCTAATTTTTGTATTTTTAGTAGAGACGGGATTTCATCATGTTGGTCAGGCTGGTCTCAAACTCCTGACCATGTGATCCGCCCACCTCGGCCTCCCAAAGTGCTGGGATTACAGGCGTGAATTTCATTCTTTTTTATGGCTGAATAGTATTCCATTGTGTATATATACCACATTTTCTTTATCCATTTATCTGTTAATGGATATTTCTAGGTAGATTCCATATCTTGGCTATTGTGATAATGCTGCAATAAACATGGGGGTGGGCGGTGCAGATATCTCTTTGATAAACTGATTTCCT
Source organism: Hylobates moloch (assembly GCF_009828535.3). NCBI lineage: Eukaryota > Metazoa > Chordata > Mammalia > Primates > Hylobatidae > Hylobates > Hylobates moloch. The sequence continues at coordinate 82,809,235 of NW_026652284.1, forward strand.
TTCCTCAAAGACTACTTTTTTTTTTTTTTTTTGAGACAGGGTATTGCTCTGTTGCCTAGGCTGGAGTGCAGTGGTGTGATCTCAGCTCACTGCAGCCTTGACCTCCTGGGCTTAAGGGGTTGTCCTGCCTTAGCCTCCTGAGTAGTTGGGACCACAGGTATATACGAATACACGTGGTTAATTTTTGTATTTTCAGTAGAGACCGGGTTTTATCATGTTGCCCAGGCTGGTCTTGAATTCCTGGGCTCAAGCTATCCACCCACCTCAGTCTCCCAAAGTCTTGGGATTACAAGCATGAGCCACCACAGCTGGCCAAGACACTCTTTGAAAGTAGTCTTTTGCCAGGCATAGTGGCTCACGCCTGAAATCCCAGCATTTCAGGAGGCCGACGTGGGCAGATTACTTGAAGTCAGAAGTTCAAGACCAGCCTGACCAACATGGTGAAACCCTGTCTCTACTAAAAATACAAAAATTAGATGGGCACTGTGGCGTGTGCCTGTAATCCCAGCTACTTGGGAGGCTGAAGCAGGAGAATTGCTTGAACGTGAGAGGCAGAGGTTGCAGTGAGCCAAGATCATGCCACTGCGCTCCAGCCTGGGGGACAGAGTGAGACTCTGTCTCAAAAAAAAAAAAGAGAGGGTGTCTTATTGATGATGAAGACATGGCCAAGACTAGCTCTCCAGAGTTATATAATTATTTGCAGGAAATCAGAGTCAATATGAATAAGACACAAGATTATGCCTAAGATACTGCTGCTAACATGAGTGAAAAGTTAACAGTGTTGTAGTCAAGTGTATGTAAGAAAAGTCAAGACTGTTACTCTATGTGGTCTTGTCACACTTATCCTCTAAATTAGTCATATGAGGTCTAGAAGGAAATGAAAGAACATCACAATTTTCTAGTTTCAATTTTTTATATTCTACTTCTCCTGTACCTGTGAAGATACTGACAGTATAAAATAGTTTATAAGCCTGGGCAATCTGGTGAAACCCCATCTCTACAAAACCTTAAAAAAAATTAGCTGGAGCCGGGCGCGGTGGCTCACGCCTGTAATCCCAGCACTTTGGGAGGCCAAGGCGGGTGGATCACAAGGTCAGGAGATCGAGACCATCCTAGCTAACACGATGAAATCCATCTCTACTAAAAATACATAAAATTAGCCGGGCATGGTGGCAGGTGCCTGTAGTCCCAGCTACTCGGGAGGCTGAGGCAGGAGAATGGGGTGAACCTGGGAGGCGGAGCTTGCAGTAAGCCGAGATTGCGCCACTGCACTCCAGCCTGGGCGACAGAGTGAGACTCTGTCTCAAAAAAAAAAAAAAAAAAAAAAAATTAGCTGGGATGGTGATGCGCACCTGTAGTCTCAGATACTCAGGAGGCTGAGGCAGGATAGCTTGAGCCTGGAAAGTGGAGGTTGCAGTGAGCTGAGATCGCACCACCGCACTCCAGCCTGGGCAGCAGAGCAAGACTCTGTCTCAAAAAATAAAATAGAGTAGAATAAAATAGTTTATAAATGTACTTGAAAGTGTAACATGCTAGAAGATGTGTAATTCTTTCTAAACCTATAGAATTTGTCATCATAGCTCATTATATAGTTCACTACTGTGGGGAACTTCTAGAGATTATTCAAAGACTCCCAAGCTTTTGCAATCAGCTCTTTAATTACACAGGTAACTAGTGAATTGAGCAGTTTGCTGGAATAGATTTTCAAATTTTACTTTCTGCTTGCTTAAATGGTCTTTATCACATGAAAAGATAAGTATGTGGTTTGATAATACACAATTGTTACTGTTGATACTTTAAGATTTCTAAAATAGTTTACCATTGATGAAAATGAAATAAAATATACTCTATTATTTTGAATAAAAATGTCTGCCTTTGCTTTTGTTGGGTCTAGCTTAATTTTAAAAATATTGAAAAAAAAAGAAAGTACACTATGACTAAATTTTCATGCCCCGTGATCTTTCATTGCTAATGCAATTGGATACCAACTCTCGGTGCTTCTAATGAGGGAAGATTGTGCCAATGAGAACCTGACTCCAACAAAGCTGAAAAAACAGCTGACATCTCCATATCCTGAAATATATCTCAGACAGTGTGGATTCATGAGAAGGATCCCGTCTGGGGAAGACTAGAATCTTGTCAAATGGATTCATCCCCAAATCAAGAACCTTATTTGGATGCATCTTATCAGATTTTTTTTTTTTTTGAGAAGAGTTTTGCTCTTGTCACTCAGGCTGGAGTGCAATGGTGTGATCTCAGCTCAGTGCAACCCCCACCTCCGGGGTTCAAGCAATTCTCCTGCCTCAGCCTCCTGAGCAGCTGGGATTACAGGCGCACACCACCACGCCCCGCTAATTTTGTATTTTTAGTAGAGACCAGGTTTTGCCATGTTGGCCAGACTAGTCTCAAACTCCTGACCACAGGTGATCCACCCGCCTCGGCCTCGCAAAGTTCTGGGATTACAGGCATGAGACACCATGCCCGGCCGCATCTTATAAGATGTCTTATCCCATTACCAAGCCAAACAATCTCTGTGTGATTGGAGAGATGTTGGTGAAAGCACATGTCTTGAAATTGGTCTCTTTGAGGACTTGAAGCTGAGGTAGAATATTTCCATTGGTGTCACCCACTCCAAAATGTGTAATATTCCTTTCTTATACTTTATATGTATAATATTTCTTATGTTTTAAAGCAGATCTTTGAATAATTGAAAGTGATACTCTTTCTCTGCAGCATGGAAAAGAACAAAACTACAAACATTTGTTTGTGACTTTCTGGGTCTTGTGCATTATTTGCATACTGACCAATGCCCTCTAAATAAAAACAAAAATGAAAACAAAAACGATATTTTGTGAGGCCATTTTGGAAAATATAGATACTACTAACTTCTTCAAAACTGCGAAAAGCCTTTGCCAAGTACACACTGATGGAAAGAAAACTCTGGCTCAGGTCCTAGGAGGGACCCCTTTGAGGTGTGGCAGCCCATCCAGTCATACTGCCTTTTATTTTTTTATTTTTATTTTATTTATTTATTTTTTGAGACAAAGCCTAGCTCTGTCACCCAGGCTGGAGTATAGTGGCGTGATCTCGGCTCACTGCAACCTCCGCCCCCCAGGTTCAAGTGATTCTCCTGCCTCAGCCTCCCGAGTAGCTGGGATTACAGGCGTGTGCCACCATGCCCGGCTAATTTTTTTTTGTATTTTTATTAGAGACAGAGTTTTACCATGTCGGCCAGGCTGGTCTCGAACTCCTGGCCTCAAGTGATCCACCTGCCTCAGCCTTTCAAAGTGCTGGGATTACAGGCGTGAGCCCCTGCACCCGGCCCCACACTGCCTTTTAGGGGAAAGCAGCTCTGCATGTTGGCCGGCGTGCATTGGTGTCAAAGACCCTGTCAACAGCCTCAACCACATTGTCTACTGCTGTGGATATCTTCGACTTCCTCCAAGCCAGATACTCGAATCACCATCTTTTCAAGAGGTTTTGTCAAGTAATAGTAGCACAATATCATCAACCAGGGTAAGACAGGGTGATGAAGTCCTTATTGAACTTGAAGAGAAGCTCGTGTGTATACTTAAGAAAAAAAAAAAGGAAATGCCAATTTTCCAAACAATTCTATTGGAGGAGTTCACTTACTGCTTGGTTTGTTAGGTAGATAGTTTGGTTGTACCGAAAGAAGAAAATCTTCCAGTTCAGGTCCTGGAATCACAAACATATTTCTGGTGCAAACAAAAACAAAAACAGAACTACAAGCTCTTTTGGCTAAGCCTATATACTTGGAAGAATAACTTGGAAGGACAAAGCTTCAGACTTTTCATCACTGAAGCAGATTCTTCTGCAGGCTGGAACTGAGTGTGACAAAGACACTCTCTCGATTTCTCTGCAGTCAGGAAACTGTGGTAACCGGAAAACCCTCGGAATACTTTGGAGTGTTACTTCTGTTTCAACAATCTTCAAGTGGAAAGTGAATCCGTAATCCCTTCCCTGTTGACAAAGACAGCAGTAATGAGGCCAGTACTGCCAAAAATGACTTCATTGACTTGAGAACAAAGGAAATGAAATAACAGGAATTGAACTCAGAGAGTTGTAGAGGATCCTGGTGTTCTAATTTTTTTTTTTTGAGAAGGAGTCTCGCTCTGTCACTCAGGCTGGAGTGTAGTGGCGCCATCTCGGCTTGCTGCAACCTCCACCTCCCGGGTTCAAGCAATTCTCCCACTTCAGCCTCCTGAGTATCCGGGATTACAAGTGCCCGTCACCACGCCCTGCTAAGTTTTGTATTTTTTAGTAGAGATGGGTTTTCGCCATGTTGGCCAGGCTGGTCTTGAACTTCTGACCTCAGGTGATCTGCCTGCCTCGGCCTCTCAAAGTGCTAGGATTACAGGCGTGAGCCACCATGCCCGGCCGATCCTGGTGTTCTTGATCCAAGCCCATCCTCAACTGGTCACCGGACCACAGATTCCATTTACAAACACAGACCTTCGTGAGGCAGGGTTTCAACACTCATTTCCATCAAAGCAAGACTAAAGTCAATTCCATGGTAATGAACATATTTGTCTTATTTTTTTAAAAGATCACACAACTTATTAAACCAAAGGGGCAGCATTGTTTTTGTTGAAATTACTTTTGAGCAGAATTAAAATTTACTTTTTGTTCTATTTTTCTCTATTTGTACAACTTGTATTTATTTTAAACATTAAAATTAATGTATTTTATTTACATTCATTTAATTTTTAAATTTATTTTAATTTCCAAGAACTGGTCATTAGTTTTTGCTTGAAAAACCAAATTAGAAAAGCAAAAATTTTAAAATAATTTTCTTAGAGAAGGAAAAACATTTCCAAGGCAATACAATTAATCATATGCAAAGTTTATGTATGTATTTATATGCGTTTTTCTGGGAGCAAAGTCTATAGCTTTCATTAGACTCTCAGAGTGGTTCAATAACTCAAGAAATGTTTTGAACCATAGACATAATTGGAAATTACATCCTAGTTTTCATAATGTAAGTAAGAATCAAGATTGATTTTTGGAAATCTTTGGGTGGGAACACACACACCCATTGATATCTACTTTCACCAGTACTAAACATCTTTCATTTCCTCTCCTACCATCTAGGTTTTAGTACATTTGATTTTGTTTTTTATTAGTGATTAGAGAATTTAAGCCCATTTTGTTTAGATGATCTTAGGTTGCTTTCATCTTTTTTAATTTAAATGAGTGAGTAGCAGTAAGGATAACTTTTAGGCCAGCTCATGCCTGCAATCCCAGCACTTTGGGAGGCCAAGGTGGGAGGATCGCTTGAACCCAGGAGTTCAGGACTAGCCTAGGCAATACAGTGAGATCTCTACAAAAAAAAAAAAAAAAAAAAAGAACTAGCCAAGCATGGTGGTGTGTGCCTGTAGTAGAGGCTGAGGTGGGAGGATCTCTCTTTTTTTTTTTCAAGACCAGCTCTGTCACCAGGCTGGAGTGCAGTGGCGCGATCTTGGCTCACTGCAACCTCAGCCTCCCGGGTTCAAGTGATTCTCCTGCCTCAGCCTCCCGAGTAGCTGGGATTACAGTCATGCACCACCACGCCCAGCTAATTTTTGTAATTTTTGTATTTTTAGTAGAGACAGGGTTTTGCCACGTTGGCCAGGATGGTCTCGATCTCCTGATCTCGTGATCTGCCCACCTGTGCCTCTGAAAGTGCTGGGATTATAGGTGTGAGCCACTGCGCCTGGCTTGAGGTGGGAGGATCTCTTGAGCCCAGGAGTTCAAGGCTGCTGTAAGTTGTGTTTGTACCACGGCACTCCAGCCTGGGTGACAGAGCTATATCCTGTCTCTAAATAAACTAATAAAAACTGAATATAAATTTTTTGAAGACCCTGTCTTATTAAAAAGATAACTTAAGTGGAAGCAAAACACAGACATGATGTCCAGCTCTATTCATTTTGTGATTTTTTTTTTTTTTTTTTTTTTGAGATGGAGTCTCGCTCTGTCACCCAGGCTGGAGTGCAGTGGCGCAATCTTGGCTCACTGCAAGCTCCGCCTCCCGGGTTCATGCCATTCTCCTGCCTCAGCCTCCCGAGTAGCTAGGATTACAGGTGTCTGACACCACGCCCAGCTAATTTTTACATTTTTAGTAGAGACAGGGTTTCACCATGTTGGCCAGGCTGGTCTCAAACTCCTGACCTCAGGTTATCTGCCCACCTCGGCCTCCCAAAGTGCTGGGATTACAGGCATGAGCCACCATGCCCAGCCAGGATTTAATGTTTCTAATTCTCCAATTTCCTTAGTTGTCTGTCCCCAGCAGCCTATCTCTGACACCACTTTTTATAACATTGCATTTCACTGACATGTCACTTCCAACAAGGTAGACTTCAAGACTCCTTCTATCTTGTGGTTCTGCTGCCTTTTAGAGCCTAGGAGAGCTCCACTGCACTGCTTGCATCTGGTGGCAGGAGATGATTGCACCAGATGTTTTAGGGACCAGGCCTGATATAGTTTGGATATTTATTCTCTGCAAATCTTATGTTGAAATTTGATCCTCAAGGTTGGAGTTGGGGCTTGGCAGGAAGTGTTTGGGTCATGGGGCAGATCTCTCATGAATAACTTGGTGCTCTCCACGAGATAATGAGTGAGTCCTTGCTTTATTCATTCACAGGAGATCTGGTTGTTAAAAAGAGTCTGGGGCCAGGCATGGTGGCTCATCACTGTAATCCCAGCACTTTGGGAGGCCAAGGTGCAGGAGGCTCAGAGCCCAGGAATTCCAGACTAGCCTAGGCAACATAGTGCGACACATCTCATATATATTATATGTGTTATATATATATAGACCAGGTGTGGTTGCTGATGCCTATAATCCCAGCACTTTGGGAGGCCGAGGCGGGCAGATCACCTGAGGTCAGGAGTTCAAGACCAGCCTGGCCAACAGAGTGAAACCCCGTCTCTACTAAAAATACAAAAACTTAGCTGAGAGCGGTGACACGCACCTGTAATCCCAGCTACAGGGATTGGGAGGCTGAGGCAGGAGAATTGCTTGAACCCGGGAGGCAGAGGTTTCAGTGAGCCAAGATTGCACCACCGCACTCCAGCCATAGTGACAGAGTGAGACTCTGTCTCAAAAAAAAAATCTATATAAATATCTATATATATATATATATATATATATATATATATATACACACATATGTAGCCAGGTGTGGTGACATGCACCTGTAGACCCAACTACTTGGGAGGCTGGGATGGGAGGATTGCTTGACCCCAGAAGGTGGAGGCTGCAGTGAGCCATGATTGTGCCACTGCACTCCAGCCAGGATGACAAAGCGAGGCTCTGTCTCTAACAAACAAAACAAAACAAAAAAGAGTCTGGGACCTCCTTCCCATTGCTCTTTCTCCCTCTCTTGCCATGTGACACACCTACTCCCCCTTTGCCTTCCACTATGATTGAAAGCTTCTTGAGGCCCTCACCAGAAGTTGATGCTGGTGCCATGCTGCTTGTATAGACTACAGAACCATGAGCCAAATAATCCTTCTTTCTTTATAAATTGCCAAGTCTCAGATATTCCTTTATAGCAATGCAAAATGGACCGACACAAGGCCTAAAGTTGCGTACTATTCTGTTGGACAGCATACATTCTACTGGACAGGACACAGTCACATGGCCCCACTCGGATGCAAAGGAACAAGGAAACATGGCCTACTGGTGTGCCAAGGAAGCGAAAGAATAGGTGTTAGGGAACAGCCAATATTTGCTTCTGCTAACCAAATATTTGTTTCATTTTTCCTTTTACACATAGAACACTGCCCCTTCCACCTGCGAAGATGAAGAGTTCAAAGTCCCAGCCAGTTACTACATTCAGCTCGAAAAGCGAGACCTACAAGGTAGGTGTTGATGTGCGTCACCTACCGTCAGGTGTGGATGTGGCTCCTTCTGTGCCATATCAGCACTTACACCAACCTGAAAATGAATACCCCCTTACATTTTGTGCCCTAGCCATCTCACTTGCCTCATTCTAGTCCTGGCCCTGCCTCTTGCCATGCTAATATAAAATGATGGAACACAGAATTGCTGCCTTTATCACTCATGTTTGGAAGAGAAAATAGAAGACACACAGCAGTCATTGGTCAAGAGAAAATTTGAGCACATCAAAAAGCTTATCCACCATGCTCAAGTGGGCTTCATCCCTGGGATGCAAGGCTGGTTCAACA